>NW_025721134.1:0-350471 GCF_922984935.1 Meles meles
TGGGAGGTGCATTTCCTCCTAAACAAGGTTCTCCCATAGCCATCTGTTCTCTGCCTATCGAGTCTCTTGGCATTTGGGTCTGGTTTCCTCAGGTGGGAGTGTTGCCTTTGGTAACCTCACATGCTGATCACATCTTGTTCCTTTTGTCTTCCTTCCAGCCTTCCCTCTGCAGCACTGTAGCAAACTCACAGCAGTTCAGCTGCCTTTTAAAGTCAATAGCTAATATTCAGAAAATTCTGTGTACCAGGCAAAGAGCTCTATTGAGTACCATTCACAATCTCAGGTGTACCCTATAATGGGAGAATCACATCCAGTTCTATAGTTTAGAAACCGAGTTTAGGAAAGGCTCATGTCTTGCTTTATTTACAGCAGAATTTAAAGCACTTCCTTGTAAGTTACTGTAGGTGAGGAACACCTGAGAGAGTTCATGAGAAAGTACTTTGTAAAGTCTCAGGTACTCGACAGTAACCTATCAGGCTAGATTTTCCTTTAAAACTGGTTAAAAATAATCTGTGATCAGAAGAAGCATAACATACCCCTTGTTCCTTATCCCCTACTTGGAGACAGCACATTTCTCACCAGCTGCCATTTGCTAGAATAGCTGCTTCTAGGAAATCGGCATCATTCAAAGTCCTGCCTTGAACAACATCCTCAGAAAGACCTCTCTGCCTTAATAGTTTTTCCTGAGTAAGTAGCACTCTGTGCTACTTCTCCTTTATAACAATTACAGTTCTAATTAATGTCTGCCACCTGGACTTCAGCACAAACTCACTGAAAGCACGAACCACATTTCTTGTGGAATACTTAGCACTATGCTAGGTGCATAGACAAACATTCGAAATGAAAGTCACAGCATTTTACATCATACCCACTGTACGAATCTAATTGTTACTGTTTGTTCACTTATATATTATCTATCTCCCTTATGAAAATATGGGCTTCACAAGAATAAGTGCTTTGCCTTCCTAATTTCTAGTCCTTTATATTCTTAACACTGGAACTTGGGACATATAGGTGCTCAATGAGAATTTGATAAGTGAATACTGGTCTCTGTATAGGCTGTTGTTGGCTGACTTAATGGAACTTTGAGATCGCCACCTTCCATTTTCAAAGCTCCATGATTGACTGTTGTGAGTACTCCTGGTTTCTACATACAGTAGCCCTCCCCCATCCCTTCTGCCCTGCTCCGACCCTTCTCCATGATTCCAGTTACCTGCAGTCATCTGGTCTTGAAGCAGATAATCCTCCCACCAAATTATCAGATAAATCAGTAATATTCTAATGCTGCCTTCACAATGCCTAGGTAAACCCCACTTCAAGGTATCACGTAGGGATGTCATCTCACATCACAAGAAGAGGGAGTACAGTACACAACATTTTGAGAGACCACACTCACCTAACTTGTCATAATATACTATATATATAATTGTTCTGTTATTGTTCACCTCTTATTGTGCCTAACATATATCGAAATTTATCACGGTATGCATATATATAATGGGTTCAGTGCTATCTGTAGTTCCAGGCCTCACTGGGGGCCTTGGAACATACCCCAACAGGTAAAGTGGACTCCAGCATTTGAGTTATCTACAGTTCTATTTATTATCCTATATTATATTACAAAACATACACAAAATTAAAGGATGAGAAAATGTTTGAGATCTGTTATATCTTTTTTTTTTTTTTTCTGGGTGACAGACTTATCCAGAGTTACAGGGCAATCAGCCACAAAGTTAGCTGCAAAGCTAATCTTTTGCAATATTCTTTTGCAATATTCTTTAAGCAAAAGCCTGTGTTTAAAGGCAGAGGTCTCTTTAGTCAAGGTTCTAGAATGTATGAGAGAGGGGCAAAGAAAAATGATTTGCAGGTGATTGAAAAGTGGTTTTATTCAGTTCTTTTTCTAGTTTCCAGGTTGAAGTTCCTGGTGAGGGAGATAATCACGCATTCATAGATCAGAGGTGAAATCTACTCAAAAAGTGAGAAGTTCAAAGTACTGAGAAGTCAAATAAAAATTAGGGATGTGGAGTTTTATCAGACAGTGGAGTAGCAACAGAAAATTTATGCAGACAAACTTTCCTTTCAACACATGCCCCACAGAGACAAGATGAAATAACCTTTAATGTTCAACCTGGACTAGGTTCTGATTATCACTGCTACGGTAGCTTTAAAAAGAAATTGATGGTGTAGGAAACTGCTAGCAAATATTTTTCTGGACTTTCTTCAAGACATAATGGGTTAGCTCAGTCTCGGAAAAATATATGTAATAGAGGAACAGACTATAAGCATAATGGAGTCTCCCTCTAGTCATTTCAAATGCATGTCCTGACTCATTGTATTAACTTTCGAATGAAAAAAGATCGAAATACAAATTTATTTGTAGTGTGGTATGGCAACCACAGAATTTCTATTTGAAAATCTACTTAAACAACACAACAGCATGATGCTGGTTGTGCCTGCTATTTTGCCAACCTGCAAAGTCATAAACCCTGCTCCTGTGTTTTCTAGTTTCCTTGGTATCTATGGGACACATAGCAAGGCAGCCACTTTGGCCATTTAATGCTTCGTTAGAATACTCAATCTCAAATTTTGCTCAGAACTAAAAAATTGAGCGCGTTTGTTTTTCTTTTCAGTCATTAGTTTGGTATTGAGTGCTGTATTATTAAATTACTGGCTTCTGATTCATATTTGCAATGCTTCTGGAACACTTGGCATAACAGAAGCTGAAATCCTTGCAATAGTGTTGACTTTTGGAGGGGGGGATACCATGGGGTTTACACATTTTAAAAATTTCTCTGAATACAAAAGTTGTTCATTCCTCATGTAGAATTAGTAAATAATGTAGGAAGAAAACAAGACCCCCTAATGCTGTCTCTTGGTCATAATAATCACTTAATATTTTAGAGCATTTCCCCCCACCAGATAGCTAACCATATCATTTGTAAGGAATCATGAACATAAGCTGTTAATGCAGTTTTGTGTCTGGTTTTCTTAACATTTCATATTGTATCTTGAGCACTAATATAGTAGGCATTTATAATGGGCACAGATTTCATAATATATAAGTAACCCTTCTTGTTGAACCTAGATGTAGTGTTCCACATTTTTATAAAATTGGTGATAAACATCTATCCATCTACTTTAAGTCTTTGCCCACACTTCAGATAATTCCCTTAGGAATGCTTCTTAGAAATTAAACTGCAGAGAATATTAGTGTTGAAAATAGCTTATGTTGGAGTTTATGTGTCTGTCTCAGGGTCTGTCCTCAGCACTTTACGTATATACATTTAGTATTAGTTCAATTTTACAGATGGGGGAAACTGAAGCACAGAGAGATTAACTCTCAAAGGTCATAGGGTAAGTGAAAAAGCTGGGATGCTACCCCAGGCGATTTGAGGCTGGAGCTGGTGCTCCTGACCCCTGTGCTGTATGAACTCTCTAATCACTTAGGTAAACATGACCTTCGCAGGTCATCCACATTAGACTTGGAAGTAATAGACCACCTACTTGAACCCCTGGACCCTACAGAAAGTAAGGCCTAGAAAGATTAAGTGACAAAGCCAAATCGCTGGTGGCAGATCTAGGTTTTACATCTTGACTCCTCATCCTGCAGTCCAAACACTTGTTATTCCAAGGGTGACCCATGAACCACAGCATCAGCCCCACCTGGGAGCTTGTTAAAAATGCAGAATGTCAGGTCCTACCCCCAACCCTCCTGAAGCAGAATCTGCATGTTAACAAGATCCTCTGGTGATTCCTTTGCACATTAAAGCTCGAGAAGCTCTGGCAATACACTGTAAACTTGATACATCTTGGTATTTCAATGGAAAATCTGCATGTAAACAGCTAGTATTTCCACAGCATGAAAAAAAAAGTCATTTTTCAGTTAGTTAAAGCTTTTATGAGGTTGAAGCATATGAAACTGCTGTTATTTTAGAGAAAATATTTAATATTGGCAACTTAGTGTGGCTCAACTTCTGTGGGTGGAAAGATAACAATAATAAAACAGGTATTAGTTTGAGTAGAGATTGAACTTGAAGTGGATGAGGTTCTTTATTTCCAGTGAATATACATGTTAGTCAGGAAGAAAACACAATTAAACAATGACATTGTAAATTGGTAAGTGCTACAGGAGAGCATTCTGAGAGCCTTGGAAGAAGGCAAGTGATGTTCTGGAAAATAAACATGGAAAACCATTTGCTTCTGTTAGTGGCAAAAAAAGGCAGGCATCCAAGCCTTAGTCAAAGTATTATATGGGCATCCTCAGAAGCTTCGCAGAATCGGATTTAAAACAATTGGTTAATGGGGCGCCTGGGTGGCTCAGTGGGTTAAAGCCTCTGCTTTCGGCTCCAGTCATGGTCCCAGGGTGCTGGGATCAAGCCCCACATCGGGCTCTCTGCTTGGTAGGGAGCCTGCTTCCTCCTCTCTCTCCCTGCCTGCCTCTCTGCCTGCTTGTGATCTCTCTCTGTCAAATAAATAAAATCTTTTAAAAAAATAGATAAAAATAAAAATAAATAAAACAACTGGTTAAGTATATAAGGTGTTCCACAAAGTTTGGGAGCTATGACTTGCCACTTGAACTAAGAAACAAGGACCATGTTGTCCTTTAATGGTCATAGTAGTTAATGAGAGTTTACAGGTCTCACCCTTTAGGGTGTACGATTTTCATGGGCCCCACTTTGGCCGTTTCTCTTTTTTTGAAGTTAACATTTTCAGGTTGGGTGACGTGAAAAACTGGCTTCCATTACACTATGAATGAAGAGAACAATCTTATGAGTAATATTTAAAGACGTATTTTTTTTTTTACCAGAAGCTGTGAATAATCTATAAGCAAGCAGTATGTGTAAATATAAAAACCTTGGTTAAATATTTTCCATTCTCAAGTCCTTTTAGGTATCTTGCTGTTCTAGAAATGAGATTGCGAATACAGATTTTGCATCTTTATATTAGTTGGCTTAGAAGTACTAAATTTGGGGGGAGATGGTTGAATTGGTAATAATTCCACTTTACCATCCATCTTTTTCTTACAAGGTTCCCTTTTTTAGAAAGAACTGACCTACCAGTTGTTGGGCCCATAATGAGGTACAATACTGTTCAAAGCAGTCCGAAGAGCATGAGAAGGAAAGTATCTGAGACCAAAATTGGGTAATCATTGGAGTGATACATGAAATGCATTGAGCAGGGAGAAAGTGACAAGAGGGTGGGATAGATCGCACATAGGTACATACAGCTGGTAGCTTTCAATATTCCCCACATCCTCCCTGCAGGCCTGAGGGGCAAATGGCCTCTAGTTCTCACTACCATCTTTATTTTTATGAAATCTAGTCTGGTGAAACTGCCTGCAAATGTCAGAAGTTTGATTCCTAATGTATTCATTTCCTCCCTTGCCTGCCTTCTCCCGCCCTTCCCTCACATCCTTCTAAACTTTTACCAAATCTCCCAAATACTATCTGGGCACTGGGAGAATATAAAAGAAGAGTAAGATCTAGCACCTTACTCTCAATTTGCTTGTAAAACAACTTTCTTCCTGGAATACCAAAGATAGGACAGCCACAAAAAGCTATTAATACCCAGCAGTCGGTTGTGATCGTAAAAAAGGACAGATACAGTACTATGGGATCACAGAGTGGGGAGCAATGACAGCTGTTGGTGGGATCAAGGAACTCCCACCTGAGGAGTGATGTTTGAACTAGCTCATGAAAGGCAGGCAGGCTCCAGAGAGGGAGAAGGAGGGATTCCCCAGAAATGCATGCCACAGAGACAAAGGCCCAGAGGAGCAGGTGGAGGGGATTTGGGGGATGTTTTGCACTGTAAAGAAAAAGGAAATAAAGGATTTACTTATTTATTTATTTATTTGTTTGTTTATTTTTTCTGCAGGGGAGGAGCAGAAAAAGAGTAACTATTCCCTTCAATAACTCTGCTCCAGCCATGTCATGAGAACCACAGGGTTCTCAAACTTTAAGCTCACATTACCTGAAAGGCTTGTTAAAGCCTTTCTTGCTAGGTCCACCCCTGGAGTTCCTTATGCGGAGGGGGTTGTGGGCAGGAACATGTGTAGCCTGAGAGTCTGCATTTCTGTGACATTCCCAGGTGATGCTGGTGCTTCTGGCCTGAGAAGCCTTGTCCAGAGATATGGCCAACAAGCTCCTATCCCACTTGCTATTTCTTCTGCATGGAAATTTCTACCCCCAGATAGTCACATGGCTCTTGGCCTCGGTTTGTTCTTCTCATTTTTTCTCCTGACACTCTATTCCTGGTCTATGCTGTACCTTCATAACCCCTATCATATCTTAACACTATGGTGATTTTTTTTTATCACCCATTAAGATATAAATCCCATGAGGGACAGTTTTGTTGCCTTAAAGCAGTGCTGTAATTCCTAGCACCTAAATTTCTGCATTTCTAGACTTTAAAATACCATTGGGCACATGGTAGGCACTCAAATAGTGTTGACTTGCACCAAAGAGTAAAATGCCTAGGAATAAGTTTAATTGAGGTGAAAGACCTATTCTCTGAAAACTGTAAGACCCTGAAGAAACCAAAGACAACATGAACAAATGCAAAGATACTCCATGCTCATGAATTGGAAAAACACTGTTAAAGTATCTATAATACCCAAAGCAATCTACAGATTCAGTGCAATCCCGATCAACATGCCAACAACACTTTTCACAGAACTTGCATACTAAAGTTTGTAGAACCACAAATGACCCCAAGAAGCCAATGCAATCTTGAACAAAACCAGAGATACTACAATCTCAGTTTTCAAGATATGATACAGAACTATAGTCCTCAAAACAGTATGGCAATGGCATAAAAACAGACATGAGATCAATGGAACAAAACAGAACACAGAAATAAACCCACACTTATATGGTCAATTAGTCTAGGACAAAGGAGAAAAGCATATGTAATGGGAAACAGACAATGTTTTCAAACGGTACTGGAAAACTGGTCCTCGACGTGTGAAAGAATGAAATGGGCCACCTTCTTATACACAGAAATAAACTAAAATGGTTTGAAGACCTAAATGTGAGACCTGCAGCCATAAAAATCCTAGGAGAAAATATAGGTGGTAATTTCTTTGATATCAGTCTTAGCAATATTTTTCTAGATAGGTCTCCTAAGGCAAGGGAAACAAAAGCAAAATAAACCATCAGGACTACACCAAAATAAAGAGCTTGCACAGCAAAGGAAACACAAAATGAAAAGTCAACCTACTGAATGGGAGGAGAAACTTGTACAGGATAACTTCGATTACATAGTTTAAATAGTAACCCGCTAAGAATACAACTTATCAAAACAAACAAACAAACAAAAAAACCCAAAATCTAATGATCTGATTAGAAATTGGCAGAGAACCCGAATATACATTTTCCAAAGGTGACAGCAGGTGGCCAATAGACGCATGAAAAGATGTTCAACATCACTAATCAGGGAAATGCAAATCAAAACCACAGTGAGATACCCCCTAATATGTGTCACATTGTCTAAAATCAAAAAGGTAAAACAAGTGTTGGTGAGAATGTGGAGAAAAGGGAACCCTCTTGCACTGTTGGTGGGAATGTAGACTGGTGCAGCCACAATCGAGGTTTCTCAAAAAGTTAATAAAAATTAAGTTAATTAACTTAATTAACCATAAGATCTGGTAATTCTACTAGAGATATACTCAAAGAAAACAAACACAATAATTTGAAAATATATAGGCATCCGTATGTTATTACAGCATTATTTACAGTAGGCAAAATATGGAAACAACAAGTGTCTACCAATAGATGAATAAAGATGTTGTACACACACACACACACACACACACACACACACAGACACGCACACACATACACACACGGATATTATTCAATTGTAAAAAAGGGAGGAGATCCCGCCATTTACAACAACTTGGATAGACCTAAATGTTATTATGCTAAGTGAATTAAATTAGAGAAAGACCATATGATTTCATTTATGTGTGGAATCTAAAAAATAAAATCAACAGAAACAGACTCAAATACAGACAACACATAGAAGGTTGCCAGAGCAGAGATGGGTAGGGGAAGGGGCGTAAGGAGTGAAAGGGAGTGGGAGATATGGACTTCCGGTTACGGAATGAGTAAGTCACGGGGATGACAGGAACAGCATAGGGTAATAGTCAATGATATTGTAATAGATTCTGTAATAGATTCTGTGATGACAGCTACACTTGTGGTGAACTTAGCATAAGGTATAAACTTGTCAAATCGCTATGTTGTACACCTGAAACTAATGTAACCATCAACTATACTTTGGGGGAAAAAATTAGTGTTGACTTGATAAAGGAGATATTGTCTTGGAAAGAGAGGTGGGCCTGGGACTCATATAGATTGAGTCAGAGAGGATGGAAGACAAGATAACTCAGGCCATACACCACATTGACTCCATCTTAAGGACACACATCTTTGGTTTTATTAGTAAAAAGTTTGGGGTCAGGGGTAGTAAGGAAGGAGAGTGAGGTAGAGTAAGAGCTTTAAGTAACTGCAGAGTTTCAGAACAGCTGCTGTGAAGGCCAACTATATTCTAAGGGAATAAACACCCTCATTTAAGGCAGAGGAAAAACCAGTCAGACTATACTTCTCTCTGAAATGCTGAAGTAGTCTTTCTATCTGATATTATATTAATAGGATTTCCTACTTGTCACTTGCAGTCATTCCCTTTTCCTGACACATAGAGGCCTTAAAACTCCTATAGGGGAGCCCAGTTCTTCCTGTGTCCTCCTTTCTGCCCTGTAAGTCAAGGGCATAGAATACAGTTTCCAGCAGCAAGTTTTTACTCCAAACAGCCTGCTATACAGGGTTGTCCCAAATCCCTCTAACCTTCCATATGTTTAGCAATTTTGATGCCAAATCTATTGCTACTACATCATACACACATTATATACCTTCCATGGAAACATGATTGATATGGTCAGTCCTATTATAGTCTCTTACTAGAAACCTTGTGTCTTCATTATGTCCACAAAAATCACAAATAGGAACTTAGACATTTAGAGGATTCATAAATTAGTCCCATTAAGATGGAAATCTAAAAGATAGAGGAGGGATGTGAAAATATGGCAAATGAGGTCACCTGTATAGGTTGTCAGATTCTTTAAGTGCAAAAATAAGCTCATCTGGTGATAAAATGTGATACCCTAGTTGTAACATTTAGCAACCCTCAATCTAAGACTGAAATGCTATACAAATACACACTGTGTGTGTCAAAAGTCAAGAGTAGGAAGAGGGTTGTTGATCTAATGTAGTTGCATTTACATTCTCCCCCCTTCTCCCCTGCCCCAGTTTAGATCACTGGATTAAGATCAAAGCCCTCAAGGTTGCTGGAGGGAAAGGATAATTGGATGATGGGTATTAAACAGAGCCCTTGATGTAAAGAGCACTGGGTGTGGGGCGCCTTGGTGGCTCAGTGGGTTAAAGCCTCTGCCTTCAGCTCAGGTCATGATCCCAGGGTTCTGGGATAGAGCCCCGCATTGGGCTCTCTGCTCTGCGGACAGCCTGCTTCCTCCTCTCTCTCTGCCTGCCTCTCTGCCTACTTGTGATCTCTGTCTGTCAAATAAATAAAATCTTAAGGAAAAAAAAAGCACTGGGTGTTAAGTGCAATTGATGAATCATAAGATTCTATCCCTGAAACTAATATAGTATGTTAACTAAATTGAATTTTAAAGATTTTTTAAAAAAGCCCTCAAGAGGCAGAGACTCTTCTGCTCTCTGCTTTGGAGATTCCTAACCCTGCCTGGAACATAGGATTGGTGGTAAGGCATACGTTGGTTTGGCTGGTACTTGGTAAGTGTGGTACGATGAGGGAACATGGGACTGGAAAGATGGAGAGGATGGTGTACCTCCAGTCCTGAGGGAATTGACAGGAGGAGGGAAAAGGGAAGCCCATTCATTTGGCTCAGACAACGTGAAGACATTTTAACAGAACTTTTAATTTCCCAGGAAGATGAAAGGTAATCAGTTTTGTAATAGGTTATCTACATGAGAGACTTTCCAACTAATATTAGACATAATAATATACTTAACACCGATATTATATTCCAATTTATAAATTTTGTAAGAGATTTGGTAACATTAGAGGAAGCAATGTGTAGGAATCCTCTGTACAGTAACTCTAAAATTTAAGTTTAAGAAAACAAAACTGAGCGACGCCTGGATGGCTCAGTGGGTTAAAGCCTCATCCTTCTGCTCAGGTCATGATCCCAGGGTCCTGGGATCAAGCCCTGCATTGGGCTCTCTGCTTAGCAGGGAGCCTGCTTCCCTTCCTCTCTCTCTGCCTACTTGTGATCTCTGTCTGTCAAATAAATAAATAAAATCTTTAAAAAAAAGAAAACTGATAAATCATCTTTTATAAGGTCCTTTATCTACTATGTCTTCATAGGGCTAGGTTTTTGTTTTGTTTTGTTTGTTTGTTTGTTTAGGAGAGAGGCCAGCTAGCTTCCTCTCTCTTCAGACACCTAACTCCATTTCTTATCTATAGTCTTATTCTTTTTCCTACCACCTGGCATAAAACATGGTCATACTCCCCTATCTTAAGTAGTAAAAACAAGAACAAAACCCTTTCAACTATTTATCAACTCTCCACTCCGACTTCATGGATAAGCTTCTTTAAATTATGGTCTACACTCACCACTAATGTCCTCACATCCCATTTGTTCTTCAACCGACCCTGCTCTGGATTTCCCTCACCATTTCACTAAAAGCACCTCTGATGATAATACAACGGAGATCTTGAATGGCCAAGCCAATGGATATCACTTTGTCATATTTAATGTGACTGGCCTCACCTTTCTTGGATCTTACTCTCCTGGGTTTCTTTCTAGTACTTTCTACTAGTTTCTCTGGCTCTCCCTTCCCCCATTGTTCTATCCTGGTTTGAGTTCTTTATTTTTAATGTAATGAGTGCTTCCTAGATTCCCCATCCTACACTCGATGGTTTTAAGAAGGCATACATCAGTTCCTGGAATCAATTCCACAGTCTAGATATCTTGAGCTTCAGAGCCATCTATCCAGTTGGGTACTTTATAAATCCCTCAAGCTACACAGAGCTGAAGCACTACTTACCCTCTCTGCAAAGAGCTCAGTTCTATTAATCCTAAGAATCATTTTACATTATTTCCTCCTGTCTCCTCTTCAGTTACCCAATTGTGAAAATTCTACCTGTTAAGTATTTCTTTAATTGGTTCCGTCCTTTCCCTTTGATTGTTACTGCCAGAAACCAGGCTCTACCATGTTATTACCATGATCACTATAATATCCCAGTCTTTTGTCCCCAATTATTAGCCTTCAAGTCTTCCCTTCTCAATGATGGGAAAGGAAATTTTCCTTGGGGAGCAGGGAAAGAAAGTAATCTAGATTTTGATTTTTTTTTTTAAATTCTTGACAAGCATCTAATCACCCCATGCACATAGGCTGCTCTTTTATCTGTAGTCCCAGACTAGCAGAGGGCCAGATATGTTACAAATATTTATAGAAATGAAATTAAATCCTCCCTCATTAAACACTTCTCAGCCTTGCCAAGGCTGAGAAGTCATTTTATTTCATCCCCAATAACCCTAAGGAATAAGAAAGAGTAAGATTTCTGGATTCACCAAACAGTGTTGTTAACTATAAGGACTACTTCAAACTCAGCTGACCTGGGTTTTAGTCCCACTCCACCAGCTCTGCAAATTTTTTGTTTTGAGTTCTGCTTCCTCGTGTATTAAAGAAAGGGACTGAGCTCTAATTTTGTGGTCTTTGTTTTCTGATTCTATGACTTAAATACCACTTACAGAATAAAAATACACATTTTGAATCTGTGTCAAGTACACAATTCTAAAAGCCCATTTGGATGGATTGCTTCTATAGGAGAATGAAATAGAAGGGAAAGTAGATTGGTAATCATTAAATGTCAGAGTGACCACTGAGAGAAGCTCCTAGTTATTTCCTAGTATGTTTCCCCCAAGCCATACTCACCATTCCCAGCCATTATTTCATAGCCTCCCATGCATCTAAATCTATCTAAATCTGGCCAGTAGGGAGTGATGGTGAAGGATTTTTCTCTTAAAGGAGAGGGACCAACACTTTCCATGGTCCTGCTGGTCGGACCTCAAGAGCTAGACTCACTGAACCACATTTGGGAGTTGAGTGTTGAGCATGGTAGAGACACAGGACAGAGTTCATTTCTCTGGCACTACCAACTATACCTGCTTGTATTTCTACATGAGAAAGAAATTTCTTGTTCAAACCATTGAGATTTGGGGTTGTTATAGAAAAAGAACAAACAAAAACAAACCAGCAAACCCACAACCCAACAGTATTCTTAGCAAAAAATACTAATATTTTATTATTTTCAAAGTACACTGGGGAGATGGTAATTTTGTTGAAGCCATTTTAAAGTTTGCTTGAACCTTTAATAAAATAATTTATGAAATTTACTATACTACCCAGAACAAGCTACTTGAAAACTTCATATTCTACATTCCACTTTATTAAGGAACTAATGCCCAGAGGCAGACTGGAAAAGGTATTTGTTTGGCAAAGCAAATTCTAATCCTATGAACCAGTTATCTACTGAGGGATCATAGTGAAGACTAGAACAGTTCACAAGACAACTTTATTTTCTGATCAGCAGTTCCATTTACACAGACTAAAAGACTTATGCATTTGTAGCTTTCACAATATAAAATTATGGAATAGTAACATCCTTCACTACTTTTCAGGAAGTGGAAGTGACCATGTTTAATGGTATTACCCAGAATGTACCCTGGTGCCATAAAATAAAGTCTTCATTATCAGACTGGGCTCCAAGAAGTGGCCCAGAAGCAGATAAAACACTCCTCTTTCTCCTAGCTCAGTGGCAGAGGGAATGCGGATCCCTATGCCTGCCTGGGAGTTCAGGTCAGAGGAAATAGAGACCTACAGCATTGTATGCTTTTACCAAGCAAAGCAGGAGGCCTCAACACACAGAACAGACTGTGGGGAATAAAGCTTTTGGAATAAACACCTCATAATCAGCACTTAGGAGTTGCCCTTTGAGCTAGTGCATAAGGAAAACTCAAATTATTCTCCCATTAGTAAGGGCCAAGACCTCAAAGGAACTTTCCAGACAACACTGCAGAACTATTCTATAAACCACACTGACTTGTGAAGAATGGGTTTAAAAACCAAACTTAAAACCTACTGTACATCTTTCATAATTCCCTAATGCCCCTCTAGCTCACACATTCCAATCTCTCATTCATGATCTGAGATGGCTCATTCTTGCTTTAGGCCCTTATGATGAATCGGGCCTGCCTTCTTTTGTTAAAGATGGGTCAAGTCTGAAGCGTTCCCTTTCTCTGGACTACAGAGGAGTCTCAAGGCTGAAAAAGAGTGAAATAGAGACAGGAGAACCATAGAGTCTGATTATAGAGGCCTTGAAACCCAAGCAAAGGATTCTGGATTTGATGTAGTTAGCAATAGGAAGACAAAGTAGATTTTTGAGCAAGGGAGTAACACATGCAAAGGCTTATTTTAGTAAGATCATTTAGAATGAGAATGGAGTAGAGAGGTAGAGCCGCCGTTAGGAGAAAGCCACCTTAATTTGGGCTATGATAAGGAAATACTGAATATGACTGGTGGCTATGCAAGGGAGAAGAGAGAGAGGACAAGGAGGAGACTTTCTATAGGAAGATAGTAAGGAACTAAATTTGCAGTCTTGAAATAAGAAGGTAGCTGAATACTCGAAACAATGCTTATTAAAGAAGGAAACACAGTGAGTAAGGCTGAATCCATGATTTACGATCTAAATCAGGACTCTGCTCAGACTGAAATGGTGTATTGCCAATTACTAGGCCAGAAGAGCAGGTGAGAACCATGCCAGTCTCAGGCAAACAGGGATTTCGAGCCATCTTACCTGAAAGGAGTTTTAACTACCACCATAGAACTCAACTCAGATTCCAATGACCACCCTGTGCTCTTGAACTCTAGCTCTGGGTTTCTAAAAGTTAGACTCTAAAAGGAAGCCACCCTTGGAGGATGAAAATAAAAAGCTGGCTCTTCCTCTGTCTCTCAGCAGCAGAGTGGTAAGTTGGAAAACAAATATGATGTCACTGAAGTTCAAGCTGTTCTGAGTCACCGTATTTCTCATAGTTGTCTGCTTTTCAATAGGTCACATCCTGATTTGGGGTCTCTTTGGATAAAGGTTTCAAGGACCAAACTGCCTTCTTAAAAAAAAAAAATCCTGTTCCCTTCCATTCCTAATTTTCCATATCCCTTTTCCATGAAGGACTAGTAAACCAAGGTAGGGATATACGGTATGGGTATGGGGGCAACAGGGTTAAGGATGGGGGTGTGGATCCTGCATGGACACTGACTATTCAGCATGCACCAGCTGTCTAGTGGGCCATAATCAGCCTTGCACATACATACCTATGGTCATGGGACAAAGGCAGTCCTTAGAGTTGCTCCCCTGAAATGACCACACAGTGACAGGAAAGGATTCTTCAGCATGTACAGGGCTGAGTGAGGAAGGAGTGTTCCAGTCCTCAGTGGGCACATCCAGTACCACTGGGCTCAAGTCCAACAAGGAACCCTAGTGTCAGGAAGCATGTTCACGCTCCTCCCCAGCTGAGCTATAGCAGGGCTGAGTGATCAGAACAGGCGAGGCGTGGAATAAGTTTCCACTCCACACTTCTTGGTGCAGAGCTCACTAATCAATCCTCATGGTCTCTTCGTTCCACCCAACATTTATACACTGTATACTAATGTTATGTGTGGGGTTATTTACTAAACCGAGCTATCAGAGGGCATGGACTCTGTTGGTTCATGTTTTTGGCACAGAGTAATATTACTTGTTGAATGAATGAAGGCACACACCCATGGCCAGTTCCTGTGCTACTTTGTTTTTACTCATCTTCCACTTTCCATCCCTTGTGTTGTCTGCCTGCTTTTCTAATGAGGATTCACCATCAGTGACTCATCACCTAGAGAAGGGAACCACAATTAGACTTCCAGTTTTAGCTACATAATCCACTTCTTTATTACCCTGAAACTATCAGTTCCCCAAACAAGATTAAACCTTCAGTTTTCCTTAAGACCAATTATCTTCTGTATCTTAAGCGAGTGATGGAATAGGAAGTAGTTTGTCCAGTCAAGCAGAGCTAGGTTAGAATCCCAACTGTGCCCTTACAATGACCTTGGTTAGTTAGCTCTGAAGTTGGATTACCCAGTTGTACTTCATTTAGCTTAACTGTAAAATGGGGATACCCATAACTGCATTATATTGTTGATAAAGACCTACAAAATTGTTTTTACCAAAATGCAAGAAATGGGGCCGCTCCATAATTAACAAGCCTAAACCTATTAAAGGAGAAAAAGTGAGGTGGTTTAGAATTTTAACCTTGAATTGGCAACAAAGATTACACGAAGTAACTATGCCACCATGTCATGCCATCAGGTTCTTACTCAAGAACGAGACAGGCAGAAAGGAGTTCCTAAAGGAAGCAAACAAAGGAATCCCAAACATAAGCAGCATTTCTGTCTTTCGTGATGAGAGAATGGCCTATTTAGTAAGATGAAGTTAAAATCCCTCATTTCTGGTGGGAATGTGCTCAGACACTTCTGGTTTTAAAGAAGCTTTAGGCTTCTACAGTGATGGTAGCTGAAACATTTGAGAAACTGAAGATCGCCTTACCTGTTGATCTTCAGTTTCTCAAATGTTTCAGCTTTTTTCTCCAACTTTCACACATCTGGTAATTTATACATTTGGGACTGACTTATTATGTCACAGCCAAAGGGAAAACAGCAATGCTTCCATTGCAGAACAGAAAAATAGTGCAGCTTCCTCCAGAAAAGTTACAGTTGCAGCAAATTCTAGAAGGAGAAATTACTGCCATTGGTTCCGTTTCTTCTACATGGTGCTTAGCTAAGTGCCTGCACCTGCTCCGCTGAAGCAGGTCTGCTAATTTGGTCATCATCAAGCACCACACACTGAAATAATTAAGAACAGGGCCCCAGCTGAGTGGAGCAGTGTGGTCCTAGGTCACACAGTGTGTCTAAACCTGTGATCTGTGATTATCACATGGCCCGACACCAGACAGGAGAGTCTGTAAACTCCACAGTGGGGCCAATACCAGTCATGAATCATGGCTCCTTTGTCCAGATCTCCAAAGGCATGACGAATGACAGGATGTGAAGCCTGAACCCTGTGTGTTTAGGAGACTGATGAGCAACCCTTCTGATGTTCGCCCCTTTCTCTTTCTCCCTGGAACACAGGGGTGGAAAAATCAGGATTGTATTACCATCCATAGCCCTTATCTCCCCCAATACCTCCTCTGCCATCGTATTGTCCCCACAACTGAGGACAGGTTTTTTTGTATTGTTTTGTTTAAGTTTTCCCTGTAAGCACCATATTCAGGAGAAACAGTAAAGGCAGGGCCTAGATTCTTTATTATTTTTTAAAATTTTATTTATTGGACAGAGGGAGATCACAAGTAGGCAGAGAGGCAGGCAAAGGGGGTGGGGGACACACCCACTGAGCCACCCAGGTGCCCCAGCACTAGATTCTTTAGGAGACAAAAGGGAAGTATTTCTCTTTCCAGGGTCATACTTATAAGTTCTTCTTTACATTATTCCTAGTAAGAACAACTATGCCTTAACACACTGGACACACCTAGGGGAAAGTTTTCCTCAATTGATAGTTACAGAAAGATAAAGATTTAAGACCCTGGTTTTCCTCCTCTATAAAAAGGAATTGAATTAGGGGCGCCTGGGTGGCTCAGTGGTTAAAGCCGCTGCCTTCGGCTCAGGTCATGATCTCAGGGTCCTGGGATCAAGTCCCGCATCGGGCTCTCTGCTCAGCAGCAAGCCTGCTTCCCTCTCTCTCTGCCTGCCTCTCTGCCTACTTGTGATCTCTCTCTGTCAAATAAGTAAATAAAAAATCTTTAAAAAAATATTTAAAAAAAAAGGAATTGAATTAGATGAGCTATTTAAGGTTCTTCCTGATTTAAAATGCAGTAATATAATTTCCAGATTCAAAGAATGACCCCCTGCAAATCTGAGTAAAACAAATGTTGTAGAGTCCACAGCAAGCCTTTGGGAGAAGAGGTGCAGAGTCGCACACTGTTTCTTTTTTTTTTTTTTAATTTTTTATTTTATTTATTTGACAGAGATCACCAGTAGGCAGAGAGGCAGGCAGAGAGAGAGAGAGAGAGAGAGAGAGAGAGAGAGAGAGAGAGGAGAAAGCAGGCTTCCCGCTAGGCAGAGAGCCTGATGCAGGGCTAGATCCCAGGACTCTGGGATCATGACCAGAGCTGAAGGCAGAGGCTTTAACCCACTGAGCCACCCAGGTGTCCCTGCACACTGCTTCTTACACAGTCCTGTGCCTCCTTAAGAAAGACAAAAACAAGAGGCGCCTGGGTGGCTCAGTGGGTTAAGCCGCTGCCTTCAGCTCAGGTCATGATCTCAGGGTCCTGGGATTGAGTCCTGCATCGGGCTGTCTGCTCAGCAGGGAGCCTGCTTCCCTCTCTCTCTCTCTCTCTCTGCCTGCCTCTCTATCTACTTGTGACCTCTCTCTGTCAAATAAATAAATAAAATCTTTAAAAAAAAAAAAAGGCAAACACAAGGTACCCTAAACTACAGACACAGGGAGGGGGGAGAGGGGACTAATTGTTTTTTCCCCTTCTACATTCTTCCCTTCTGAAAAAAACACCCAATTTTACTGTTGACTATTTTTATTCGGCTTATTTTGAGCTGGCTCATTTGCATGGCTCAGATTTTAAAATCTTTCTAATAGCCACTATGCAGGCTAACAAACACACAAACAAAGACACACTCTGGTCTTAATCACTGGTGAATTTCAACCCTTTCTCTCTACAATCCTGAAGGAGAAGCTCTAGTTTTCAGGTCATAATTCACGTGGTACAACAGCATCCTTCTTACGCAGATACTATAAATACTGGCCACGTCAAGGACAGAATCCCATTTAACACTGGTCCACAGTGGAGGGTGGCACACTATAAAAAGTGTGAAAAGCTAGACTTACGACCGCCGCATTCTCTCAGTGAGCTCGACCCAAGAGCTGGGAACCGCACACATGCTTACTTAGGTGAGGGTGAAGTGTACAGATTCACATAAAAATCACAGATAAGGGGGCGCCTGAGTGGCTCAGAGGGTTAAGCCTCTGCCTTCGGCTCAGGTCATGGTCTCAGGGTCCTGGGATCGAGCCCCACATCGGGCTCTATGCTCAGTGGGGA
The DNA here is from genome assembly GCF_922984935.1 of Meles meles. NCBI lineage: Eukaryota > Metazoa > Chordata > Mammalia > Carnivora > Mustelidae > Meles > Meles meles. The sequence goes on from NW_025721134.1 coordinate 18,239, forward strand.
GCCTGTTTCCCCCTCTCTCTCTGCCTGTCTCTCTGCCTACTTGTGATCTCTCTTTCTGTGTCAAATAAATAAATAAAATCTTTAAAAAAAAATCACAGATAAGAAAAAAAATCTGAGGCAGACTCAAGAGCAAACCAGCCCCCTTATCCAACTAAAAGTCACACAGGAAACGAAAGTCACTCTACTCACCCAGCAAAGCTGTTGTTATAAAGTTGGCCATGCCCTGCTTGCAGAATCTTCAAAAAAAGCAGACAAAGAGGCAAAGAAAAGCAGTTGTCTGAGTCCTGGGTTTCCCGAGGCACTTCATAGTGTTGCAAGGAGAGGAGCTGAAAGTTCCCTTACAATAGTCACCCTAGGCTGGAGGTGGCTCACAGGGTCCCCTCCACATGTGCAAACCTTCTCTGGGGGGGGGGGACAAAGGCTGGGGAGCAAGTAAAATGTGACACTTCTTTCCAGCCATGGTGGTGGTGGGGGGGGGGAGTTTAAGCAGCCAATGAAGGGAAGTTGCTATTAAAACTCAAATGACAGTACAGACAAAAGGTTGATATCCAGGATCTATAAAGAATTCCTCAAACTCAACACACACAAAACAGATAATCATATCAAAAAATGGGCAGAAGATATGAACAGACACTTCTCCAATGAAGACATACAAATGGCTATCAGACACATGAAAAAATGTTCATCATCACTAGCCATCAGGGAGATTCAAATTAAAACTACATTGAGATACCACCTGACACCAGTTAGAATGGCCAAAATTAGCAAGACAGGAAACGTGTGTTGGAGAGGATGTGGAGAAAGGGGAATCCTCTTACATTGTTGGTAGGAATGCAAGTTAGTGCAGCCACTTTGGAGAATAGGGTGGATATTCCTCAAGAAATTAAGAATAGAGCTTCCCTATGACCATGCAATTGCACTGCTGGGTATTTACCCCAAAGATACAGATGTAGTGAAAAGAAGAGCCATCTGTACCCCAATGTTTATTGCAGCAATGACCACGGTCGCCAAACTGTGGAAAGAACCAAGATGCCCTTCAATGGATGAATGGATAAGGAAGATGTGGTACATATACACAATGGAGTATTATGCCTCCATCAGAAAGGATGAATACCCAACTTTTGTAGCAACATGGACGGGACATGTAGCAACATGGAAGAGATTATGCTGAGGGAAATAAGTCAAGCAGAGAGAATCAAGTATCATATGGTCTCACTTATTTGTGGAGCATAACAAATAATGGAGGACATGGGGAGAAGGAGAGGAGAGGGAGTTGAGGGAAACTGGAAGGGGAGATGAACCATGAGAGACTATGGACTCTGAAAAAAAACCAGAGGGTGTTGAAGGGGCGGGGGGGGGTGGGAGGTTGAGGAACCAGGTGGTGGGTAATAGGGAGGGCACGTACTGCATGGAGCACTGGGTGTGGTACAAAAACAATGAACACGGTCACGCTGAAAATAAACAAATTTAAAAAATAAACAAAAAAACCCAAAAACAAACAAACAAACAAAACTTGGTCTTGGGACGAGAAGCAGCAGCACACACAGCCCAGCCCAGCACCTGAGCCTGATCCTTAATCAGGCTCCCCTAGAAGGGGCTGGGCCTCCCCTGTGCTGACTCAAGGCTGGGGTTCACTGGGTGCTGCTTCCTTTGGATAACTTCTTTTGGGTTTATTTTGTTTGTTTCATGCTTTATGATTTTAGGCCCCTAAATTTCCTGGACAACCTTTCTCCTTTTATTACATTCTACGGCACAGGACCCTATCCTGAACACAAATGATTTGCTTGAGGATGAGCAAAACACTTAGGCATACATTTAGGAAACACTTAGGAACATTCTGGGCTTAAGGTTCTGAGCTACCATAATGAATTTCTACATGGATTCCACATACTGAGATGCATAGTGAGTAGCCTTCATGAGTATAGGAGTAAGGATAAGGTCAGGCCCCTGAATATGAAGAGCCAGGCTTGGTCCCAGCTCCTACCTGTATGGAGAAGGGGCAGCTGGTTCGCCGGATTCCCAGGAGCTCTCCGTATCCATTCCATGTCAGCAACACCCAGACCCTCTGCAATTTCAGAGGTTCTTATAGGGAACAAGAGGCTCCCATGTGCTTTACTACCTTCACTCACATTTGGAATCACTTAGGAAGCCAGGCCATTTAAATCAGAATTCCTGGGGGTGGGATCAGTGCTTTAAAAGGATATTGAGGTGATTCCAATATTCAGCCACCATGCTGGTCTAGAGTGGGGCTTCTCAAACTTTAACATGCGTACAAATCTAATCACCTGTGCATCCTGTTAAGCTGCCCCTTCTGATGAAGTCATTTGGGGCTGGGACCCAAGATTCTGCATTTCTTTTTCTTTCTTTTCTTTTTCTCCCTCCCTCCCTTCCTTCCTTCCTTCTTCCCTTCCTTTCTCTTTTAAAGATTTCATTTATTTGACAGAGAGAGGCACCATGAGAGAGGGAACACAAGCAGGGGCAGAGGGAAGAAGCAGGAGCCTGATGTGGTGCTGGATCCCAGGATGCTAGGATCATGACCCGAGATGAAGGCAGATGTTTAACAACTGAGCCACCCAGATGTCCCAAGATTCTGCATCTTTAAAGAGCTTCCAGGTGATGCTCATGCTGCTGGTGCATCAGTCACAGTTTGAGTAATGAGGCCTTACTTTAGAATGAGGTCTGCTTTTTCTCCTTTCTCTCAAAACGGGATGGGGAGTGGGTAAAAAACCTTGGAGCAAACCATCTCCTCATTTTCTCCATGTTGGTGATGAAGAAGGTGTTTTTTTTCATCTACGTTCTCCTATCCAGATATACAAGAAAACCCATATGGAAGGATACACTTTGCTCTAGTAAATAAGAATGGCGTTATCTAGGGTGACTCCCATTTCACCCCATGCCAAGGCCTGGTCCTATTCTGGAAGAGTGTGGGAGCCAGCATCTCTCTATGTGCTCACACACTTTTCAAATTTCCCAAGGATTCATAGCCAAGGATTCTGTGCCCTCCAATATTACGTCCAGAACACTGGTTAGAAGAGAAAGTACCATATCTTTCCTTATCTTCTCTTCTGAAGTCATAAGTTTGGTGTAAGAGAGCCGTAATGATTTTCAGTTAGAATGATTCTCTAAAGCTTTCTTGACTACCCCAAGGTTAGTTTAATCTCTTCTCTGTGTCCTCCTCTCTAATAACCAGTGTGTTGTCTACTGAAGGGCATAGCACATTGAATTTAAGTATTTGTGTGGTTCTCTCCCAAGGCTGCCTTCCCCTTGAGTGCAGAACAGCACCCCCTTTCACCTTTATGTCACTTCCTTATATCTCCTAGAGGGAACACAATGTTTCCTGAAGCAATTATCAGCCATGTTTGTTGAGTGAATGACGAACCTGAAAAGGGGTTCATTCAACATTTACTCTGTGACTTCTGCATCCAAACAGAGGAAGATGGAAGCCCTAGAGCAGTGGATGGTCCCAGGTCTCCTGGTTTTGTTTCTTATTTGTTTGTGTTGTCGTTTTTTTCCCTTCATGACATTATGGCCTGGATCTCCTGTCTTTGAAGGGTGGAGGCTGCTCTGCAAGGCATGGCCATGCCTCCTGAGGCCATTTCTGACAAGGCCAAGAAAGTCTATGTAACCATGACTGAACTGTTGAAATAAGAGGTTACTGTGTAAATAAAACACTTCATCTCTTTGCATTTTATTATGTCAGAATAATGTATAAATCTGTCATATTCTATCACAACATTAAACTAGGAATATTCAGTCTCTGGCTGGGGATTAAGCTCATCCTCAAATGATTCTGAAGAATGGGATCCAGTGAGCATGTTCAGCAAAGGCTCTCCAGACTCTGAAACCAGGGTAATCATTTCCTGGACTCTCAAAAACACAAGAGACCCAGGGGACATCCTATAGCCTCCCTCAATATTTCAGATCAAAGAGAAGTTCTCAAACAATAGAAGTCATTCCTAACAATCTTCCTCTGGTTTTCTAAGGACCAGGTTATCTGATCAAACTTCTCCTGGAGTAGATAAGCTCCCATAAAATGAGTGATAAATGGAGTCCATTTAGTAAGTGGGAGGAGAAGAGAATGGCTTTACAGAGGGATTCAAAGATTAAAGTCCCATTTTTAAGGCACTGAGAAGGAGTGAATTATTAAACCAGTGGAAGATTTAGAGATGGAAAGATGAGAATTTCTATTTATCAACTATGCCTTTGTCATATATTAGTTGAAGAGTGAACTTTTTAAAAAGAAATTATTATTACCCTGCAGAGAAACAAAAGGAAACTACAATTGGGAAAGGAAAATGTCATCTTGATTTGGGTCCATTGTTGTCCATGAATAGATAAATTTTTATTAAAGTATAGTTGACTACAATATTGTATTAGTTTCCTATGTATAATATAGTGATTCAACATTCATATATGTTATGAAATGATCACCACAATTAGTCTAGTTACCATCTGTCACCATACAAAGCTAATATGATATTATTGACAATATTCCATCTGTTGTACCTTATATAACCATGGCTTATTTATTTAAAACTACAAGATTGTACCTTTTGATCCCCTTCACCTATTTCACTCCCCCTCCCTCCGCCACCAAATCCTCCTCTCCTCTGGAAACCATCAGTCTGTTCTGTTTATCTGAGTCTGGTTTTGTTTGTTTGTTTTGTTTTGTTTTTTAGAATCAACATATAAGTGAAGTCATACAGCATTTGTCTTTCTCTGTCTGACTTATTTCACTGAGTATAATACCATCTATGTTCATTAATGTCACAAATGGCAAGATTTCATTTTTTAAAAAGATTGTATTTATCCATTTGAGGAGAGAGTGAGAGAAAGCATGAGAGGGGAGAAGGTCAGAGGGAGAAGCAGACTCCCCAGGGAGCTGGGAGCCTGATGTGGGACTGGATCCTGGGATTCCGGGATCATGACCTGAGCTGAAGGCAGTTGTTTAACCAACTGAGTCACCCAGGTGCCCAGATTTCATTAATTTTTATGCTCAAGTTATTACTGTTGGATATATATCCACATATTCTTTATTCATTCATCTATCAATGGACACCTTGGTTGCTTCTATATCACAGCTATTGTAAATAATGCTACAATGAACATAGGGGTATACATACCTTTTCGACTTAGTGTTTTCATTTTCTTTTCTTATATTATGTTTTTGATTTTAGTTCCAGTATAGCTAACATACAGTGTTATGTTAGTTTCAGGTGTACAATATAGTGATTCAATAATTCTATACAATTATTTAGTGCTCATCAAAGTACACACTTTAATCCCCATCCCCTACTTCCCTTGTCCCCCGGTCCACCTCCCCTCTGTTTCTTGGTCTGTCTCTCTTTTTCCTTTGCTTGTTTGTTTTGTTTCTTAGATTCCACATATCAATGAGATCATATGGTATCTGTCTTTCTCTGACTGACTTATTTCACTTAGCATAATGCTCTCTAGCTCCATCCACGTTGTTGCAAATGGCAAGATTTCATTCCTTTTATGGTTCACATCTTCTTTATCCTTTCATCTATTGATGGGCCCTTGGACAGCTTCCATCGTTTGGTTGTTGTAAATAATGCTGCAATAAACATAGTGGTGCATGTATCCCTCTGAATTTGTGTTTTTGTATTTGGGGGCTATATACCTAGCAGTGCAATAACTGGGTCATAGAGTAGTTCTATTTTTAATTTTTTGAAGAACCTCCATACTCTTTTCCACAGTGGCTGTATCAACTTACATTCCCACCAACACTATGAGCATTCCCTTTTTGCCACAGGCTTGCCAACCCTTGTCATTTCTTGTGTTTTTGATAATAGCCATTCTGACTGGTGTAAGGTGACATCTCATTGTGGTTTGGATGTGCATTTTCCTCGTGGTTAATGATGGTGAGTATCTTTTCATGTGTCTGTTGGTCATCTATATGTCTTCTTTGAAGAAATGTCTATTCAGATCTTCTGCCCATTTTTAAATTGGATTTTTCTGGGTTTTTGTTATTGAATTGTAGACTAGATATTTTTAATGTACCTTCCATATCTGAAATTATATGATGTTATAGGGAAAGATTGTGCAAAACCTTTTCTTATGTATTTGAATGAGAGCCATGTAGATTTATTTTTGTAAAGATACCTGGAGGAGAAGATAAATGGGTACGGCTGGGCTTTGTGATACAGAAAACCCTCCCATTGTTTCATGCTCATTCTTCAATGTCTTATTAACATAGACCTATTGCTTGTCAGGTCTCTTTTATGGCCTTTTGCTATTGTTCCAACATGTGAGGAATTAGCAAATGTGATTTCAGGTTGCTGCCTTATGCAGTCTTGGCAATTCTGTGAGGAATGTTCTGAAGCTTCCTTTAACAATGCATTGCTAATGATTCCCGCAACTGTCTTTTTCAGCACCATCAGCCATCTCTTCTTGACCCTATGTTTTTAATCTCTCTCTTGTTAAACTCTCCATATTTCTGCCTTCCTTAAATGCAAGCTTACCCCTTTCTTTTTTCAGCCTTCTCAAAAGCACACTCTTAACCCTGACAAAATGTTTTCCATCCCTACCACCCCAATGAAACTGTCTCTTAAAGATCCATGGTTATTTCTAAGTGAGAGGCCCTCTGTTGTCACTCTATATTTGTAAGTTTTCTAAGGCTATTTATCACCTCCTGTTTGAAACTCTTCTTTCTGTGACTGGGACATTGTTTCTCCTATTCCTTTCTTTCCTAGGGTTACTTCCTATTTTTTGACTGCTTACAAAGTTGATGTTTCATGGCAGTGTTGGCCTTCTCTTCTTGATGTACTGTGGACAGAAATGGGCTGGAACAATTTTGTGGATGAGAATGGCTTGAGCTGGGTCTGGAAGGGAAGGAAAGATTTGGCTGGACTGAGATAAGAAGGGCTGGAGAAAGGTGGCCCTTATTATCAAGAAAACATTGTAAGCGGGTGCCTGGGTGGCTCAGTGGGTTAAAGCCTCTGCCTTCGGCTCAGGTCATGATCCCAGGGTTCTGGGATTGAGCCCCGCATCGGGCTCTCTGCTCTGTGGACAGCCTGCTTCCTCCTCTCTCTCTCTCTGCCTGCCTCTCTGCTTACTTGTGATCTCTGTCAAATAAATAAATAAAATCTTTTAAAAAAATAAAAAAAAAGAAAAAAAAACATTGTAAGCAAATACAGAGGATGTGGACCTTGAGTTTGTGACACTTGGTACTACTGCCAGAGGGGCTGGGCAGATAAATAAACATAGAGTTGCTCTTGGTGGTTGAATTAATTATATGCAAACAAGTCAGAGATGCTAGGATAGAATATTAAAGGGGAGTAGATTACATGTACAAGGTGTTATGAGGAAGTGGACATTTAAAGCAAATACAAGAAGGAAACAGCTGTAGCAAGAAAAGGGTGGTGGGGGGAGTATGGGTAGGAACAAGACCATTGCAGCTCAGGCTGGATCTTAGACAAAGAAGTCCTGTTCAGAAATTACTGTCCTTCTTTATGTTGAGACAGGATAAAGAGAGGGACATTCAGCATCCTCAGTCTGGCATTCAAGGCCCTTGAGAATGTTTCCACTTTTGTCTTCTTCAATATTTCCTTAATACTCTGTATTATCTTTTCCTTCCTCTGGGTTGGTTTATATTTCTTTGATAATAATGACCACCTCTCTCCTTCTTGTCCTCAATCCAGCCAATCCTTCCATCCCTTCCAGACACAGTTCAAGTCAGTCTCATTTATGAAACTGTTCCAATCCCACTTCTGTCCACAGTCCTCACCTTCCCGGCACTGATACATTCATTCTTGTGTACCCTTGTGTTCTAGTGTGTATTGACACTTAATTCAGTAGCACCATTTACTATAAACTGCTCAAGGGCAGGCACTCTATTGTGTACATCTTCATGGTCCATAGTGCCTAGAGTTCTGTTGGGTCTACAATTAACATCCATTAACAACAAAGCTGTTGGCTTGCTTTTCAGCCCAGTACTCATGGGACCTTTCAGCTGTCAGGGGAGACCTTTTCTAGAACTCCAGACTTCACCTTTGTCCTTGGCTAGGTCTCTCACAAAGAGAATCTTGCTCACTCAGATGAAAGAACAATTTGAGGAGCAAGCTTTATTGATGGACAAACCTATTATTACATTTTTAAGCTCTTGTAATTATGTCACAAAGATGTTTTACAAAATGTATGGAGCAAAGTCAAAGTATTTTAATGCAGGAAGGTGGGAACAAGGAGTTTGGTCTGCTGATTCCAAACAGCAGAAGAGACTTCCCTTCTTTTTTTTTTTTTTTAAAGATTTTATTTATTTATTTGACAGACAGAGATCACAAGTAGGGAGCAAGGCAGGCAGAGAGAGAGAGAGGAGGAAGCAGGCTCCCCGCCAAGCAGAGAGCCCGATGCGGGGCTCGATCCCGGGACCCTGGGATCATGACTTGAGCGAAAGGTAGAGGCTTTAACCCACTGCGCCACCCAGGCACCCCACTTCCCTTCTTTTTCCTTCTCTTTGTCTTTTTGTTCTTTTCTCTCCCTCCTTCCCTTCTCTTCTCCCTCCTGGCTCCCCTTCCTTCCTGATACCTGTCTCCAAGACTCTCATGAAGAAAGAAGGTAGGGAAAAATAGTAAATAAAAAATACTTTAAATATTATTTCAAATGACAGAGAATGGATGTTTGTATTATACCATTTGTAACATTAAGTGTTTTAATGAAAATTAAGAGAAATTTGAGACAGATGAGGCATGAAAGTGAGATTAAGAAAGTTTGATTAGAATAAAGTCTAAAGCAATATTTAAGCAAATGATTGAAGTACTACCCTTCCATCCATTTGCCTATGGCAGTGGAGGTGAAAAAAGACAAAAACAAGTTAGCATAGAAACAAAGTAATGACAGAAAAGGCTCAGATATAAACAACACTTAACAAAAAAAGAAGACTAGGTAGAGGGGAAGTTTCTGATACAACAAAGATCAGGAAAATAGGGGATGGAACCTGTCCTAAGGAAGAAAAGCTGTGAGGAATGAGGAAAGTCAGGCAGGCAGCAATGTTTCATGGTCAGACTACTCATAAAGGCAGAAGGAGGAGAATGTGCTCCTGATGCTAAAAGACAGAGAGAAAGAGTAAACAGAAAAATAAAGGAGCTCTATTCCAATGAACTTAGAGAGAGAAATGTGTACTTTGGATATTCCCCAAATTCCAAGAATATACAGAACTTGAATAATACTTCCAATGTGCTATAATTTTTTAAGATGCTCATACAGAAACTAAGAAACATTTTAAGAATCCAAGTTCATATAATTAAGGTAAAATTTTGGCAAATATGACTAGTTGAGTAATTTTGGTATGATAACAGCGATATTTACTTTAATTTACCAATGTTAAATATAATATAAAAGTGCTTTCTCAATTCTATTGGGTATGCTTTCTGTAAACCTATACAGATTGGTTATAAAAATGTGATTCTGTGTATTTAAAATTCATTAACATTCAACACACTATCTTGAAACACCTTATTTCCATAGGAATCGTGTTTTCTAGTATGCCAGCTTGAATTTCTAAAATCTTTAGGAAACTTAACAATAAAAAGACAAATAATGAATTGAGAAATGGGCAAGGGATGTGAATATACATTTAATAAATATATACAAATGACCAGTAAGTACATGAAAAAGATGCTTAACATCATTAGTCACTAGGGGATTGCAATTAAAAACTACAATGAAATACCACTTCACAAACATTGAGATGGCTATAATCAAAAGCACATAATAATGACCATTTGTGAGAATGTAGAAAAATAAGAACTCTCAGACATTGCTAATATGAATGCAAAATAATGCAGCTGCTGTGGAAAATAGTTTTGTTTTTCTTCAACAATTAAATGCAGAGCTATCATATGATCTAGAAACTCCAACTCCCACGTTCCATTCTAGAAAATCCAATCATATGTTCATATCAAGACTTGTACACATACATTCATAGCAGTGTTATTAATAGCCTAATGTAGAAAAAAACCCATATATCCGTCAACTGATGGAGGTATACATAATGTGGTATATTCATACAATGGAATATTATTTGGCCATAAAAAGGAAGGAAATACTGATATATATGGTACCATGGATGAACCTTGAAAACATCATGCTGATTGAAAGGAGCCAGAAACAAAAGGTCATATGAAATGTACAGAATAGGTAAAACATATAGACATACAATAAGCATATTAGTGATCGCTGAGAGTGGGGGAAAGGGGATGGGGTTTTCTTTGGGAATGATGAAAATATTCTGGAATTGGTTAATGGTGATGGTTGTACAATCTTGCAAATATACCAAAACCGACTGAATTGTACATGTTAAATGGGGAATTCTATGGTATATAAATTTTGTCTCAATTATTAAAAAAAAAAGATCTTGGGAACTTGAAAAAGTTCAAGGGAACTTGAAACCTTAGATTAATTAAAAGGAGCTAATCAGTGAATAATCCTGGATACCTAAATCATTTCTAAGTAAGAACATAGAAACACTGATGACTGAGCACACTTTCATGTTTATATGCTTTTGCTTTTAATATGCTACAGATAGGCTTTATCTTTGGTTAAGTTCTGCCACATTTAGAATGTGTATTAGGCTGTAGCAAGCATGTGTCTATAGAAAGTTGTGTTATGTATACTTATGAGTTCTGCTTGTGGCTAAAATGCTGATTTGTGGCAGACTGTTCTCCATTATCCACAACCAAATTTTCTCTGTGAAATAGAAGTCAGTTAGTTAGGTTAAAAGTTATCATTATCAGGGGCACCTGGGTGGCTCAGTGGGTTAAAGCCTCTGCCTTCAGCTCAGGTCATGATCCCAGGGTCCTGGGATCAAGCCCCGCATCAGGCTCTCTGCTTAGCTGGGAGCCTGCTTCCTCCTCTCTCTTTCTCTCTGCCTGCCACTCTGCCTACTTGTAATCTCTATCTGTCAAATAAATAAATCTTTAAAAAAAAAAAAGTTATCATTATCAGCCACAGCAACTTCTTTCAAGACATGTCCCCAAAGGCAAAGGAAACAGAAGCGAAAGTGAACTTTGGGACTTCATCAAAATCAAAAGCTTCTACGCAGCAAAGGAAACAGTCAACAAAACAAAGAGGCAACCCACGGAATGGGAGAAGAGAACCGCAAATGACACTACAGACAAAGGGCTGATATCCAAGGTCCGTAAAGAACTCCTGAAACTCAGCAGAAGACATGAACAGACAATAATCCAAAGAAGACATACAAATGGCTAACAGACACATGAAAAAATGTTCATCATCATTGGCTATCAGGGAGATTCAAAGCAAAACCGCACTGAGATACACCACCTTACACCAGTTAGAATGGCCAAAATCAACAAGACAATAAACAACAAGTGTTGGAGAGGATGTGGAAAAAGGGGAACCCTCTTACACTGTTGGTGGGAATGCAAGTGGGTGCAGCCCCTTTGAAAAACAGTGTGGAGATTCCTTAAGAAATTAAACATGGAGCTTCCCTATGACCCTGCAATTGCACTACTGGGTATTTATCCCAAAGATACTGATGTGGTGAAAAGAAGGGCCATCTGTATCCCAATGTTCATAGCAGCAATGGCCACAGTTGCCAAACTGGAAAGAACTAAGATGCCCTTCAACAGACAAATGGTTGAAGAAGTTATGGTCCATATATACAATGGGGCATTATGCCTCCATCAGAAAGGATGAATACCCAACTTTTGTACCCAACTTTTGGACGGACTGGAAGAGATTATGCTGAGTGAAATAAGTCAAGCAGAGAGAGTCAAGTACCATATGGCTTCACTTACTTGCGGAGAAAAAGGAATAACACGGAGGATGTTGGGACACAGAGAGGAGAGATGAGCTGGGGGAAATTGTAGGGGGATACAAACCATGAGAGACTGTGGACTCTGAGAAAAAAAAAAACTGGGGGTTTTGGAGGGGAGGGGGTGGGAGGTTGGGTGAACCTGGTGGTGGGTATTACGGAGGGCATGTATTGCATAGAGCACTGGGTGTGGTGCATAAACAATGAATTTTCGAACATTGAAAAAAATTAAATTAAAGGCTTCTTTTGAAAAAAAATGTCATTAGTTCTTTCCACAGTTTGGCAATTGAGGCCATTGCTGCTATGATTATTGGGGTACATATGGCCCTTCTTCTCACTACATCTGTATCTTTGGGGTAAATACCCAGTAGTGTAATTGCAGGGTCATAGGATAGCTCTATTTTTAATTTTTTGAGGACTCTCCACACTGTTTTCCAAAGTGGCTGCACCAACTTGCATTCCTACCCACAGTGAAGATGGTTCCCCTTTCTCCAAAGATGCCCTTCAACAGACAAATGGATAAAGAAGATACGGTACATATATACAATGAAATATTATGCAGCCATCAGAAAGGTTGAGTACCCAAGTTTTGTATCAACATGTACGGGACTGGAAGATTTTATGCTGAGTGAAATAAGACAAGCAGAGAGAGAGAGTCAATTATCATATGGTTTCACTTACTTGTGGAGCATAAGGAATAACACGGAGGACATTGGGAGATGGAGAGAAGAAATGAGTTGGGGGAAATCAGAGGGGGAGACAAACCATGAGAGACTGTGGACTCTGAGAAACAAACTGAGGGTTTTGGAGGAGAGAGGGATGGGGGGACGGGTGAGTCTGGTGGTGGGTATTAAGGAGGGCACATATTGCATGGAAGACAGGGTGTGGTGCATAAACAATGAATCTTGGAACACTGAAAAAAAATTATCATTAGTATTGTTGATTGAGACTACTAGGAGCAATAGTAACAGAGAAAATAGAACAATATATGTACTTCTATTTTCAAGGGAAATAATAATTTTTTCCCTAATACAGTACTTCTTTGTTCCTTTTCCTCTTTTTTTGGGGGGGGTCTTCAGACCCATTTACACCCTGAAGATTTATCAAGGACACCAAAGAGTTTGCTCATATGTGTTATGTCTACTGGTATTTAACTGTATTGGCAACTAAAATGGAGAACTTTAAAAAATGCCTGTTTAGGGGCGCCTGGGTGGCTCAGTGGATTAAGCCGCTGCCTTCGGCTCAGGTCATGATCTCGGGGTCCTGGGATCGAGCCCCGCATCAGGCTCTCTGCTCCACGGGGAGCCTGCTTCCTCCTCTCTCTCTGCCTGCCTCTCTGCCTACTTGTGATCTCTCTCTCTGTCAAATAAATAAATAAAATCTTTAAAAAAAATGCCTGTTTATTGGTTCATTTGAGGGTAGTAATGATGAAAGCCTTGTATTCTGTTTCTTATAAAATTAGTTCTCATGGTCTTGCAAGATTAGTCCTAAAGTCCCAGTATGTTGTAGAATACTGAAAAGCACAATAAGGGGCACCTGGGTGGCTCAGTGGGTTAAAGCCTCTGCCTTTGGCTCAGGTCATGATCCCAGGGTCCTGGGATGGAGCTCTGCATTGGGCTCTCTGCTCAGTAGGGAGCCTGTTTCCCCCTCTCTCTCAGCCTGCCTCTCTGCTGTCAAATAATCTGATCTCTCACTGTCAAATAAATAAAATACCTGATCTCTCCCTGCCAGATAAATAAAATCTTTAAAAGAAAAAAGAAAGAAATCTGTATTCCTATCAATGTGTTACATGAGAAGAGTTGTTGAATCAAAAGAGATGTTTATTCTCCCTGAGGTAAAACTTTTTATAAACAAAATATTATTAATATAAATAATTCAGAAATTGCATCCTGTATATGAAGTTCCTAGGGAATTGTCAATGCTTTTTCTATCCATGACATGTTTCTGCTTGGTGCTATTTTGTCTGATGATATTTAGACATGAAACTAAATGCTAAAGTGTTATTACTCATAGATTTCAGTTATCATTTAAAATTCTTATTGGCTATAAGCATGCTTCGTTTGGATCTAATATCTTCTAGGCCAGTGACTCTCAGTGAGGATGTACATCAGATTCATGCTTTAAATTTTATGATGTACTCCAGACTTACTAGATCTCTTTACTCGATAATCTTAGGATATTCTTAACATACTATTTGCATACTGTTGGCATGTGTGTTATGTCTCAGGATTATTCTATCTCAAAAGTATTTCTTCCGTATCTTCATTTAATTTTACAAGTCAGATACAACATCCACCGACTTCTTTGCAAATAGGCTTACGCGTGGTCCTTATAGACATTTACTGAAGTGTCTTGAAAGGACGTTGTTATCTTGTTTTTCATGCCACATATAAGTCAAATTTGCTTGTCAATTACACCACTCTTGTTATGAACTTTCACCAGACCTTTCACATTTGAAAATGATCAGTAATAAGTCAGCCACAACTGTTTTAATTTCTGTCATCTACAGATAGTTTTGTTTTACTCTGATGCTTTTTTTGCTGTAGGGATAACAGTTTGAAAAGTCATCAGCAATGACAGAAAATAGGGAGTTTGACCTTTTTCCTCCTTCAAAACAGGATATGAGTGGCTTTCTCCCAGCTGCTGGCATAACCACTGTCCCTTTTGGTTCCAGGCACACTCCTTTTCCTTTCCCTGCCCCAAAGTTTGCCATATTAATGGACCTTCTTATGCCTCTTCTCTCTTGTTTGGGGACTCTCTTTTTTGACTGTTTCTTTCATTTCTTGTCTCTCCTATTCCTAATCATTAGTTCTTTATTCTTTTATCTACCTGTTCTCTCTGATCAGGGATCTCTCTCATTCCTTTTTCCTTTTTCTTTTAAATTGCCACCCCAACTTTTAATCTTTGACTCCCTTGAGTAACTTTGGAATCCTCCTTCTGGGGGGCTTGCATCGATTTCCTTCCTGATTGCATGCATGTTTCTTTCTGTGTGAACATCTTACTTTATCATAAGCAAAATTTGTCTTTCCAGAATGCATTTTAACTCCATTTTACCTGCTTGCTAGAGCAGAAAACTTACTCACAAAATTTTATTGAACTATTTCTGAGTTGCTCTGCAGACATGGAATTCCCAAATTGAAAATCAATCCAGTGCTTCCCTAAGTGCTTTAAGTGCTTTTCTGAATTAAAGGAAAGCATCAAATATCCAACGAGCATTTCAACACAAAAGTTAACAGCTGGTATATAAAGAATCTCAGAGAGTCTCTTGTTATCTGAATTAGGCCTTCTTTATTGAACTTTATTTGAAACATGCGACTTGGCCTAAAACTCACAGCTGCAAGATTTCTAGGAGGGAGAAAAATAGTTTGAATAGGGTTACATCAGATACAGAAGAAAGAAAACCTATCTGTGATCTTAATTCTTCAGGCAGTCTGAAGTGGTGGTATAAACTGTTTTCAGAGCTGCTTAGAAAGTTTCACTACAAATTGTCACTGGGGATGAAGGTGACTCTCATTGCCTCTTATTTAGTCTTTGCATTCTGGCTTTGCCCACTATTTGGAGGTATAGTCTCACTCTTAGATACATTTTCTTTGCCTTTGTCCAACGTTTGCTGAGCAGAGCTAAGTATCTACTCAATTTTTGTATAAGAACCAAAAGTTTTGGTGCGCTGAATGAGGAAAACATGATGTAAATATACTTGCCAAGGAAACCCTTAGATAATGAGCAATAAATTTACAATTTGTCAATTGCACAATAATTTCCACTCTCTTTCCCCCACAAACCCTGTCCCTTCCCACCAAGCTTCCTCAACTTAATCACACCAAAAAAGTTTTCTAGATGCTGGCATTGTTCTAAACTAGTGTGTATCAAGCTTTCCTGCCCATTAGATTCAGCTGGAGAGCTTACAAAATGCTAATCAGAGTGGTGTGGGGTTTTTTTTTGGGGGGGGGTGTGTGCCTAGGTATCACCATTTTAAATAGATTCTCAAGTGATTGATTCCAAAAATGCAGCGATTGTTCTAAGTGATTTATCGATATATCTGTTCAGAGTCTTGGCCATTACCACTCTGAGTTATCAGATTATCCCAGATCACATGGGCTGGTCAATCTAGTACTCACGGTTCAGCTCACAGGTCACATTTAATAATTCATCATCCTTAAAATACGTATTCTTTTACTTGTCTTCCAGGAAACTGCATTTGCACTGTCATTTTCTCTTAGCCCCTGTTTATGGCTTCCCTTCTTCTCATCCTCCTTATGAGGATGTGCTCCAGAATGTATCCTTGATCATTTCCTATTTATCTTACACTTACCCCCTTGATGATCTCATCTAGTCTTATGGCTGAAAACATTACCTATGAGCTGACAATTCCTATAGGCCCATATTGATATTTGTAACTCTGAATTTTCTTCTAACTTGCAGATTCCTAAATACAATTCTCCATTCAATATCTTGACTGAGATGTCTAATAGTCATGATAATACTGACTAAAAAGCAGAATGTGTGGCTCTATTCCAACCACCCCTCCAAAACTAGTCCTTTTACAGAAGTTTCCATTTGAGTTGATGGCAATTCAAGCTGCTCAGACTTAAACGAAATAATCCTTGGTTGACTCTTTCTCTGAGCACATAGAATCTGTCATGTTGGATCTATTCTTCAAAGTTATCTCCAGAATCCAACCACTTCTGACCACTTTCAGTGTTACCAGCCTGGTATGAGTTGCCACCTCTGTCTCCTAGACCACCGCAAGCACCTTCTCACAGTTCTTGTATCATGTGTCCCTGTATCTCTTCTCGTTACAGCCACTGCAGTGATCCTCTAAAGACACAAGTTCAGCTGTGTCACTGCTCTGCATAGCTCTCCATTTAATATATGGTAAAACCCAAGATTCTTATGACGGCTTTCAAGGCCCATGTAATTTAGTTCTTAGTCACCTCCAACCACTCCTCACCTTGCTCACTATGCACAGTTTGGTTAGGCTGAACAATAGTCCTCAAATGTGTCCATGTCTGGATCTCTGGAAGCTGTGAATGTTCCTTTATACATATGTAAAGAGACTCTGCAGATAGGATTAAATTAGAGATTTTGAGATGAGGAGATCATCCTGGATTACCTGGGTAGGCCCAATGTAATCACAAGATTCCTGGAAGAGGAAGTCAGACTGAATAAATGGAGATGTGACAATGTAAGAAACTGTAATATAACTTGGGAAAATTACTAATTCAGCAAACCTTGGTTGTATCATCTACAACATGACCAATATAATACCTACCTCACAGGGTCATTCTAAAGATAAGGTTAGAAATGCTTACATATTTGCCTTCTGAATTGGTAGGTAAAATTCTCTGTTTATATTTCATAAATTTCACCTTACTTATTTTGGACCCAATTTTTCACCAGTCTTGGAAAAAAGGTAAAGATCTATTTGCCTCTACAGAAGTATTTATTCTATAATTTAAAAAGGTCTTTTTATTCTCTAATTCAATGAAATAATCATGCAATTGAGATTTATGTGCCTTCTTGGTGTCCTTTCACCATCATTACAGAAAAGAACTAGACCAGATCAAAACTCCTTAAGCCTCTAAGTAGATTCTCATTCATCTTTAACATTATTCATCCACCTATGAATTTACCTACATTAAGCATGTGAATATGTCCTTGGTTCATGAGGGTTTTTGAGAAGCTTTTAAACTGCATTGCTAAAATCCTGGTATTTGGTATCCGTGAAATTCCTTAACTGCTGCTTAGTTGAGCAATTCTTTCTTTTAGTTAACCCATCTGGTCTCTGTCAGTCATTGTGACCACTTTTTTGTGTCCGAAGTATTGGCAAGTCGTAGATAATTTTAGGATTTTGTTAGATATAGGTACAAAGTTTATTTGTCGGTAGTTTCTTGGGCTAACCTTTTTGGAAGAGAGAGGTGTCTTTTTTTCTCAAGTCTTAAGATGCTTTATCTCTCTATGATTTCTCACTAATAATCTATCTGGGTCCTTGACTACACCTGCACATTCCTTTTGTATCCTGTGATATATCTTGGTCTGAAAGTATGGTAGTCTTTATTGTGACCGATAAACCATGGTCTTTCACTCTTCTCCATATCTTGGAATTCAGTTCCCTCTTAACTATATTTGACTTGTTTGCATGCTTTGAAGATCTTTTGTCTCAATGGACAAGACAGAAATTGTTAACATTGTCAGATAATTTTGTACCCCCAGTATGTATGTATGTATGTATGTATGTATGTACGTTTTTAATTTTCAAGTAGGTTCCAGGCTGGGAATGGATTCCAATGCAGAGCTTGAAGTCACAACCCTGAGATCAAGACCTGAGCTGAGATTAAGAGTTGGACGATCAACCAACTGAGCCACCCCATGTACTCTCAATTTTTTTTAAGGCATCAGTTTCATTACAGTACTGGGAGTATTGTTTTCCAAAATGAATATAAGATTGAGTTTCACATAGATGAATTTTATGTTTTTCCCTATAAATTATATTTTTATTCTTTAGAATTCTACTTCTGAAGAAGGCAGGCATCATTTCTCTCCTTGGCTTTATTTTTCTCTTTATTAAAAAAACAGAAAGCTTCATTTCACTTAACTTTTGGGTTTACAGGATAAGAGTAATTTAGGATTGTTAATATATAGCACTGGAACTGAATTAGTTCCTATATTTTAAGATATTTAGCTTCCTAATATGAGAAAATGTAAAATGTGTACCTGGCACAATTTCCCAAGGGGAAAAACTGAAATGTGTTGATGTTCCCTTTTTCAGCTCCAGAAATAGCTGCTGTGTGCTCCTTTACCCTGTTTGGGAAACATCAGCCCTTCCCCTGCAAGAATCTCTGAGGATGCCAACTTCATTTATGGAACTAACTTCATTAACTGGACCACTTGGTTTTTACTAAACAAAGAAACTATGAAAATAAGAACAGAAATAGAAAATTATCGTCAGTTAGTTCACTCCAAAGTTAATGTTGAGATATAGTTGGCATTTTATTTTGTATTTCCAGTAAACTGAAAGCAATTTCTCAATAACCTATAACTTCCCCCATTTTTTGCTTCATAAATAGATATTTAGTCATTAAAAAGACTAATTACATAGGTATCCTTCACTCCATGGGAGGGAAACATCTAGAAAACTAACTCTTTTAAAAAGATAACTGATTTACCTTATAAATATGAAAATGTTACCACTGATCTCCCCATTTCTGTATGTCTCGTTCTTCTGACTGTACTAATGGTTGTAGTGACTAACCTTACTTACCTTGTGTTAGGGACTATGCAAAGAACAGGGGTGTTCTTATTATTAGTTGCCATGGAAGCATCATGTAGCAGATATTATTATAATCTTCATTTTATAGAAAAAGTAGTAGAGGCTCAGAAAGCTTAACAAAAGTTCAGATAGTTATTAGCTGGTAGAGCAAATTTTAAAGCAAGTATGCTTGACTTAGAGGGCTGCTTTTATCCAGTACACAATGCATTTTTCTGCCTTTAGCCACTGTTAGAGACACCCCTGGAAATTCGTTTCCCCTCAGGTGACTACTATAGTTATTCTGGGAATCTCTAAGCTGTGTCCCATGAGCACTCATTAATAAAATTCTAAAGTTAACCCGAGGAATCTTCCATTTCCCCACCCATAATCTTCTCTTGGTGATAACTACACCATTCGTGAGGTTTACGCTGTCCTCCAAATCTTCTGAAAGACCCTCTCCACTGCTTTGCCTTCTGGAGTGGGACCCAGGAACTTCACAGGGGCTGTCTCCCACTGCCTCCAAAGGCATTAGGCTGTCTGCTTTGCCTGAGAGGGCTGCTCTTCCCATCTGGGGTGGTTGGGATTCTGGGCTCCACCACCATTTATGGGCAAAGGGAATGGCTACTGTCAAGGTAGGAGTGGGTGTGCTGGAGTAACATGGGTCCCTTGAGTGCCAGGGCCTCTCAGTCCCTTCCTTTGTGCCTCTATGCATCCCAGCAAATATTTCAATAACACCTCATATGTTCTTTTCTACTCAGAATGCCCTTCCTCCCTCCAATTCTCCTTCACCTGGCAAAATCTTCTTTACTGTCTTAAGACCCAGGAGCCACAATGTCTCAGAACTCCTCCCTGTTTGCCACGACCAATAGGTTGCCCTCCCCTGTGCTTCCATAATGCCTTTGACTTGTCTCCAGTGCTGCCCTGATATGTTGTATTATGAATATTGCATATGTATCTGTTTATCTCACTAGACAATTGAGTGCATTATGCAGCGATTATTATTCATCTTTGTGCCCCAGCACAGTGCCTGGCATTTAGTACCAGGTCAATAAATGTTAAATAATAAATAACTCCTATGAGTCTAGCTAGAATAACTGGGGGGATAGATGACTCAGTAAATCTTCCTTATTACATTTCCCCTGACCCTTCCCCAGATGATGCCTTTATCATCTGTTACCTGGACTCCTAAAACAGCTTCTTAACTTTTTTATTGTGGAAAGATATATGTAATATTAAATTTACCACTTCAATCATTTTTAAGTGTAGAAACCCTTTAACTCTTAACCCATGTCCCTGACTTCACTGAGTCCTTCTCAATTCCAGCTTTCAGTTGGTTGCTCAAATGAACTAAAACCACATTTACCTGTTGTTTATGATGCTTCACTGACTCCCCTTTCCCAACAGAATATAAAGTCAATACCTTTAAAAATGTCCTATAAAATCCGTGTTTGCAACTCCTTAAACCTAGACAAGTCGGTTACAGTAGACTTTCAGTAGGTCTATGCAGGATTGCTATGAATATTTATGGAGATGTCCAGTCACGACATCAAGGTTTATTTGTCCCCAACAACCATAACATCTCTTAACAAACTAACTTCTTACCCTGACTTCTTTAGTTTTCTCTTTTCCTGGGTGAGAGACCTAAAGGCCTTTGCCTCTCCCATCCCATTATATCTTTTTTTTTTTTTAATTATTTATTTTTTTTCAGTGTAACAGTATTCATTGTTTTTGTACCACACCCAGTGCTCCATGCAGTACGTGCCCTCCCTATTACCCACCACCTGGTTCCCCCAACCTCCCACCCCCGCCCCTTCAAAACCCTCAGGTTGTTTTTCAGAGTCCATAGTCTCTTATGGTCGCTTCCCCTTCCAATTTTTTTTTTAATAAACATATAATGTATTCTTATCCCCAGAGGTACAGGTCTGTGAATCACCAGGTTTACATACTTCACAGCACTCATGATAGCAAATACCCTCCCCAATGTCCATAACCCCCTCCCCCTCTCCCAACCCCACCT
Organism: Meles meles; assembly: GCF_922984935.1. NCBI lineage: Eukaryota > Metazoa > Chordata > Mammalia > Carnivora > Mustelidae > Meles > Meles meles. Next base: position 39,299 of record NW_025721134.1, read on the forward strand.
CCCCCCAGCAACCCCCAGTTTGTTTTGTGAGATTAAGAGTCATTTATGGTTTGTCTCCCTCCCAATCCCATCTTGTTTCATTTATTCTTCCCATCCCATTATATCTTGACTTTTATCAAGCTGTGTTTCTTTTCCCCTTTGAAATATCTCATAGTTTTCCTTTAATCTCTGTCACTTCCTAGCTTTATGACCTTGGATAAGTTACCCAATCTCTCTCTATTTCAGCTTCCTTATGTGTGAAATGGGATAAAAATAATGTATGTTTTACATATATCCTTTTTAATCCCTTAGTCTGGGGTTCTTGTGAGAATAAGTTAATATATTTGAAACACTTAAAACAGTGCCTGGCACTTTTGGTTATGGAATGAATAAGTCATGGAGATAAAAGATATCTTTTATCTTAGGGAATATAGTCAAAGTGGTGTATGGTGTCAGATGGTAGCTGTCCTTGTGGTGAGCATAGCATAATGTATAAACTTGTGGAATCACTATGTTGTACACTTTAAGCTTAAGGTAACACTGTGTGTCAACTATCCTTCAATTAAAAAAAACCAAAAAACTGAAAATGAAACAAAACAAAAAAACCATGGCCTGGCATATAGGATTGAATAAATGTTAGATATAATTGTTACCATTACTATTTCTAATATCATTACATTACTATAGGATTATTATGATACTCTCCTAGGTGGTTTCCTTACCCATCCTCAAGCCTTCTTGAATAAACCTTCCCAATCATCCTTCTAAAACCACTTGAATCATATTTTTTAAAGATTATTTTTTTAATTTAACAGACAGAGATTACAAGTAGGCAGAGAGGCAGGCAGAAAGAGAGAGAGGAGGAAGCAGGCTCCCTGCTGAGCAGAGAGCCTGATGCAGGGCTGGATCCCAGGACCCTGGGATCATGACCTGAGCCAAAGGCAGAGGCTTTAACCCACTGAGCCACCCAGGCACCTCTTGAATCATATTTTTATGATGAAAGGCTTTTAAGGCCTTCACACTACTTATTTAATCTAGCTAAATTTTTTGCCTCATTTTTTCGCATAACATGGACTTACCTTACTTAACATTCATCATTCGTTCATTAATTCATTTATTCACACATGCCTGCGTGCAACAAGCATGTGCTAGCCACTATACTAAGCATTAGGGACATGATGATGGATAAGGATAAGGCATAGTTTCTCCCTGAAGGAATTCACAGTCCTGCATTATTTAACCATATTTCATTTCCAGTGGAGGCACAGAGACCCCCATTGGAGCCTACCCTAGAAAACATGGCCCAGCCTGAGCCTCAAGAGGAAAAAGGAATTATCAAAACAAAGATAAGAGGTAGCGGGGGTGGAAGATGAGGGTGTTAGGGAGTGGCTCAGAGAAGGGCATACCAGGTAGAGGGAACAGCTTTGGGTCCAAAGGCATTGGGTTATGTGGGAAAATATGGTGTGCTCAGGGAATAGCAACCATATGGATTCAAAATTGTGTTCCTTCCCTTATTCACATATTGAATAAGGCCCTATCTCCAGATACTCCAATGTTGTAGTATCTGGAGATAGGACCTTTGGGAGGTAATTAGGATAGATTAAGCCATAAGGGTAGAGCCCAGATGCAATAGGATTACTGTCCTTACAAGAAGATACATAAGAAAGCTTACTCATCTCTTTCTCACTCTCTATGCATGTGTGCCAAGGTAAGGCCATGTGAAGTCATAGTAAGAAGTCCACCATCTACAACCCAAGGAGAGTTCTCACCAGACACTGAACCTGTTAGCACCTTGATCTCGGATTTCTAGTCTCTAGAAGTGTATTTCTGTTGTTTCAGCCACCCAGCCTACGGTATTTTGTTGTGGCAACCTGACTCCACTGAGACAAGTAATTTAATAGCTGGGGAGAAGGATGGAAGCGGGGAAAAGGCAAGAGATAAGGCTGAAGACAAAAGGTCTTGTATCCCATGGTTGGGCTTCTTCCTGGAGGTAGCAGGTGAGGCACTGAATGATTTTAAGCAGAGGAGTTAGTATCTGGTCAGTTTAATATGGAGAGGGTCATTCTGTGGAGGATGGATTCAAGAAAGGCAATAATGGAGGCTGGGAGAGCGATTTGCTTGCTGTAGCAGAAGTAGGGGTGAGCGCTGATGAGGTTCTGGGTTAAGGCGGAGGTGGGTAGGGATGCAGAGAAGTAGGTGGATTTGAAGTTCCTCCTGATGAGAGCTGTAGCTCTGAGTACATTCACAGGGATGTAGGAAGACTCTTGAAGACACCAGGAGCAGCAATCAGTCAGTCTCACTTTGGAGAAGCCTCCTCTCTCTGATATGCTTGTCTCTATGACTTTCACCTGTCAAAACCTCCTCAACATTGAACTGCCCCACTTCTACAAAATGTTCCAAGACTGATATGAAGTCATTCCTCCCTGGGTCCTGCTCTCCCCCAGGTCCATTGTCTAAACTTCATAATTTAGCTCTTAATTATATCTTATCCATATGGTTATTTGATAGATACTGCTAATTACAAGCTCCTTAAGGCCAGGAGCCATGTCTTAACTTTCTTGTAACTATCAAAGTCAACACATCATTGCATGTACCAGGGAAGCTGTTCTCAGTGTCCTCTTTCTCTCTGTGAAATGTGATGTTTGCATATCCCTCGTGTAAAATCTGAGTGTCACTGTAACTCTACCCATTTCTATCTCACTCAAGAAAGCAAATTGGGATAATCCACATATAACTATAGGGATGACTTTAAATGTGGTCTAATTTATAAAAAGAAAGGAAATTATCCACTCTCTTTAGTAGGTCAGTAATGGTACCATTGATGGTAAGAAATTACTTTATAACTGATGTGTGATGATGCCAGTATTAAAACCCGTACCAAGATCGTAAATTCTTAGAGGGCAAGGACTTTGTCTCACTCATCCTCGTATGGCCTGCTCTAACTTCAAACACACCTGCTGTAGAGGTAAACGCCGTGGCACTGGGGATAGGAGTCCAGTGATAAACTATAGTGGAAATGCGGATGTGGGAACAGGTGTTTCTGCTCCATGACATAAAAGTTGCTCTGGTGTATTCCAGGTTTTGAGACAATAATATTTCTGACTTTAAACAACATTTCTAGGAAATGTGTAGTTTCTGGGAGTTGGATGTAGCTAGCAGAATTTCATTCCTGTGAACTGATGTCAAATAGAGAATTTTCCTCACTCTGAATAAGACAGTGGTGACGACTGTAGAAAGGCTGTCATATGTCTATGAGGGCTAATAACAGGGCTTCTCTTGTATTTCAGAGAGAGAAAGAAAAAAAATTTCTTGTGCTCCCTCTTCACTCCTCAAAAGAATTTTGATATGGTGAACACAGGAAAAAGAGCCTGAGGTCCTTTCTAATATTAGCAGGGTTTAGAATTCAGTGACAAAGTTGGTATGTGTTTGGCAGGTTTAGAGGAAGAAGAAGTCCTGGGTCATTGTGACTTTCCTTTTACATGTGAGTGTAGCTTGTAACCCATCCATGACATGAAGATGAAGTAGGGAGGCAATTTGAAAGGAGGACTCGGAAGGAAAACCCTAACACCAGTCCTATAGAGCAAGTGCAGATAGATTGTTCCAGAAGTTCTGATAAGGAAATCTGTAAAACCAAAAAAGAAATCTGTAAAAAACAAAACATAACAAAACAAAAAACACCTAGAAACCTGTTAAAAAAAAAAAAAAAACTATCGCTGTTATTTACATATTTTACACATGAGGAAATTGAACCCCAGAGGGTTAGGTGATTTGTCCGGGGTTGCTTGGGAGATGAAACTGAATTGCAAAACAAGTTTTCTGACTCCAGACTTACAGTAGAGCAGGGAGTGGGTCTTTGTGTAGAATTTGAAACATAGTAAGTGCTTGGTGTGTATAAGGCAAGCTACAATTAGGGGATTCCATCTCTAAGCTGTCTCACTATACTGCATTGCTTCTTACTAGTTCTCACCTTTGTATTATTACTCAGGAGGATACTGAGGCTTCCTCATTATCCCTCTAAATCTCAAGGACTTGGAGATGAAAGAAATGGTGGATTTTGTCAGCCATGTGTTGAGCCATGTGCTGACATGACCAGGAAATGGTGTGCGATTGTGCAGCACGAGAACAAAAGAGTTGGAAATTTACCAAACTCTAACTAAGGCAATCGAAGCAACAATTAAGAGGCCAGGCAGAAATAGGAATTTACTTTAGCAAGGGGAAATCTAGTCAAATTTATTATGCCAGATTTGGAGACAGACTATATGAATTCGTCAGGTTGCAGGGGATCTTAACCTGAGTGGACTGAACTATGTTTCATTATAATGGTTTCATTTATAATCCTATGTGTTGTTGTAGGCATTTAAAATTACTATTCTAAGAAGGGATTCATGGGCTTTGTCGGACAGCCAAAGGAGTTGGTGGCCAACAAAGTTAATAATTTCAGACCAGTAACATAAAAAAGGGACGTGGAAGGCGAGAACTAGGTGAAGGTGCTCACCCTAACCCTGTTTGGAAGACAGTGTGTCCTGTCAGGCCAGTGAAAGGGACCATATCCAGGCAGAAACCTGCCCATGCTAGAGATGGATGTCGTGAGGTAACACAGCCTGATGCCACGAATTTAAAAATGGATATTTTGGGGGTGCCTGGGTGGCTCAGCGGGTAAAAGCCTCTGCCTTCAGCTCAGGTCATGATCTCAGGGTCCTGGGATAGAGCTGCGCATCGGGCTCTCTGCTCGGCAGGGAGCCTGTTTCCTCCTCTCTCTCTCTGCCTGCCTCTGCCTGCTTGTGATTCTGTCAAATAAAAAAATAAAATCTTTTTTTTAAAAATGGGCACTTTACCCCTTTTCCTTTGATCTGTTCAAATGAAGAACCCTTTGGAATATGGCCTTTCATGCACCCTTCCTCTTGGGAGACTTCACTCCAGCAGATGTGAATTGAGTGCCACCTGGTGGTGACATTGTTAATATAAATTATTAGAAGCCAGCATTCTACCTCAGAAGTTCATCTATGTGAGTCTGCAAATCTGAGGCCCAACCTTGCCCTTTTAGGGAATTCACCACTCGCTGCCATTTTGTGAGTGACTGGTCTACTAGCTGGCCTTCTCCTGGGAAGTGAGAATTGCTTCCATTGCAAACTACAGGGTGTTTCTACCTAGGAATTGGTAGAGTTATCTTTTGCTTGTTCTTCATAATGAGGTATTTGTTAACAATTATAGTCAAAAGAGATTACTTTTGGTTAGTTCACTGATTTACAGGTGGGGAAATCACACAAAACCATAAATCTAAGAGAATGCAGTTCCAAGTGTGCATCTACATAAAGGCCAGACCAGGCCCCTTGACAACCTAGACTTAAGAAGTGGTGATTAGCGTCACAGAGTCCAATAAGCTTGTAAGGCCCTACATAAGTACAAAGCTCACTAATGCATTTCTGGTGCTCAAGGTTGTGTTGATGCAAATATTGTAGTGCTATGCTCAGCAGGAATTAAAATCTATAAGCATTCCTGTTTCTTAAAAGTTACTTGCAATGATTTTCCCAAATTGTGACCAATTTTGTCTTAGCACAATTCTGACACATAGTCCCTATTCAGTTGGTTTGGCAGAGCTGAAATGGAATGCTGCTTTGGTGTCTGAGTTACTGCCAGGCCCTATATCCCTCTCTCATTATCCTATTCGTGCAAAAAGAACGTCCCTGATGGGGATGACCTTCCTTTGTACCAATGCGGTCTCAACACAGAACCCGTGTTTTGTTTTGTCTTGTTTTGTTTTCAAGTTGCAAGGCACAGAGACACACTCAGAGACAGCACCTGCTCAGTGATCTCACAAAAACATCATCAGGGATAGGAATTTTTGTAGGGATACATAAGGAAATGACACCTGCAATTTCACAGCCAGGCACCTAAGGAAGTGAAGTGTCACTCCTGGCTGTTCGGGCCACTGCAGGAGCTGTACCAACACCAGGCCTCCATCCCCCTCCCCTCCCCACTCTCTATTTTAATTACACCAATATTCTGGACCCTCAGTTTCTATTGCTTTGCTTTATGCCAAGCTACAGCTTCTCTGTCACCTCCCACTGCCTTCTTCACTGTTTTCTTGTATTCTATAGCACATTTTTGTCTGCTCCTGGATGCTTCTGCTGCCTGGCTTTTGCTTCCATTGAGACTTCTGGAGAGAATATGTTATTGGACTACGTTGACACTCTTCAGTACAGCGTGCCTCTGTGGGGTTCTCAGGCTAAACTGGACCATTGGCTGCTGATCACGGGTGTTGGCTCAGACCCCAGGCCCTGATCCCATTTGCTTGTGGCCAAGATGATGGATCACACAATACAAGATATGAAACATGTGAGTGAGAATGTTCTGCTGGTTGCTTGGAGGCTGGGGGGGGCGGGAGGTGAGGAAGGCATTTATAATTCAGGGACTGTTCATTACACTCCAAAAGCATCGGTGTTTCCTCAGACCAAAGCTTGACCATATCTGACTCCATTTCAGAAGGTAATGTGCAGCTGAGTACATGCACATTTAGGCGTTATTATTGAGAAACTGTGTCCCTAATTATAGACTGCCTGCTGATAATTTACCGCACCATATGTTCCAAAGCCAGAACTAAAGCTGTTGGTTTCCACTTTGATTCACATGTGGCGCACAATAAATGTTTCCCATAGGACCTGCTGCTCAGTGCGTAGGTGGTGATGGCTCCCTCCAAACCTTTGGATTGTATGAAGGGTTTCATTTGCTTCTGTAATTACCTATTTAGGGACTGACAGAGGAACTAAAAACCTGGAAAATACTGTTCAGCTGTAAAGTCCATATGCGATGATTTGTTTATTCCAGCAAAAATGATAATAATGACACTCAAAATAATACTCCAGTCTTGACATTTCTCATTTAGAAAGTATGGAATCCTTTAGCAAGAGTGTTTCCTGTTCAAAGCTTTTATGTCACCTTCTAGGGATATCCCTTTGGGGGTCAAGTCCTACAGGAATCGTTTCCTGCCCTGAGGGAAGAGCATGTTCCTCCCAGCTACTGTATTTAAGGCTCACTTTAAGCCCCGCTCAATATTGAGTTTCCCCTACACGGGGCTATGCAAATGAGAAATAAGGTCCATTCTCTTCCTCTCTTAGGTGAAGTTAAAACAGTGGCTTAGGGCCTGAGTAAGGCTCTGTATTTCTACAGCGTTGATGGCAAGATGGAACAGTCCATGCTTCAGGCTATTCTAATCTTCAGTCTGTGTCAAGCCCATCAGAGCTCTGAGAAATGGAAGGCTGCTTAGAGGCACCTTAGTTCCTGTGTTTGCCTGAAATTGAGGACACACTCAATCTTTCAAAAGCGATCTCCAAAAATAATTATCTTTATTCTGGATTGTGGCCAACTCTTACACCTCAGGGCACGATCTTACATGCTGTGACTAGTGGGAGAAGGGGTAGAGTTGCTTACACTTTAGTTCTTGAAGTTTCCCAGTCTTACCAAAGTATATGCTGTTGTCTAGTGTGATGATTATTCTTTGTCTCCCAAGGCCTTGGCCAGGTCTGGGTCTAGGAAAGCCTTCCTCTTCTTCCCCTTCAGGCCTGTGGGTGGTAATGGTTTTCAGCTGCTGCTAGTCCTCAAGCATGCTTCAACACCTCCTATTGGTTTCCTTAACCCTGTCTACACCACTGCAAACAATTCCTCACCAAAGAGGCTTCCACAAACATACCAACTAATGGTGTTGTCTGTCCAATTCCAGGACCTTGATGGAAACATGTAGTATGCAAACATCTTCATAGTAATATCTTACCATGGGTTTCCAAAGTAGATAACTCCCACTTCCATTCTGGAGATTTATCAATATGATAACATCTTTTTTTTTTAAGGTTTTATTTATTTATTTGACAGACAGAGATCACAAGTAGGCAGAGAGGCAGGCAGAGAGAGAGGTGGAAGCAGGCTCCTTGCTGAGCGGAGAGCCCAACATGGGACTCGATCCCAGGATCCTGGGATCATGACCTGAGCTGGGATCATGACACTGAGCCACCCAGGCGCCCCCAATATGGTAACATCTTATGCTTATCAGCTTAAAATAATTTCTTTAGATTTTTAATTGTGTATATATAAAAAGCCACTATTTTATTTCCAGTTTTCATTCTGGCCCAGATGACATGAATGCCTTATGAAAGATCATTGTAATTCAATCCCCAAAGGTTTGATCTCCTTTAGCAATACTTTTTCACTAATAAACATTCCTTAATACAACTTAATTGCCTATTTGATTATTACACATTGTATACTTATGTTGCATAGAACAATATAAAAAGAAGATAAAAATCCAAATTTTGCAGAAAACTGTAATAGAGCAAAAGATGAGCCACTGATGTTGTAAAATTTCAGGAACTAGTTATTTTACATTCAGAATTTCTGATCATTATGACAGAGGCTGAACCAACCTCTCCTTTGTAAATCCATTCGTCATTGCATCCAAGTTTTCAGGACTTCCTTCAGCTTAGGGCTCCTCTCCTTTCCATGTAACTCAGCTGCAACGAGGGGCTCTGCACTTGGTCCTTATAACTGACTCATGCCCTAGTATTAGCTCGTCCTCACTGATTTTTCCTCTCATACTCCATGTCTTCAGCCAGGTTGATCCTAAGTGATGGCAGTGTCTACTCCAGTATACCTGCATGCTGGTCTCATCCACCATTCCATGAAAAGAATACATCTTTTGTAAGTAAATCACACACTTTGCCCACATGAACTGTAGTGGGCATCTCACTAATCTCTTGGTCAAACGGTGTTTTAGTATCTCTCTCCTTCCTTCCTTCTATCCTTCCTTCCTTCAACACCACAGGGGTGGATAGAGGGATTGGCATATTCTCCATATCCCACTGCCAATTCCAGACCAATCTTCCAATTGAATGATTATGTTTTTGTCACCATTCAGTCACTCGAGGACAAGAATGAAAAAGAGGCCAAAGGATTTGGAATTGTTTTTCTAAACGATGTTGTTCTAGGCTGGATAGTGGCCTCCAAAGATATCCAAGTCTTAATCTCTAGAACCTGTGAGTGTTACCTCTTAAGGCAAAAAAGGATATCACAAATGTGATTAAACTAAATGTTCTAGGAGAAGATGATCCTGGATTATCCAGGTGGGTCCTAAATGCAATCGCAAGTATTCTTAAAAGAAGGAGGCATAACATCTTAGGGAGATTTAACACCAAGAAGGAGGGCAATGTGACCACTGAAGCAAGATGCTACACTATTGGCTTTGAAGATGGTAGCGGCCACAAGTCAAAGAATGTGAGAAATGCAGCACTAGAAACTGGAAAAAGCAAGGAAACAGATTCTCCCCTAGGGTTTCTAGAGGGGGCATGGCCTTGTTAACACTTTCAGGCCAGTGGAACCCATTTTGGATTTATGGCCTCCAGAACTATACAAGAATAGATGTATGTTGTTTAAGCCAAGTTTTGTACTTTGTTATCACAGCCATAAAAGAATAATACAAATTCTTGGATAGCTTCTAAGACAATTCGGGGAGGTTCATGGGATTAAAAAGAGATGATATTTTAGCTCTCCCTAAGCACTGCTACTGAATTAATCCCTCTAAAAATATAATACCAATCATATTTCTAACCATTTTCAAAATCATCTGTAGATGATGATGAAGATGATGATGATTTTTGGTGGAGGGATGATTTTTAAAAAGCCTAATTAGCTTCCTCTACATTCTGGCCACACTTCCTTTTTAGCTATACTGCTCCTTTTTGTCTTTTTACACCAAACCAGGCACACCTCTGTACTGTGCATCCCACAGGCAACCCATCTCCACCTCCGGACCTTTGATCACCTACCTTCTTTAGCTTAGTTGCCCTTGTTGTCATCACACCATGCCTCATGTGTCCATTAAGGCTTACCCAAATGCCCACATCCTCATGGACTTCTTCCTGGATCTAAACAGAAGTTACTCTCTTCTGAACCCCTGAAGTGCTTCCTGCTTCCTCTCTTCCTGACTCTTATTTTGTTCAATATTTCCTCATAGTTGCGGTCCATAATAGTTAAGTAAACACATTCTGAAGCCGTATCTCCCAGAGTTGAATTCTTATGTGAATATTCACTAAGTGAGTGACCTTGGGCAAGTTACATAATTTTTCTGTGCTTCAGTTTCTTCACCTGAAAAACAAAACAAAAAAAAAAACCCAAAACAAAAGCCAAGTGTCATAATCGTGACCCATTAATGGTTATAAAGATTAAAAGAGTTTGTAAAATTAATGCCTAGCACATTGAAAATGTTCAATAAAGACCAATTATTGTTTTTATTATGCATTATTTTGTATTTTAATTATAAGTTCTTTAAGAGAAACCCTACATCTTCATGTTATCTTTGTCTTCTCCATAGTTCCCTTTACCATAGTATTGCATTAAGCAGATGCTCAGTAAACTTTAGTTTTAATGAAACAGGCAAGACACCATTTCCTGGTAAGACATGAAAATGTTCTCTTCGTCTGAAGGAAGAAATATCTCTCTCTTTATTTCATCATGTGCTATATACTCCTCATTTCTCTGTAACTTGCTTCAACTTCGCCTGTGCTACGGGGAGTGCCATCACCAATGGCTTCCTAAATGCTGGACTTGAGGACATGTTGTAGGTCTCACCTTACTGCTAGCCATTTCCTTTTTCTGGAATCTCTCTTCTCTCTTTGCTTTGGTTACTCCACACTCTACCCCTGACTTTCCTTTTCTGGTCTTTTTGTGGGTTCTTTTTTCTCTCCATGGCTCTAATACTGTGTGCTCAAAGGTTTAACCTGAGATTCTTATTTCTTTTTATTCTACATAGTCTTTCTGGGAATCACTGCCACTCATGATTTTTACAACTCCCTAGCTGCCATATATTGATAACTTCCATATTCATACTTTTAAAATAAACATCTCCCTTGAATTTTAGACTCAAAAGTCCAGCTGAGTGCTAGATAGCTTATACTTGATATACGAAAGACATCTCCAATTCCATAACATTTGCCAAAAAGAGCATATTACCTTCTTTTCCACTAAACACCCCCTCCTTTTGTATATTTTCATCTCTGTTGGAGACACTACCATTAACTCAGACTCTGGGAGTTAGACATGGCCCTACCTCTCACTCAAAGCCCATATATAATCAGTCACTAAGTTTTGCTGATTTCATGAGCTAAGTATCTGTTGGATTCATTTTCAAACAGCCATCCTTCCTACCAATGTCTTATGTCATGATCGTTTCTTACCTGGGCTTCTGTATGAATATTCTAATATTTCATTTCCCATGCATCTTTTTTCCTAATAGCTATAAGAATAGTCCCCAATGAAGCACAAACTTAAACTTTGCCTAAACTCTACCTAACAGTTTATGAATGGCTTCCACCTGGATCAACTCCCTTTTCTTTTGGCTAACTTTTCCTACAAGACTCAGGCACCATCTCCTGCAGAAAGACTTAGTGGAATTGTGGGTGAGCGGAAAAACTTGGGGTATGTTCTAGAATTTGAGAGCACCATGCAACCTAAGGAAGGCATTGAATGGGACCTGGAAGAGACAACTCTCCCATCCCATCTGCAGTGGCCCGATGCATCCTAGGGCTGTCCTAACAAATTCCTACAAATGTAGCAGCTAAATGACACAAATAAATTACCTCACAGTTCTGTAGATCAGAAGCCCAAAACAGGTTTCACAGAGCTAAACGAAAAGTTTCTTAAGGCTGTGTGCCTTTCTGGAGGCTCTAAGGGAGAATCTATTTCCCTGTTCATTTCAGGTGGTTGGCAGAATTCTGTTCCATGGTCTTTATTTTCTTATAGCTCTCAGTTGAGGAGCACTGAGGTTCTGCTGGCCTGTGGTCCTGTCTCTTCTACAAAGCCAGCAATGGTCAGTCCCCTCTCACACTTCTTATCTGCCCTCTGTCTTCCATCTCATGTTTTGGGGCCCCCTCCCTCTGCCTCCCTCTTCTGAATTTGAGTTCTTGGGACTAGACTGGTCCACCTGGATAATCCAAAACAGCTCTCCATTTTAAGACTTTTAATCTTAATAATCTCTGCTAGTCTCTTCACAATGGAAGGTAATATACTCATAGGTTCTGAGAGATAATTTTTCGGCCTACCATACTAGGTTTGAGACAAATGATCAGTGAAAGCCTTAGATCACCTGATTTGAGTTCTCTGTCCACAGGACTCATGATCTGATCATTTTCCTTTGTTTTATTTTGCTATTTGAATTTCTAACTTTAGCTTTGTGTTTTGAATCCAAGAGATATAGGGAGGGACTGAGCTCTGTCTGGCTCATTTAGTGGGTACTTCCGGAAATGTTAGGTGTACAAACATCTCTCTGGGCACTTGGGTAGAGGTCTCGTGCAAAAAGGCATTAACAGGTGTGCTGGTAATGGAAGAGCACCCAGAAGGCTGTTCAGAAGATGACTGGAAATCAATGAACAGAGTTTCATCATTTGAAATTTGTCATAAACTGAACATTTAACAAGATTTCTTTTCCAAATTTTCTGCATTTTATTAAGTTGAACTAGCTGGAAATTAAAATTTTAAATTATTATAAAATAAACCTAGGATTATCCATTACAAAAAAAAAACCCAGTCATTTAAAGTAATAAACAATCAAGTAAATTCATGGAAAGGGCCATTATGAAAAATAATTTTTTTCATAATTAACATTCTAGTTGCAACTAAAATTAAGCTAAAACAATTGAGTTTTATTTTAATTAGGTTAAATATTTATTTACAATTATGTTTGATTATAACATAAATATTCTTAATGGGTCTGTTCTTTCAAACAAATTAAACTCTTATTGGCTTCAGGCCAAATTTTCAAAAGAATCTGAATTAGCTGATGCTACATCTATGTGTATATATTCTTTTTTAAAATTAAATTAAATTAAATTGTGTGTGTGTGTTCCAAAATTCATTGTTTATGCACCACACTCAGTGCTCCATGCAATACGTGCCCTCCATAATACCCATCACCAGGCTCATCCAACCCCCCACTCCCCTCCCCTCCAAAACCCTCAGTTTGTTTCTCAGAGTCTACAGTCTCTCAGAAGTGAGTTGGGGGAAATCGGAGGGAGAGACAAACTGTGAACATTTAAGAAGATTAAATAAACTTCTGAGAAAAGAAACACATGGAATATATGAATAGTCACAGCAGAAAGGAAGGATTTTTTTTTTTTTACATCAAATGGAAACTATTAAACAGAAGACATATTATGTTAGGGTAAATGTTCATTCTTGAGATTATATCCAATAGAAATACTTATTTCTTTCTTATAAAAATGATTAAAACAAAAATAATCGAGCTTATTATTTGTTATATTTATTAGTGTTTAATGAATTATTTGCTAGGGAAATATGTATTTAGCAGATTATTTTCTCCTTTCAGAAAATCATTAAGATTCCCTAAATATGACATGTATCTTTAAAGGGTTTTGGAAATAATGTACTTTAATTTCCTGCCCTCTAGTGACAAAAATGACACACTCATGCCTTTACATTGAACAAAGTGCATGCTTTAGTATCAGGAAATAAAATTATATTAGAGAATTTGGGGGCAGACAATATGAGAAATTCTGGCTGTCATTAATGTGTTAAACTTTAGTGTAACAAATACCATTTTGGCATTTTATTTTATTCAGAATTTGGTGCATGACATTAAAATTATTAAGTAAATGTTGATATGCTGCTGCTAGCTCTCACTTGGCTATCTTTGACCTGTATCTATAATTACAGAGTATGTACTATAGGACCTAGTAACAACCAGGAAATTGGTAATTTAATATCTTTAATCTTAAGTATCAGAAGTGAAGAAAACTTACTAACCCTAAAAGTGACTGCCAATACTATATTCATTTGAGTCTTAAGTCTCGGCAGTAGTAAGCTGGATAACTTGCCTGGGAGTTTAAGCCTGAGATAGAAATAATCAAATAGTTGATTGCTATAATAGGACTAAATAAGATAGAACTTCTGGATTTGATTAAGTACTATGTTAACATTTTTTGGTATTCTCATTACTGACTGCATCATTGCTTCACTGCCTGAACATTTTGGCATTCCTGGGGCCAGGAATGTATGTGGCATTTGTGCCATGAATTTATCACCAACAAATTTACTGAGTGTCTGTGTTAATCCCATCTTTGGTGTCTGGTGACTAAATTCAAAGTGAAAGAGCTCGGTCATCACACCATACTCTCAGGTCTTGTTGGAGCTCTGGGTTCTTGCATCCAGAAAGGGTGACACTATGTTCTGATGTCATACAAACTGGGTCAATGCTTTGCATCTGTAGAGGTTCTTAAAACCCATTACCCTACTTCATAGGACTTATGTTTAGGGCTGCAGACAGGAACTAATTTTCAGGGGGATGGAGGTCTTAGGTGGAAGTGAGTACTGTAGGGCCAGCTATTTCTGAGGCCACCCTCTAAGGCCATTACAGTGGTGCTTTATCAGGCAAAGCCAGAACGTCCCTCAAAAGGGTATGAGCTCTACACCACATGTGACTGTCCCTGTGTGGAGAACAGGATTGAGTGGGATGGCATCCTATGTGAGATGTTAAGATATGAGTTTGGGACCAGTACACCCTATGCCGAGCTCTCACTCACTGTATGTTACCTATATGACCGACACTGCATCAGCCTCTCTCTTCCTTACAACAGCCTTGTCAGATGGGTGTTAGCCCCCCACGTGCAGAGGAGCTAACTGATGGAAAGACTAACTTTTGGGGGTTACTTTTGGATCTCATGTCTATTGAGCTTCTAAATCTGTCATCTTTCACTTAATACTGATTTTATTACTTTTTTAAAAACAGAAAATAGTAATTGCTTCATTTTAGGCCTTAGAGACAGAGATTGCCAATGGTATTATATGCAGTGCATGGAGGAAAACACAATGCACGACTTAAGAAAGACAAAGAAGAGAATTAACATTCTCCAACTAAAAAAATACTAGAAAAAAGTAATTTAAAAAACACTAGGAAAAAAACCCATTTGAAGCAAGATTTATTATATCCATTTAAGAGATAAAGAAACCGAGGCTCAGAATAATTTTTAAAAGGGAGATCGTAAGGGGTGCCTGGGTGGCTCAGTGGGTTAAGCCTCTGCCTTCAGCTCAGGTCATGATTCCAGGGTCCCGGGATTGAGCCCCGCATCGGGCTCTCTGCTCATTGGGAGCCTGCTTTCCCCTCTATCTCTGCCTACTTGTGACCTCTGTCAAATAAATAAATAAAAATCTTAAAAAAAAAAAGGAGATCGTAAAAAGTATGGGCTCAGAATCACTTGTTAAATGGCAAAACCAGGGCCCAACATAGGTTTGGCTGTATCTACATCATTTTTACTACACTACATGTATTTTATCTTAAATAGCAATGTAGGCGTAGCTTCCTAATTTCTAGGATATATGAAGAAATGAAACAATTTTTAATAATTTTTTAAAAATCTAAAAATTATAAGTTTGTCTTTTTTTTTTTTTTAGAAATTTTCGACCTGACTTTCCTCTCTCTCTGAACAATTTCCATAACTGTATTTCAAAGATGGGGAAATATCTTAGTAGGACATGCCTTCTGGTTGAAAGACTTGTAGAAGTAGCTGTTGTGTTCACCTATCCAGTTATTTGGGGCTTCTTCTAGAATGTAGTCCTTGTTAACCACTCCTTCTTTTTAGAAGGTGATGGGAAGAGGAAGATTCTTCATAAGAAAAATTTGTTTTTGTTGGAGGTCTTGGTAATGCAGGGGGTAGAGGATTTCCCAGTAATGGCAGGACCAATAGTTCACAGAAGAGTGGATGTAGCTCTTCTGAGACTGGGCAGGAATTCTTCTGTGTTGCTCTTGGAAAGGATAAAGAGACAGGAAGAATAAGAGTAAGGGTGTGGAGCTGTTTAGACAAAGTCTAGGATGAGCAGAAGGGACAATGAAACTCCGCCGTAGTGGATGACCAACCTCTTTGAAGAGCAGTAAGATCTGGGGTGCCTATTGACTCCATTTATGACTCCCCTAGGAAAGCTGTGGTGTGTCCAGGTTGCTTCTGCATGCTTTGGAGTATGGAGCGCTTTGGGTCTTCCTGTCCTTTTATGTTCACATTGGAGTCAAAGAGGGATGGAGCAGACACAGCTCAAGGACGTTGGTGCCCAGGCTGTAGACAGCACTATGAGAAAGTGACCACTTGGGTATTTGCATAAATTCAAGGGAATTTGTGCCAGCTATACCTAACCATCTTGAAGAAAATAGACCTTGGCCAACATTGCACTACTTTAAATGACTTATTTTTTGATAGATAAAAAATAGAGAGAAATCAACCTTATTTACTCAATGTTTAGAAATCTTACTTTTGACCTTTAAAAAATCAGGAATTTTTGACTTAACAGATGAAATGTGCATTTAATCTGAATGTGTAACACCCCACCCCCATCAAAAAGCTATTTTATAAACCTGATGCAAGACATCGTACAATTAATGCCATGCTAGAAGTGAGGGATTATGTGGAAGAAAGACATATGATCTGCTCCAAGTAATCATTGTGGATAAAAAAATTTTTTTTCAATAACAAGGGTTGTCTGGTTCAGTGGGTTAAGCTTCTGTCTTCAGCTCAGGTCATGATCTCAGGGTCCTGGGATCGAGCCCCGCATCGGGCTCTCTGCTCAGCAGGGATCCTGCTCCCCTCCCACACTCTCTCTGCTTGCCTCTCTGCCTACTAGTGATCTCTCTCTCTCTGTCAAATAAATAAATAAATCTTTAAAAAATTTTTCAATTAAAAAAACTTCAATAATTTAAGAGAAAATGTCTAAAGAGGGCAAGACCAATGTTTATTAATTCAGCCGATTAAAAGAATGGCAGACAGTGTTAGTGAAGGGGATAAGAATTAATATTTTGGGATTTTTGTATCTTTGTAAATGTTAACTTTACCAAAAGGATCTTTGATGTAGATTTTTATCTCAAGTTTTCAAAAGAAGAAACTAAAAGTAAATTGCCCAATGCCACATAACTACCAAATGGAAAAACCAGATATGAATCCAAATCATCCTGACTCCATACTGCCAAGGATTGAGGGTGTAAGTGTGTGGGTTCCCTCACTGTCCTCTGGCCAGTACTCTTGCCAGAGTCAACAATCAACTATGAGACTCTTGCTCTGGAGCTGGGATCTCCCTGGAATCCTTCTCTTTCTGCCAGCCCCCATTTGCCATTTTTCAGGCAGCCCTCATTGATCATTAGAGTTTGCATTGAGCCAAACCTTCCCTGCCAATGCCATTTGCATTGAGCCAAACCTTCCCTGCCATGCCTTTCCTCACCTGCTGCCTAATGATCCAAGTTCACCCTGGATGCAAAGACACGTGGTCCTGAGTAAGGATATTCATGACCAGAATAGGGCAGTGGAAAATGTACCTGTTCCAAAAGACAAAGATCTCCCTTGAAGGGAGCACTGAATGTCTAGAGAAACTGTGCTAAAGATTCAAGGAAAGAGAAAACGAGAGACATAAGCCATAGACAGCTTTTCTTAAATCGATTCAAAACTGGCACAGGAGCAAGAATTGATGCCAGCAGGGACTTCTGCTATATGGACATTTCCCAGGGCTCTTTTTCTGCGAAGAATAGAACATCTGAGAAGTAATTGATTTTTTTTCTTAACGACAATTTGAGCTCCCAAAAGCCAGAACAAGCAATTAGAGGAACTGCCGCTACCAATGTAATTCTGGCCAGTGAGGAAGCTTGTAAGTGGCAAATCTCAAGAGTGACAAATGTGTCTTTCTTTCTATCACTGCCTCCCATTCTGTTGAACTCTTGACATGAAGACTGTGGGGTAGGGTTGGGGCAGAGGTAGGGAAGATACCTTTGGAGCTTGGAGCATTTCACTAGCAGGGATAGGAGGGCTGAAGTGGTATTTAAAGGGGGAGGAGAGAGAATAGCCAAGACACTTTTAACCTATTTAAGGTATAATAATAGTAGTGGTAAGTAAAAGGGGGGTAAACCTCACTGTATTGCCTTTCCTCCTACTCTTCCCAAAAGATCCTGTTGTCTGGACCCAGAATTTAGGTTGTGCCATTGGAAATGATGGCTTAGGTATCTCATGGCCTGGCTTGGGTCAGTTCAGGAAATTATCCACCATTTATTTCCACAAGAAGATACATTCTGAGTTCCAATTAGTCAAACTTTCCGATACATTTTTGGAATGCAATCAAGTTTTAAATTGGGAAATGCCTGTAGCTCCGCATTAGCATTCCTCTGTGCCAATGCCTGTAATCCTGTTTAGGATGTAGTTTAAGAAATCATTCAGCAGAAATGAGAAATTCATGTATACTAAAGAAAGTAATGATCTTTATCAAATTTTAGGGGTACGGGGAGATGCACTGGTTGGGGCTGGTATTTCTGGATTAATAGAGGAGACTAATTCCATGTAAAATAATGCTAGAAGGCCAATTATAATTTCAGAACACTGAATAGCATGTCTATTTTAGTTAAGAGTTTCTTTATGTAGCTATGGGACTGACTTTAGTTCTGTGCTTTTGGAAAGTCCTGAATTTTTTTCTTTGTAAGCTTACCATACATCAATCTCATGCTCCCTCCTTTCACTCACTGGCTCCAATTCCTGTGTTTTTTGGCTTCGACTTTCCCATAGTACATAGCTGTGGTTGTCAAAATCATGTGTTGTGGTTTTAAAAATTCACAAGGAGATGGATAATGTTAAATACTATGTTTTGTCACATTTACATGCTGGTTTTCCAAGCATTATATTAAAGAAACAAAAAGACTTGTTGCTGATTTCTATACCATAGTTTTTATCATATACTTTTTATTCCATGCAGTTCTACTCTATTTCATCTGACTTCTGTTGATAATCGGTTGTCAATTAAATTTAAATCATATACTTTCTTTTAGTGCTATCTTTGATGGATTTTGCTGTTTCCAAACAAGAAGAATATTGTTCTCCTAAACCTTTTCATTTAGATAACATTGTACTTCATTCTATCGGAAGTATAAATGTCTTTTATTTTTTTCCAAATCTTCTGAGAAGACAGGGTTATATAGACAGGAAGATGTGTTAAAATGATACCTTAAAAACTACTTCCCAGGGGCGCCTGGGTGGCTCAGTGGATTAAGCCACTGCCTTTGGCTCAGGTCATGATCTCAGGGTCCTGGGATCGAGCCCCGCATCGGGCTCTCTGCTCCACAGGGAGCCTGCTTCCTCCTCTCTCTCTGCCTGCCTCTCTGCCTACTTGTGATCTCTCTCTCTGTCAAATAAATAAATCAAATCTTTTTTAAAAAAAACTACTTCCCAAATACAGTGTCAGGACAGTGGAGGGTCAAGGCTATGCTAGACAGTGGTAACTCTGAAAGACTTACAGGACATAAAGCATATCATCCATGGGGGAGTACCTGAAGCCCTCCATTTACAGTTGCTTCACTGGGTCAGGTTATATTCAGAAAGTAATTTTCAGATTTTCCCTTACAGTCAGAAAGAAGGCCCTAACTTGATAGGACAACATAGAGTTTTTCATCACTGGCTTTCAGCCATTATTTTTAGCTTCACTTCCAGATGTTCTTGTCCATTCTTGTGCTCAATTCCTTTTTCTGTCCAATGTCTCCATAAGAGTTTTTGCACATTTCTATCATTGTACTTAAATGACACTGTGTTTTGGTTTTTTGTGTGTAAATAGTGTTTAGGTATGTACCCTTTCTCCTAGCTAGAATGCAAGCTTCTGAAATGCGGAAAACACATTTTATTCCTTTTTTTTTTTTTTTTTTGTAGCATGGAGCTGTGTCACAGTAACTACTTAATGTGTAAGTTAAGTGAGAAAAATAAAAGATGCTATTTTCCAAGAAAGGTAATATAATGCATTTGTCCAATTAATTGGATTACCTTTTTTTGTCAGAGAAACAAGAAGATATCAGGGTTCTAAGAGATACAAATGAAATAGAATGTATACTATTTGATTGCACATGTGAGAAGAGATAACCTTTCTTATCCATTTAACTCGGAAGGTTATTCATATTACCTGTCCTTCAGGAAGGACAGTCCAGATGGGATCCCCCAGTGGCCACCTTCAGCTATTGGAAATAACGTGAGGGCAGAGTGGGTTGGCAGGGTGTGGGTGACCTGGATGAAAGGAGGAAATGCAGAATTTCCCACTGAAATGCAAAGTGGGAAAAGGCAACCAAGGAAGCCTTTATCAGCTTCACAGTTTTATCTTCTCTTGGTTTTGTTTTTGCCAAGTTTTGTTTTAGGGTATAGTTGGTCAGAAAGGCATAGAAGATGACGACAGCTGGTGTCTGTGCTTGTATATATTCAAATGAAGTGACTAAGGTGGCAGGCAAGATGGTAGGACAGATGGCCGGCCCTTGGATGGCTTTGAGGAGGTGGGCTGGGCTGTCCTCCTCCACCTCTTATTTCTCCTGGTGTGAAAAAGGTATGAAAAAAGTCATGGAGGGTACTTTAATATACATTGAAAGCAGAGATAAAATGATACTACATAAAACTGTCACCTCTGAAGTACACTTACTTCAAGTATAAGAAAATGCTAAACTTAGGTCATACCCCAGCATGGATATTCTTACCATCTATTTTTTTGTGAATTTGAAGTCCTGGAGTCAAATCCATGTGTTTGCTATGTGACTATGTGGTTGGCAAAGGTAGGATGGAAAGACTGCATGATAGATAGAGCACATTGAAAATTGCCAGCTGTCCTTAAACGGGGCAGGGAACAAGCCTCTGGTGTCTATGCTCCCTCTCCATTGATCTTCTGATCTGTGAAATTCTACTATGAGGCTTAGGGAGATGTGAGCAGAAAACTGGGGTGAGGGGAAGTAGATGACTCTGGAGATAGAGAGCAAAAGCCCTAAATTCTAATCCACGGGGCACATTAGTTTAACCGATAAATGATGCCAGGTAGCAGTGAAATTCGCTGAATCACCATCCTGTTGGCGGGCCTGGAAGCTGCTCCCTTGCCTTAGACATTTGTGAAATTGAGTCAGGCTATTCAGCCTCCTAATCATAATTATGGGCAATCTATAAAGCATGTATTTCTGTGGAGAGTTGTTTAAGCCCAATATTTTAGTTCTTGATGCAAAAGCCAGAAAGCAGCCCTGTGCTTCTAGGTTTTAGTAATCTGGAGAGGAAAGCACGCAGAGCCATATGTTTTGTTCCTAGATTGAAATGGAAAATGATTCCCAGGGTGAAGAAGCAGTGTATACTTCATTGAGGGCAGAGTGTATATTATGTCATTCCTTGCAACCTGACATGGGACTTAACTGGAGATTGCTTTCTAGACAGAATGCCATCAGAAGGGAAGCAAATCCCTATAGATAAATTCTTTCTGTGAACCTAACTGAAAACACTGTATGGCATTCACTTAATAAAAGCAGGCTTCAGTACTCCGTTGTATCAGTCTGATGTTAGCTCCTGGGGTAAATGTGTCAACTCTCACTAAGGCTATCACTAAAGTATTAAATGTTGCTCTTCCTATCCCTGAGCAAACAAAGTACCTTAAAGTGTGACCAGGACATCTAAGATGATGGCATACACAAATGTGATAATGGGACCTGTTAGCAAATGCCACAACAGTGGGAAAAGGCAACAAAGGAAGCCTTAATTAGCTTACGATTATTTCCCTCTCTGACTTTTAGTTACTAGGTTCTTAAAAATAAAGCACCCCTTGGGGTTCTTCCTTGTTAGGAGATCACACCTGGGTTTCACTGGCACTAACCAGGTAAAGAAGGGAGAGATCAACACCAAATTATGAGAATGCATTTAGTGTACTCTTGGAATGAGGTAAAATGAAATAGATGCTGAATTAATTATTGTAGGAACTACAACACGGGAATGAGGGGTAAACTGCCAGAACAAGCTTTAGGAAGGAAACAGAACATGTTAATGTCAAGTATCTCTATCTCTTAATCAGACACTCAAAACACTCACAAAGAAGGCATATTTAAAATCTCAATCTTCGGGTTTTTAGTTCACTCCCTCTGTCTGAGGGACTCTTCTGAGTAAAACAGAAACACACATACACACACACAACAGTGGCAGAATAAATGTCACTGTCTAATTTAATACCTTAAGTTATTCAGGTGAGGATAGCCTCTCATAAGCAGAGATAAGAGAGAAAAATGAGTAGGGAGACTTTCTCTTTTCTTTCTTTCTTTTGAGTAGGGAGACTTTCAAAGGATGCTCTTGAGATGACATCCTTGTGAAGGTACCTGTTTTGACTGAGCCAAAGATGTAGCAAAGATAATTCTCAAGGTCAAGCCATCGTGGAGCGTGCAAACAGCACCCTTAAATCCTATCTTAAAAAATTAAAAGAGGGGGAGATACTATAGGGAAAAGTGAAATACTCCCCACATATGCATTTAAATTTAACTTTATATGTTTTAAATTTTTGAATGTTGATGATATAGGCTGGACAGCTGCCGAGCGATTTTGGCATCCTGACTTTTCTCCACTTCCATACGCCTGGTGGAAGGATCCCCTGATTGGAGTATGGAAAGGCCCAGATCCAGTACTCCATAAAGGGCGAGGTTTTGTTTGTATTTTTCCACAGGATGAGGATACCCCGCACTGGCTCCCAGAAAGGTGGTGCCGACTCCTCCCCCCTACGACAACGCATGCCTTGAATCAGAGAAATCAGCGGAGGCGAAGGTGACGTCTGCTCCTTTTCGTCAAGAACAGATGAGAAATCTCATTCGACAGGCTCGTGAGATTCCTGTGCAAACCCCATCTAATAGTGCCTTGATATCTATTCTTTATGCTTTACTTGCTTTAATTTCCATACCAGGGCACAGGCTTCTCATTATTGGGCTTATTTGCCTGACCCCCCAATGGTACATCCTGTTACCTGGGATGATCCTACTCCCCGGGTCCATACTAATATTCCAGATTGATTTGGAGGCATTGGCTCTGAGGGAATAGAACATGCTGAGCATTATATGAATTGGTCTGGGACCTCGGCACAGGTCCCTATCTGTTTTCAGGCCCCTTCTCATGAGCAGATCTTGATGAATGGCTGTATCATGGTCAAACAAGTCCCTCATATAGTCTCTTACCCTAGAGAGATACCTCAGACTGGAGCTATTGCCAAGAGAATGGAGGAATGGGATCTCTTTGAGATTATTGGTGATGAGGCATCCACTTTTTCTGGTGTAGGAATGATTCCCCAAGGTCATTCCTCTTGTCCTAGAGAACTTAATTTTTCTATTCCAGGTCCTATATGGAGTGAATATATACAAGAGGTGCCGCGGCTTATAATGCCCCCCGGAATCCCTGGGTGCACTATCACTGACTGGTCAAAGAAGCCTAAGTATGCACTCCGAAGACGCAGCCTTCGTCCAGGAGGACCTCATACACCTCGTCTACAGTTTCACAATGTGACTATTCCAGTAGGACTTTTTGCTACAAAAAGCATGGTCCATTCTGAACTATGGAAGTTAGTGACAGCTTTGGGCCCGATTTCTGTTAGGATAGGGGATCATAATCTTGAGCAAGCTGCTCGGGTGGATATTTCCATTAAGGCTTGTGTCCCTCGTCCTTTTCTCCTAATTGTGGGACCTGGTACTGTTTATCCACAGGTTTATGAGGGATCCAAGGGACATTTTCCTGCCTATCAAATTGAATGTGATGGATGTATACTAAGTAATTGTCTACCTCTTACTTCTCCGATTTTTGGGGACTCCCCTGTTATGATTTTTCTGGTCATGCAACCTCCCTATGTGCTGTTGCCAGTGGAGGTTGAGGATCCCTGGTGGGCTAATTATAGGTACCAATTAGCTATAGAGTTACAAAAACAAATCAACAGGGTTAAACCCTTCTTAGGGTTGTTGATAGCTGGAATAACTGTATTAGTCTCTTTGACTGCTACTGCTACCATCTCTGCTGTAGCTCTCTCACAATCTGTACAAACTGCTACACACGTTAATTCTCTAGCTAAAAACATTTCACTTGCATTGGCCACCCAAGAACACATAGACGAAAAATTTTAAGTCAATTAGAAGGCCTAGAGGAAGCTGTCGAATATTTGGGGGGGACAGCTATCTGCCTTAAGGACACAATTGTCTTTGACTTGCCATGGAGGATTTCAGCATATATGTGTTACTCCCCTTAAAGCCTCCAATTATTCTTGGGATGCAGTTAAGCATCACTTACGGGGGTATGGTTTCACAATAATGTAAGCCTGGATCTTGCTGAATTGCAAAAGGAAATAACTAATATAGGACATGCACAACTAGAATTAGAAATCCTGCTGATGTAGTGGCAAAGATTTTAGGAGGTCTTCAGGGATTCAATCCAGGCAATATAATGAAATATTCCTTTTGGGTCTTTGTAATAATCTTTGTGATACTTGCTGCTCTGCTTGTTGGCTGGGCTGTTTCCTCATTTCGTGCGGGACAGCAATGACTAAACACTCAAGCACAAATTCATATGCTTTACCTATTTAAAAAGGAAGGGGGAGGTGTGGGAGGCTGCGATAAGCCTCAAGACGAGAACCAAACCAGGCCCTGACTTGTGTCTCCTCTATTGTCTAACTAGCTGATTAAAGACAGAAGATAATGAAGTTGAGTTGCACTGAGAAAGGGTCTGTGCTATGTATTGTGCGCTCGCCCATGTGACTTCCCACATGCAGTTAGCTTTGAATACAATTTGGACGGGGTTGTAAATCCTTAACTGGTCCTTGCTGTCCCAGCACAAACTTGTAGATTACTCCAGGATTGTTTTTACTTCTTGAATCAATATTGAAACAATGTCTTAGCTCCAGCCTTTTGGAGTCTTGAAGTCTGTGTGTGATCATTTACAAGATTGATTAGGGGAACTGATTACAGGAATTTGTGAGTGTTTAACTAGACATGGGTGTATTGCTTCTCTTATTGTATAACTACTATATATATGGCGATAATGCCCCTAATAAACTCAGCACTGTTGGACATCCTCCTCAGTGTCCCTCCTGCCCCCATCTCTTTGTCTCTTTAACTTCTTTTCACCATCCTCTTACCCTCATGTTTCCTGGTCGATTTGTCACGCTGGCCGCGACAAATGTATGGTCATAAATACCACGATAATCAAGACATAAAACATATCCATCATCTCTCCACCTCCAGCTCCAGGCACCCAGTAACCTTGTTTTAGATTTATTTTTTAAGAATGTCATATAAATGGAAAAATATAGAATTTTAATTTTGTTCTCTGATTTCTAGAAATCATTTTTAAAAAGATTTTCTTTATTCATTTGAGAGAGAGCACGGAGGGAGAGTGAGAGAGGAAGAAGCAGACTCCTCGCTAAGCAGGGAGCCACCCTGATGTGGGGCTCGATTCTAGGACCCTGAGAGCATGATCTGAGCAGAAAGCAGATGTTTAACCAGCTGAGCCACTCAGGCACCCCTAGAAATTAATTTTTAAATGCTTTAATTTCTTATATGTGTGTGCATGAGCGTGCATACACATATAACACATTTTAATGGTTATTATCTTTAAGTGATGGTAGCATAATAGCGGACATTTCCCATTCACATTCCTTCACCTTCAGTCATGAGCCCCAGTTCTCAAGCTCTCCACTACTGCAGGTCTGTGCTCTGGGAGAGGGCTTCACCCATGGTTCCCTGAGTTAGTCACTCTGAGCCTGTGAGGGATTCAAAGCCAGGCCCATTTGGAGCCAACTCAAATCTGAAGCTTTGGTTTCAGCCTTCAGGACTGCAATTCTTTCTTTTCCCATAGATTTGGAACTTTAGAATAGTTGGAGTGTAACCATGCTGCAGCCTTCAAGAGGTAGCCCACCTGAGAATGAAGTCAGCCTCATGCATGGCCAAGCCAGAGATGGTGAGACAGAAATCTAGTCTTCATAACATCCTTTGACATCGAGTCAACTGGTAACTGAAGCTAGTTCAATCCCTGCTGTTTTCAGTACTAGGAACCAATAAATCCCCTTTTTGTTTAAGCAAATTTAGCTGGGTGTTCATGTTACATAGAGTATAAAGATTCCTAACAGTTATACATTATGGATTTTTTTTCTTAGTATCTTTCTGTATTTTCCATTTTTCTATGATATACATAATAGTTATAAAAAGAATCCCCCCACCATGACCCATAAGGGTTACAAAATTGTTTTTAATTCTCCAAAATAGTATTACCAAATTCTTTCCCTTATTTTTGGTGTTGAAATTTTAGTTAGTCTTTTCATGTTATATCTGAATCTTATTTTGCAGATAAGAGATATATTTACTTAAAGAAATACTTATTCCTAAATTTTGTTCAAGCTATTTTGGTAACTGACAATACCCAAAATGGTTTCAGAATAATCTTCTTATTTTCTCTGAAGCTAATATATTTAAGAAAACCTTGTTTTCCTTAACTATGTCAATGTATTGTGGGCTACATTTATCATTCCATGCAGATTTCCATCCCAGACTAAGAGAACTATGACACATATTTTTCTTTTGAAATAACTCTTCATAAGTAGTTGCATGCATATTTTTAATATGAGACACTATATTTAACATAAACTCTCACAGAATAGTTTTGATTATTGAATATTTGCTGATAAACAGTTTGAGATCCTTGATCTTCTCTAGTTAAAATTTGCTGGAATTAGAGAAGTTGAAACACGGGGGTAGGATGGAGGAGAGAGCCAAGTGTCATCTTTAAATAAGAGGAGTCAGAACCCTGCATGGAAATCTGGAAAAAATAAATTATGTATTGTCTTAGTACTTTCAGGTTGCTATAATAAACTGCCATAGACTGGGCAGCTTTATAAACAGAATTTACTTCTCATCCTTCTGGAAGCTGGGAAACCCAAGATCAAGGTGCTAGCAGATCTAGTGAGGATCTGCTTCCTGGTTGTAGACAGCTGTCTTGCCTCTGTGTTCTCACATGATGGAAGGGGCCAGAGATCTCTCTGGAGTCTCTTTTATATGAGTACTGATTCCATTTATGTGGACTCCACACTCATGATCTAGGCACCTCCCAACACCCTGCCTCCAAATGCCAGCACACTGGGGATTAGATTTCAACATATGAATTTGGGGGAGAACACACACATTCAATATATAGTACGTTATGTTTCAGGGATTTGTTTTAGGCACAAGATATATATAGATGAAAAATGTCTTTCCACACTCAATGACTTGAGCTATTTAATAAGCGTTGACAATTTGCATGATTCTACTTAGCTCACTCATGTGGGAGAATAGTTAAGACTTTTGGTGAAAAGCAAGAAAAACTGGCTCTGAATGGAAAATGATAACTTTTGGAAGGATCTGGCATGGTTCACCAAATAAAACAGCTGCTGAAGAACTAGGCTGGAAAGGATAGGAAGATGGGATGCTCTGGGAATCCCATAGCAGGGGCTAATCTATAATTTTGATAAATCAGCTCCATAATTTTTCCCTTTCTTTGTCTCTCTCCTAAAAATGTAAAGTCCTAGGAAATAAAGAGTCAGCCTAGAAGGACAAATCATTTTGTCTTGATAAATTCATCAATTTTTCTTTTACCAGAATAATGGTGATAATAGATGCTAGGCAGAAAAAAACATAACATTTACCACCCTTAGTTAGGCTTTGGCAGTGGATATAAAACTTGGCTACCCAAAACCCTCATTCATGAGATGGATAGTTCATGTTTTAGGGTAACTCCTTACGGATATATCCTATCTTGTGAAATAATTCTATAAAGCACAATACTGGTCATATATTAAGCCATCAATAAATGGCAGCAGTTACTAAAGCTTTTGTCATTCCAAAATTATGGCTTTTATATTTCCTTAAAATATTTCAGTATGTTGTCCTGGAAAAAGTTCATATTAGGCCACTCCTTTAGACTATAGTGGCATGACATGAGGATAGTGTCATGACAATCACGCTACTAGTACATTTTGGAATCAGTCTGGACAAGGAGGAAAATTGACTTTTGACCCGGAATGAGACCTGAACAGGAAGTAGAGCAAATGCTGAAGAACTAACCTGGCTGGTCTTTAGGGTTTGGGCCTAGATGTGTATCCTGGTGGTCCAGGTATAGGACTCAGGGTTTAAGGAAGCATACCTGTCCTCATCTACCATTTATGACAAATGACCTTTTGGTTCTGATGTGTAACTCTGTTGTAATAGAGTTAGACATCTATGCAGTTGCCATGGCCTCATCTTTCTGCCCCTTGACTTCAGGTCATGTGACTTGCTCTGGCCAATGTAATGTTCAATGTTAAAGAGAGGAGGCTTGAAATATGCTTGTACTTTAAGGCTTCTTATTCTTCTGCCATTCTCATGAGAATAGAATGAAACACATGGCCCCAAAAGAGACACATGGAACAGAGCCACCCATGCTGAATCTCGGATACATTACTGAGAAACACATGCTTATTGTAAAGTGTCACAGAATTTTAGGGTAGCTAGTGAGCAGAATTATTGTGGCAACAGCTGATAGATAGGTTATTTTAAAAATTCTTTATATATAGTTACTGGATATTTACCCTAAAGATACAAACATAGTGATCCGAAGGGGCACATGTACCCGAATGTTTATAGCAGCAATGTCTACAATAGCCAAACTATGGAAAGAACCTAGATGTCCATCAACAGATGAATGGATAAAGAAGATGTGGTATATATACACAATGGAATACTATGCAGCCATCAAAAGATAGGAAATCTTGCCATTTGCGACGACGTGGATGGAACTAGAGGGTATCATGCTTAGTGAAATAAGTCAATCGGAGAAAGACAACTATCATATGATCTCCCTGATATGAGGACATGGAGATGCAACATGGGGGTTTAGGGGGATAGGAGAAGAATAAATGAAACAAGATGGGATTGGGAGGGAGGCAAACCATAAATGACTCTTAATCTCACAAAACAAACTGCGTGTTGCTGGAGGGAGGTGGGGTTGGGAGAGCGGGAGGAGGTTATGGACATTGGGGAGGGTATGTGCTATGGTGAGTGCCGTGAAGTGTGTAAACCTGGTGATTCACAGACCTGTACCCCTGAGGATAAAAATACGTTATATGTTTATGAAAAAAAAAAAAAGAAAGAAAGAAAAGAAAAGAAAGGATGAATACCCAACTTTTGTTGCAACATGGGCGGGACTGGAAGTGATTATGTTGAGTGAAATAAGTCAAGCAGAGAGAGTCAAGTATCATAAGGTTTCACTTATTTGTGGAGCATAACAAATGATATGGAGGACACTGGGAGATGGAGAGGAGAAGGAAGTTGAGGGATATTGGAAGGGGAGGCGAACCATAAGAGACTATGGACTCTGAAAAACAACCTGAGGGTTTTGAAGGGGCGGGGGTGGGAGGTTGGGGAAACCAGGTGGTGGGTAATAGGGAGGGCACGTATTGCATGGAGCACTGGGTGTTGTGCAAAAACAATGAATACTGTTATGCTGAAAAATTAATTAATTAATTAATTAATTTTAAAAATTCTTTATATATAGTTGGGAGATGAATGCTTAGAGGATGTGCAATGACCTCTAGCACAGATCACTAGGAACCCCCAAACTGGCAATGAATCAAAATTCGATGGATGTATATTCAGACAGTATTGTTATAAAACCTCTGTACTTCACTGAAATAGTGTTCATCATTTTATAATGTAGAGTTCTCAAAAAATATTTATGACAATATTGTTAAAGAGGTTCTCTTTTCAAAATAATGCAGCTCCATCAATTAATGAAGAAACATGAAAATTTTAAGTTGAACTTAATTAGCATTCTTTTAAGCCCCCATGAAAATTAGAAAAGGATAAATGACATTTGAAAGCTATTTTCAATTTGAAGAAGGTAATTGTTTCATGTCTGAACAGAAGAAGGGACAAAGCAAGAGATCTGCTCAACAGAGTATGTAGAAGGCAAGTTCTATTTTTAATGCTTACTAAACAGAAGAAATGGTCAATTAAGTGAATAAAATTAAGCAATAAAAACCAAAAATTTTTTACTATTATAGATTGTTATAATATGCCTTCATTTTATCCTACTGGTGTATTTATTTTATTCTTTTGTAAAGATGTCATGCAAACTTTGGTTTTTGTTTTGTTTTATTTTAAAGATTTTTTTTTAATTTATTTGACAGACAGAGATCACAAGTAGGCAGAGAGGTAGGCAGAGAGAGAGGAGGAAGCAGGCTCCCTGCTGAGCAGAGAGCCCAACTCGGGATTTTATCCCAGGACCCTGGGATCATGACCTGAGCAGAAGGCAGAGGCTTTAACCCACTGAGCCACCTAGGGGCCCCACAAACTTTGGAAATAAAAAGTTATTTTCAAGGAGTGTTTTTTTTCTCTAAACTTTTGTATAGGTGACTTATAAAAGATCACAGTGTTAGTCAGAGTGTTCCCAGAAGCAGAGTTTAAAAGATCAAAATATGTTCAACTAATCCATAAGACAAAGGTAAAGCCTTTGGGTCAAAAGCTGTTTCTGTCATAGATGAAGTGAAAAAAATCTAAATTAGTTAAATAACCCAAGTAAATATTAAAGTCCCATCTATTAGGAAAAACATAAAAGTAAAGTTGAGTATGAGTAATGGTAGTGGTTACTACCTGTTTCAGTTGCCTATTTCTGTAAGTGAGCTACCCCAAAATTAGCGTCCTGCAGCAAGTATCATTTATTGTTATGATCTGTCATAGATCTGAGGATAGACGGGACTCAGTCAAGTATTTTTCACTGAGGATGTCTCCTGTAGTATAGGCAGAGAGTGGCCGGACTAGAGACATCCTGATGGCTTCATAGCTCAAATGTCTGATGCATGGCCTGGGCACAGTCAAAAAGCACACCCATAGGCATGGGTTTCAACCTCTATTTCCTCCCTCCCTGTCCTGCCAAGTAACATTATAACCAATATTGGCAAGTGCTTGTTTTGCAAACCTCCAGAGTAGTCATCCTATTTTAAGCCAATAAGTATATACATATATAGGACACTGGGTAGGTGGTGGAATAGAAGGAACCTAAGCTTGCCTTGTCCCACAGACATAACCAGATAACACTCACATCAGGTTAATGACCCAGAAAACTACCCAAAGACTGGCAAGGAGAGGCCACCTTGAAGAAGGTAGGAAAGGTGGAGAGGTGTTTCGAAGCCTAAATAGACCATGGCTACTTGTGGAGAGGAAGGAGCCAGGGGTGCTGAGAAGGATGAGAAACAGACTGTCACACAGAGGAAACTGCAAGGGTAAGACAAACCCATAACATTTGGCTTTGAAGGTGAGAGGGGACACATTTCACTAGTTCTTAACAACAAGCAGCCTTAAAGGTTGGCCTGGCTATTACCTGGATAGAATTCTAAATGTCAGTAAGCTCAGCTCTAGGAGAACCCTGAGAATGTTAGAAAGTTGAGTCCCCAGCCTTTAAGAGATAGCATGCCAAGAAACCTTAGCAGATAGAACATAGAACCAGCAATTTGAAAAACGACCAGGGAAAGACTGGAGGGAGAGTGATTTACTCATCACAGGGCATATCCTAGAGATACATGGATCTCACAGAGACTCCTCCAGGATCAAAGGAACTGATGGGCACCATTCCCCTCTCCTTCCCCTCCTCCCTGCCCCCAGCTCTTAGCATAAACACACTGCCATCTGCAGAAACCAGATCAGTGCCCACACTACCTAATTAACATGTTTGGACCAAGCCCTGCCCCCCTCACTTCAGCAGATACACCTTTACTAGTTACACTTGCCTCAGTCCTGGTGCTGCCAGTTCAGGCCCCTAGAAGACCAGTGCAAATTTTCACAGCAAGACAACCCCTGCCTTTTGTGAGATCCTCTTTCCTGGAAGTGACAGCCCATGCACTCTCTGCACTTCTGCTAGGTCAGCCCAGTCCTGAAGCAGGGGCTCCAAGTCTCACTTAGCAAGTAGATTAAAGCCTGAAGCAGGGGCTCCAAGTCTCACTTAGTAAGTAGATTGAAACCCACTCTAGCAAGTTGTAAAATGCACTCTATGTCAGCGATGGACCAAACACTGCTCACTACAGGCAAGAAAGCCACTGCAGCCAAAAGGACTGAAGGAAAAAGTGTCCAGAACAAAACAGGACACACACAACACACACAGGAGTCACTCCTTGAAGTGCCAGGTCCTAAGGAACAGGAGACATGGCACTGCAGGGTATTACAAGACCTCTTTGTCATAAGGCCACTACTTGCAAGAGCAAAGGATGTAGCTGATGTTCCTAGTATAAAAAAACAGACACAGGTAGTTAGAAAAAATGAGACAGAAAAATATGTCCCAAATGAAAGAACAGGACAAAATCACAGTAAGAAAGCTAAATAAAATAAAGATACATAATATGCTTGAGAGAGCACTTTAAGTGATGGTCAAAAAGATACTTGACTTAAGAGTGGAGGACCTCAGTGAGACCTTTAATAGATAGAAAACATAAAAAGGAACCAATCAAAGATGAAGAAATCAGTAATGGATATTAAAAATAAACTAGGGGAAATAAATAGTAGACAAGAGAAAGCAGAACAGATCAGCGACCTGGAGAACAGAGTAGTGGAAAACAATGAAGTGGGGTGACAGAGAGAAAAAAATAACAAAACAAAACAAAACAAAAAAACAAACAAACAAACAAACAAAGAAAATAGACGAAGGGAATTTAGTGATACATTCAGCATAATAACATTCACATTATAGGGGTCCCAAAAGAACAGAGAGGAAAGTGGGCAGAAAAATCATTTGAAGAAATAATAGCTGAAAACTTCCCTGAATCTGAGGTGGGAACAAATACACAGATCCAGGAAGCACAGAGAATCCCAGTGAAATCAACCCAAGGAGGTCTACACCAAGACATATATTAATTAAAATGGAAAGAGGAGAATTTTAAAAGCAGCAAGAGAAAAGAAAACAGTTACATACAACGAAATCCCATAAGGTTATCAGCTAATTTTTCAACAGAAACTTTGCAGGCCAAATGGGAGGGTCACGCTATATTAAATGTGCTAACAAAAAACTCTGCAAACAAGAATACTCTATACATCAGGGCTATCCTTCAGAATAAAAGGGGAGATAAAAAGTTTCACAGACAAAAAAGAAATTAGAGGACTTCATCACCACCAAAGAAATCTTACAAAAAAATGGTATCAGGGACTCTGAATGAAAAGTAAAGACCATAAGAAGGAGCAAAAAAGGAGAAAGCAGAAAGTGGTAAAATTAAGTATAATTACAAAAACCAGTCAAGGAATTAACAAAATAAAAAGATGTAAAGTAAGACACCATATGCATAAAACTTGGGAAGGAGAGGAGAAAAAATGGGTTCAAACATAAGCAACTATTAACTAAGTATGGACTGCTATATGCAGATGTTATATACAAATCTAACAATAACCACAAATAAAAAACTGGTGATAGATATGCAAAAAAGAGAGTAAGGAATTTCAATTGGGAGGGAGTTTTTTGGATTTTTCCACATAAAGTATCATGTCATCTGTGAAGAGTGAGAGTTTCACCTCTTCCTTGATAATTTGAATTATTTTTATTTCCTTTTGTTGTCTGACGGCTGAGGCTAGGACTTCTAGTACTATGTTGAACAACAGTGGTTGAGAGTGGGCATCCACTGTTGTGTCCCTGACCTTAAGGGAAAAGCTCTCAGTATTATCCCATTGAGAATAATATTTGGTGTGGGCTTTTTGTAGATAGCTTTTATGATATTGAAGTAAGTTACCTCTATCCCTACACTGTGGAGAGTTTTTTTTTTAAATTTTTTTATTTACAGCATAACAGTGTTCATTTTTTTGGTATCACACAGAGTACTCCATGCAGTACGTGCCCTCCCTATTACCCACCACATTGTTCCTCAACCTCTTACACCCCCGCCCCTTCAAAACCCTCTGGTTGTTTTTCAGAGTCCATAGTCTCTGTGGTTCATCTCCCCTTCCAGTTTCCCTCAACTCCCTCTCCTCTCCATCTCCCCATGTCCTCCATGTTATTTGTTATGCTCCACAAATAAGTGAGACCATATGATACTTGACTCTCTCTGCTTGACTTATTTCGCTCAGCATAATCTCTTCCAGTCCCGTCCATGTTGCTACAAAAGTTGGGTATTCATCCTTTCTAATGGAGGCATAATACTCCATTGTGTATATGTACCACATCTTCCTTATCCATTCATCCGTTGAAGGGCATCTTGGTTCTTTCCACAGTTTGGCGACCGTGGCCATTGCTGCAATAAACATTGGGGTACAGATGGCCATTTTTCACTACATCTGTGTCTTTGGGGTAAATACCCAGCAGTGCAATTGCATGGTCATAGGGAAGCTCTATTCTTAATTTCTTCAGGAATCTCCACACTGTTCTCCAAAGTGGCTGCACTAACTTGCATTCCCACCAACAGTGTAAGAGGGTTCCCCTTTCTCCACATCCTCTCCAACACACGTTGTTTCCTGTCTTGCTAATTTTGGCCATTCTAACTGGTGTCAGGTGGTATCTCAATGTTGTTTTAATTTGAATCTCCCTGATGGCTAATGATGATGGACACTTTTTCATGTGTCTGATAGCCATTTGTATGTCTTCATTGGAGAAGTGTCTGTTCATATCTTCTGCCCATTTTTTGATATGATTATCTGTTTTGTGTGTGTTGAGTTTGAGAAGTTCTTTATAGATCCTGGATATCAACCTTTTGTCTATACTGTCACTTCCAAATATCTTCTCCCATTCCATGGGTTGCCTTTTTGTTTTGTTGACTGTTTCCTTTGCTGTGCAGAAGCTTTTGATCTTGATGAAGTCCCAAAAGTTCATTTTCGCTTTTGTTTCCTTGGCCTTTGGAGACAAATCTTGAAAGAAGTTGCTGTGGCTGATATCGAAGAGGTTACTGCCTATGTTCTCCTCTAGGATTCTGATGGATTCCTGTCTCACATTGAGGTCTTTTATCCATTTCGAGTTTATCTTTGTGTACAGTGTAAGAGAATGGTCGAGTTTCATTCTTCTACATATCGCTGTCCAGTTTTCCCAGCACCATTTATTGAAGAGACTGTCTTTTTTCCATTGTATATTTTTTCCTGTTTTGTTGAAGATTATTTCACCATAGAGTTGAGGGTCCATATCTGGGCTCTCCACTCTATTCCACTGGTCTATGTGTCTGTTTTTATGCCAGTACCACGCTGTCTTGGTGATCACAGCTTTGTAGTAAAGCTTGAAATCGGGTAACGTGATGCCGCCAGTTTTGTTTTTGTTTTTCAACATTTCCTTAGCAATTCGGTGTCTCTTCTGATTCCATGCAAATTTTAGGATTATTTGCTCCAGCTCTTTGAAAAATATCGGTGGAATTTTGATCGGAATGGCAGTTAAAAGTATAGATTGCTCTAGGCAGTATAGACATTTTAACAATGTTTATTCTTCCAATCCAAGTGCATGGAACGGTCTTCCATCTTTTTGTGTCTTCTTCAATTTCTTTCATGAGTGTTCTGTAGTTCCTCGAGTACAGGTCCTTTACCTCTTTGGTTAGGTTTATTCCCAGGTATCTTATGGTTCTTGGTGCTATAGTAAATGGAATCGATTCTCTAATTTCCCTTTCTGTATTTTCATTGTTAGTGTATAAGAAAGCCACTGATTTCTGTACATTGACTTTGTATCCTGCCACGTTACTGAATTGCTGTATGAGTTCTAGTAGTTTGGGGGTGGAGTCTTTGGGGTTTTCCATATAAAGAATCATGTCATCTGCGAAGAGAGAGAGTTTGACTTCTTCCTTGCCAATTTGGATACTTTTATTTCTCTTTGTTGTCTGATTGCCATTGCTAGAACTTCTAATACTATGTTGAACAAGAGTGGTGAGAGTGGGCATCCTTGTCGTGTTCCTGATCTCAACGGGAAGGCTGCAAGCTTTTTCCCATTGAGGATGATATTTGTTGTGGGTCTTTCATAGATAGATTTTATGAAGTTCAGGAATGTTCCCTCCATCCCTATACTTTGAAGCGTTTTCATCAGGAACGGATGCTGGATTTTGTCAAATGCTTTTTCTGCATCAATTGAGAGGACCATGTGGTTCTTCTCTCTTCTCTTATTGATGTGTTCTATCACACTGATTGGATTTGCGAATGTTGAACCAAACTTGCAACCCAGGGATGAATCCCACCTGGTCATGGTGGATAATCATTTTAATGTGCTGCTGGATCCTGTTTGCTAGGATCTTGTTGAGAATCTTTGCATCCATATTCATCAGTGATATTGGTCTGAAATTCTCCTTTTTGGTAGGGTCTTTGCCTGGTTTGGGGATCAGGGTAATGCTGGCTTCATAAAAAGAGTCTGGAAGTTGTCCTTCTGCCTCAATTTTTTTGAACAGCTTCAGGAGAATTGGTGTTATTTCTTCTTTGAATGTTTGGTAGAATTCCCCAGGGAATCCATCAGGTCCTGGGCTCTTGTTTTTTGGGAGGTTTTGATCACTGCTTCAATCTCGTTACTAGATATCAGTCTATTCAGGTTGTCAGTTTCTTCCTGGTTCAATTTTGGGAGTTTGTAGCTTTCCAGGAATGTATCCATTTCATCTAGGTTGCTTAGCTTATGGGCATATAACTGTTGGTAATAATTTCTGATGATTGTTTCTATTTCCTTGGTGTTAGTTGTGGTCTCTCCCTTTTCATTCATAATTTTATTAATTTGGGCTTTCTCTCTTTTCTTTTGGATTAGTGTGGCCAATGGTTTATCGATCTTATTGATTCTTTCAAAAAACCAGCTTCTAGTTTCATTGATACGTTCTACTGTATCTCTCCTTTCTACCTCATTGATCTCTGCTCTAATCTTGATTATTTCCCTTCTTGCGTGTGGAGTTGGTTTGATTTGTTGTTGATTCTCCAGTTCTTTAAGGTGTAGAGACAGCTGGTATATTCTGGATTTTTCAAATTTTTTGAGGGAGGCTTGGATGGCTATGTATTTCCCCCTTAGAACCGCCTTTGCTGTATCCCATAAGTTTTGGACTGAAGTGTCTTCATTCTCATTGGTTTCCATGAATTGTTTAAGTTCATCTTTGATCTCCTGGTTGATCCAAGCATTCTTAAGCAAGATGGTCTTTAGCTTCCAGGTGTTTGAGTTCCTTCTGAACTTTTCCTTGTGATTGAGTTCCAGTTTCAAAGCATTGTGATCGGAGAATATGCAGGGAATAATGTCAGTCTTTTGGTATCGGTTGAGTCCTGCTTTGTGACCCAGTATGTGGTCTATTCTGGAGAAGGTTCCATGTGCACTTGAGAAGAATGAGTATTCTGTTGTTTTAGGGTGGAATGTTCTGTATATGTCTATGAGGTCCATCTGGTCCAATGTTTCATTCAATGCTCTTATTTCTTTATTAATATTCTGCTTCGATGATCTGTCTATTTCTGAGAGAGGTGTATTAAGATCTCCTAGTATTATTGTATTCATATCAATATGACTCTTTATCTTGATTAATAGTTTTCTTATGTAATTGGGTGCTCCCATATTGGGGGCATAGATATTCACAATTGTTAGATCATCTTGGTGGATAGTCCCTTTAAGAATGATGTAGTGTCCTTCTGTATCTCTGACTACAGTCTTTAGTTTAAAATCTAATTTATCTGATATGAGAATCGCTACCCCGGCCTTCTTTTGAGGCCCATTGGCATGAAAGATGCTTCTCCATCCCTTCACTTTCAGTCTGGGTGTATCTTTAAGTTCAAAATGGGTCTCTTTTAGACAACATATGGATGGGTCCTGTCACTTTATCCAATCTGCAACCCTGTGTCGTTTTATGGGCGCATTTAGGCCATTCACATTGAGAGTGATTATTGATAGATACGTTTTTATTGACATCATGTTGCCTTTGAAGTCTTTCTGTCTGTAAATTTTTTCTATATTTCTGTTCAATGATATTCTTAGGATTTTTTTCTCTTTTATAGGACCCCCCTTAATATTTCCTGCAGTGTCGGCTTGGTAGTTGCATAGTCTTTTAAGCCTTGCCGGTCTTGGAAACTCTTTATCTCTCCATCCATTTTAAATTTCAGTCTTGCTGGATAGAGTATTCTTGGTTGCATGTTCTTCTCATTTAGTACTCTGAATGTATTTTGCCAGCCCTTCCTGGCTTGCCAGGTCTCTGTGGAAAGGTCTGACGTTATTCTAATGGGCTTTCCTCCGTATGTAAGGAGCTTCTTTGTCCTAGCTGCTTTTAAGAGGGTCTGTCGTGAAACATAATTCCTCATTTTAACTATAAGGTGTCGTGAGGACTTTCAAGAATCTAAAATCTTGGGAGGAAATCTCTCTGCCTCTAGTACATGAACGTTGTTTCCATTCGTGAGATTGGGGAAATTTTCATAGACAACTTCTTCCACTATATCTTCTAGACTTCTTTCTTTTTCCTCCCCTTCAGGGATTCCAATAATTCTGACGTTGGAATGTTTCATGGCATTGTTTATTTCACTGATTCTGTTTTCGTGGCTTCTGAGCTGTTTGTTCCAGGCTTCCTCCTGATCCTTTCTCTCTATCTCTTTGTCCTCCAGATCACTAATTCTATCTTCTGTCTCAGTTACCCTAGCTTTTAGAGAATTTAGATTAGATTGGAACTCATTGAGAGCATTTTGAACATCATCCCTGGTGGCTTTCAGTTCTGCCCTAACATTGTGAACATCATCCCTGGTGGCTTTCAGTTCTGCCCTAATCAATTGTTTGGTCATCCATGGCTTTCTCCAACCTAGCTATTGCCTGGATAATTGTTAGTCTGAATTCCTTTTCTGACATATTGTCTATGTCGATAGCCATTAGCTCTGTTGCAACAGGTCCATCCTCTGTATTTTTCTTCTGTTGGGTATTCCTCCTCCTAGTCATTTTGGTAAGAGATGACTGAACAGATGCAGCTGAATTTATCGATTGTGGTGCAGTCAAGGTGCACCCTGGAACGCTTCTGTGCAATCAGGATTCCCCACCCAAATGAGAGAAAAAAGAAAAGAAAAAGAAATAGAGAAGAATAAAGAAAAAAAGGGGGGGGGAAGAAAAAAGGAAAAAAAGAGAGAGAGAGAGAGATAGGAAAAAAAGGGAAGATAAAAGAGAAGGCTCAGCCCAAATGGGCCACAAGGTAAGATTTATGAAGTATACAAACAAAAACAGACAAAAAGACTGATAAAAGCATATGACAAGAGAAAAAAAATATATATATAAGCAAAAAAAGGGAAGAACCTCATCAGAAAGAACCACAAGTATAAGATTTATATATTATCAGGACAAACACAAATTCACAGAAATACTGACAGAAGGAAAAATTGGGAGAGTGGTTATAAATTCTCAGTGTGGATGAGGAAGCTTATTTTGATTCTTCCTGAATGTATCCTGAAGTTTTTGTTAAGTGACTCAACTTTCCTAAGTTACAGGGGGATTAGAAACTGGTTTGCCTTTGGGGTAGCATTGATTGGGGAAAGGGGATTACCTTGAAGTTTAACTCTATATGTATAGTAGAAAATAAAAATTAAAAAAGAATAAACTAGACTAAACTAAGTTAAAATAAAAAAAGAATTAAAGAAATAGAAAAGCAAAAGAAAAACATGGGTGTATGTATCAAAAAGTTCAGGTTAGAGGGTTATTAAAGAATTTGATGTACTGGACATCTCAGTGTGATGGTAAATAGGTTAAAAAATATCTGTATGTATAAAAATAAAAGAACCAGAATATTGGTAAAGAGTTAAAAATAAAAGTTGTATATATGAAGTAGTGGTGGTTGTTCTCTTGTAGTCTTCTTCTTTTTTTTTTTTTTCCTTCCTTCCTGGTTGGTTTTCTGGGGGAGAGGCCTGCCACGTGGATTTTCAGACAATGATGTTCCCTGAGTTAGGTCCTCCCGCTCCCCTCAAGTGGGTGGGCTCTGAGGAAACTATTTTTTTCAGGCTTTTGTTCTCTGGGGGTTTTTATGTTCTTTTATCTGTTTTCTCTTGCCTTGACAGCTTTTGATGGTTTTTGGAGTTTTAGAGGAGACCAAAGTGCACCCCGACCTCCCTCTCAGAGAGAAGCCTCAGAATGTTCTGCAGAGCTGAGTCACTGTCCCTGGGGATGCAGGAGCTCCTCGTTGTACCCAATATCAGGGCAGTGGCGGCTGTCTAGGCAGCTCCAGACCACCAGAGAGGTTCCGAGCAGAGATGGCACACTGAGATTTTCCCGCTGTCCCGGGCTGGGAATGTGGTTTTTCTGGATGCCAGAGCTCCAGGCTAGCACCTATGAGCTCCTCTTCCAAGGGAGGGTGTGGGACACGCGCATTTCAGGATTGCTGTCTGGCCAGGCTCCCAGCCCCTCACGGGAGCCAGTCCCCACTCGTTCTCGGGCACGCTGGCGGGTCAGGTGCACTGGCAGCTCAGGGATGGAGACCTGATTTCTCCGCCGCACTGTCTCTGGCTCAGCGCCAGGGGAGGCTGTCCTGGGTCCCGGGACTTAGGTCCCTGACCCTAACCACCCAGATTCCCACTATCCCCCCCCTCCACCCGCGATCCTTTGCTCTTTTTTTTTGAGTGCTTTCAACCAGACTCCAAGTTAATGCTGGTCCCCAGACGCAGGGCACTCTCGTATTGGGGTATTACTTTCCAATCGGTCACCTCTGACGGGTCCCTCCCCTTTTGTTTATCTTCCGATATCAGTGCAATGCTTCCAGTCTGCTTTACCTGCCACTGGTGTCTTCTGCTCCTGTAGAGATCCAGCCGTGTATAATTCTGATCTCAGGCTGATTTCATGGGTGGTCGGAGTTCTTTGGTAGGTAATCAGCTCACTTTAGGGTACAGGTTGAAACGGTGCCTCCTCCTCCTACTTCCCTGCCATCTTGACCTAAATCCTTTGGAGAGTTTTAATTAAGAAAGAATGGTGTATTTAGTCAAGTGTTTTTTCTGCATCAATTGAGAGGATCATATGTTTCTTGTCTTTAGTTTTATTAAAGTGATATGTCATGTTTGATTTGCAAATGTTGAAACACCCTTGCAGCCCAGGAATAAACTCCACTTGGTCATGGTGAATAATCATTTTAATGTATCTGTTGGACCTTACTAATATCTTGGTGAGAATTTTGGCACCCATGCTCATCAGGGATGTTGGTCTGTAATTCTTCTTTTTGGTGAGTTCTTTGGATTTGAGGTCAAGATAATGCTGGCCTCATAGAAAGAGTTTGGAAGTTTTCTTTCTATTTCTATTTTTTGGAACAGGTTCAGAAGAGTGGGTATTAGTTCTTCTTTAAATGTTTGGCAAAATATCCCTGGAAATCCATTCAGACCTGGACTCAGGTGTTGGGAGATTTTTTTTATCACTGCTTCAATTTCCTTGCTGGTGAGGGTTTGTTCATGTTTTCTGTTTCTTCCTCTTAGAGTTCTGGTAGTTTATAAGTCTCCAGGAATGTATCCATTTCTCCCAGGTTGCTTAATTTGTTGGCATATAGTAACTCAAAATATGTTCTTATAATTGTTTGTATTTCCTTGATGTTGATCATGATCTCTCCTCTTCATTTTTCAATTTATTAACTTTCAATTCATTAATTTGGGTCCTTTCTCTTCTCTTTTAAATAAATCTGGTTAGGGGTTTATCAATCCTATTAAGTCTTTCAAGGAACCGGCTTCTAGTTTTATTGATATGTTCTACTCTTCTTTTGTTTCTGTTT
This sequence comes from Meles meles, assembly GCF_922984935.1. Lineage (NCBI taxonomy): Eukaryota > Metazoa > Chordata > Mammalia > Carnivora > Mustelidae > Meles > Meles meles. Next base: position 80,747 of record NW_025721134.1, read on the forward strand.
CATAGATTTCTGCTCTATTCTTTATTATTTCTTTTCTGCTTGGTTTAAGCTTTATTTGTTGTTTTTTCTCCAGTTTCTTTAGGTATAAGGTTAGATTGTGTATTTGAGACTTATCTAATTTTTTGAGAAAGGCTTGGATGGTTATATATTTCCCGCTTAGGACCACCTATCCTGTGTCCCAAAGGTTTTGAACAGTTGTGTTTTCATTTTCATTTGTTTCCATGAATTTTTAAAATTTTTCTTTAATTTCCTGGTTGACCCATTCATTCTTTAGTAAGATGCTCTTTAACCTCCAAGTGTTTAAGTTTCTTCCAAATTTCCTCTTGTAATTGAGTTCAAGTTCTAAAGGATTGTAGTATGAAAATTACTGGGAATAATCCCAACCTTTTGGTACCCATTGAGACCTTAGTTGTGACCCAGTATGTGGTCTGTTCTGAAAAATGTTCCATGTGCACTCAAGAAGAATGTGTTTTCTGTTGTTTTAGGATTGAATGCTCTGTATATATCCATGAAGTCCACCTGGTCCAGTGTGTCATTGTCATTCAAAGCCCTTGTTTCCTTGTTGATCTTCTGCTTAGATGATTGTCCATTGCTGTGAGTGGGGTGTTGAAGTCCCCTATTACTATTGTATAATTATCAATCTGTTGCTTTAATTTGGTTATTAATTGGTTTATGTAACTGGCTGTTTCCAAATTAGGAGCATAAATATTTATAATTGTTAGATCTTCTTGTTGGATAGACCCTTTAAGTATGATATACTGTCCTTCCTCACCTTCTATTATCATCTTTGGTTTAAAACCTAATCTGTCTGATAGAAGGATTCCTACTTCGGCTTTCTTTTAACATTCATTAGCATGATAAATGGTTCTCCACCTCCTCACTTTCAATCTGGTGGTGTTTTAGGTCTAAAATGAGTCTCTTGTACACAGCATATGGATGGTTCTTGCTTTTTTATTCAATCTAATATCCTCTGTCTTTTGGGTCCCTGCTTGGAGAGTGGTTTCCTGATTGTGCTGGGGTTCACAGTTTATTGCAACACGTAGCTGAGAGGCCACTCTGGAGCTCTCTAATTATAGCTGGATTCTCTGCTCCAACACTTGGGCACTCTGCTGCACTCAGGCATCCCCCTTCTTTCTGTGACCCTGGGGATCCTGAGACCACACTGCTTAAGAGTCTGCTCTGCTTCACTGCCTGAGCATATTTCAGCCAGCGATGTCCCTCATGGAAGCAGACTTCTAAAAGTTCCGGTTTTATGTACTGCTGCTATATCACTTTCCAGTGGCCTGCTTACAGAGGCTCCTCCCCACTGTGGTTTATATATCCCCTCAAATTCATGTATCTGCTCCTTCTTCCTTTGCAAAAGGTGGTCTCTTTTCTATTTGTAGAATTGTATCAATTCTTTCCTTAGATCTCAGGTTGAATTTATAGATATTCTGAATGATCTGTTAGATATCTAGGTAAATTCAAGGGACCAGATGAAACACTACTTTTCCATCATCTACAGGATTCTTACAGACAAAATAGACTTTGAAAACAAAGACTATAACAAGTTACAAAGAAGGACACTATATAACCATAAAGGAAACAATTCAACAAGAAGATATAAGAGTTATAAATATTTATGCACCAACCAATGGAGCCTTCAAATACATAAAGCAACTACTAACAAACATAAAGGAAGTAATCAATACTAATACAAAATAATATGGGACGTTAACACCCTATTTACATCAGTGGATAGATCATTCAAACAGAAAATCAATGAGGAAACAATGGCTTTGAATCACACATTTGACCAGATGTATCTAATTGGTATATTCAGAACATTCCATCCTAATATAGCAGAATATGCATTCTTTTCAAGTACACATCGAATATTCTCCAGAATAGATCATGTGTTAGACCATAAAAAAAGTCTCCACAAATTAAAAAGGACTGAAATCATTCCATGCATCTTTTCTGGCCACAGTGCTATAAACCTAGAAAACAACTATAAGAAAAACTCTGGAAAGCACACACATACAACTAGGTTAAATAACATGCAACTAAACAAGGAAATGTCAACTAAGAAATCAAAGAGAAAGTTTAAAAATACATGAATATGAATGAAAATGAAACACAATAGCCTGGAATCTTTTGGAAGCAGTAAAGCTATTCTAAAAGGGAATTTTATGAGACCAGTGCTCTAACCCCTGAGCTACGGACCCTAAAAGGGAATTTTAAAGCAAGTTTAGAGGCCTTCCTCAAGAAGTGAGAAAATTTTCAAATAATTAACCTAACCTTAAACATAAAGGAGCTAGAGAGGAAAAAAAAAAACAAAAACCCAAAACCAGCAGAAGGAAGGATATAAAAAAAGATTGAAAGCAGAGATTGAAAAAAAGATTGAAGCAGAGATAAATGAAATGGAAGTTCAAAACAAACCATCAAAACATTGGAAGAGATCAATGAAATCAGTAGCTGGTCCTTGGAGAACATAAAATATAAAAAACTGATAAACTACTAGTCAAACCCATTGGAATGAGAGAAAGAGAAAGAGAGAGAGAGAGAAATGGGACTCAAAATCAGAAATGAAAGAGGAGAAATAACAATCACCACCACAGAAAAACAAAGGCATGACAATATTATGAATAATTATATGCCAACAAATTGGACAACCTAGAAGAAATGGACAAATTCTTAGAAAAATATTACCTCCCATAACTGAATCAAGAAGAATTAAAAAAAAATTAGCAGACTGATTATGAACAATGAAATTGAATAAGTAATGAGGAAAATAAAAATTAAAAAAAAGACCTCCCCCAACCAAAAGTCTAAGACCAGATGACATCATAGGTGAATTTCACCAAACACTTAAAGAAAAGTTAATACCTATTCTTTTCAAACTATTACAAAAAAAATAGAAGAGAATGGAAAGTGTCCAAATTCATTCTATGTGGCCAATATTACCCTGATACAGGGTAAAAACCAGGTGAAGACACTACAAAAGAAAAGAACTACAGGCCAAAATCTCTGATGAACACAGATGCAAAAATCCTCAACAAAACACTAGTGAACCAAATCCAACCACTCATTAAGGATAAATTCATCCACTATGATCATGTCAGATTTATTTCTGGGATGCAAGAGTTGCCCAATATAAGGGGTCCCTGGGTGGCTCAGTCATTAAGCACGTTAAGGTGCTCTTCCTGCTTGTGTTCCTGCTCTCACTGTCTCTCTCTCTGTTAAATAAATAAAATCTTAAAAAAAAGGTTGTCCAATATTTGCAAATCAATCAACATGATACATCACATCAATTAGAGAAGAGTAAGAACCATATAGTCATTTTGACAAATGATAAAAATGCATTTGACCCAGTACTACACTAATTCATGATAAATACCCTCAACAAAGTAGGTTTAGAGGGAGCATCCCTCAACATAATAAAAGCTTTATATAAAAAACCCACAACTAATGTCATACTCAGTGGTGAGAAAAATGAGAGCTTTTCCCTTAAGGTCAAGAATAAGACAAAGATATTCACTCTGTGCACTTTTATTCAACATGGTACTGGAAATCCTAGCCATAGCAACCACACAACAAAAAGAAATAAAAGTGATCCAAACTGGTAGGAGAGAAATAAAACTTTCATCATTTGCAGATGATACGATAATATGCTGAAAACCCTGGAGACCGCCAAAAAGCTACTACAACCAATAAATGGATTCATTAAGGTTGCAGGATACAAAATCAATGTACAGAAATCTGTTGCCTTTCTATTCACTTATAATGAAGTAGCAGGAAAAGAAATTAAGAAAACAATTCCATTTACAATTATAGCAAAAATAATAAAACACTAACAAATAAACTTCCCCAAGAGGTGAAAGACCTGTACTCTGAGAACTATGAAACATCACTGAAAGAAATTAAAGATGACACACACAATGGAGAGATATTCCATGCTCATGGATTGCAAGACAAATTTTGTTAAAATGTCCATACTATCCAAAGCAATCTACACATTTAATGCAATCACTATCAAAATACCAACAGCATTTTTCACAGAACTAGAACAAATCATCTTAAAATTTGTATGGAATCACAAAAGACCCTGAAAAGCCAGAGATGTCTTGAAAGAGAAGTACAAAACTGAAGGTATCATAATTCCAGATATCAAGATACAGTACAAAGATGCAGTTATCAAAACAATATAGTACTGGCACAAAAATAGACACATAGATCTATAGAACAGAACAGATGCCCCAGAAATAAACCCATGATTATGTGGTCAAACTTTGATAAAGGAGACAACGATACACAATGGAAAAAAGATAGCCTCTTCTATAAATGGTGTTTAAAAAATGGGACAACTAGTTGCAAAAGAATGGAACTGGATTATTCTCTCACATCATACAAAAAAAAACCCACTAACAATATATAAATAAATAATCTCAAAATGGAGTGAAGACCTAAATCTGAGACCTGAAACCATAAAAATCCTTGAAGAGAGCAGTCAGTAATTTCCCTGACACTGTCCATGGCAACATTTTCCTAGGTAAGTCTCCTAAGGCAAGAGAAACAAAAGCAGAAATAAACTATTGGCACTATATCAAAATAAAACGTTTCTGCATAGCAAAAGAAAGAATCAACAAAACAGAGACAATCTACTGAATGGGAAAAGATATTCACAAGTGATATATCCAATAAAGGAATAGTATTCAAAATACATAAAAAACTTATACAACTCAATGCCAAACCCCCCAAAATAAAACAAAACAAAAAAACCTAATAATCTAATTAAATGGATTAAAAATGGGCAGAATCCATGAGCAGACCTTTCTCCAAAGAAGACATACAGATGGATTACTCATAGGAAGAAGATGGAAGGCTCATCAAGTCATCCTGGAATTTGACTTTCTTTTTTTTTTTTTTTTAAAGATTTTATTTATTTATTTGACAGAGAGAGAGATCACAAGTAGGCAGAGAGGCAGGCAGAGAGAGAGGAGGAAGCAGGCTCCCTGCGGAGCAGAGAGCCCGACGCGGGGCTCGATCCCAGGACTCTGAGATCATGACCTGAGCCGAAGGCAGCGGCTTAATCCACTGAGCCACCCAGGCGCCCCTGGAATTTGACTTTCTTAAAAATATTTTTACAACATGTACAGTATATCATTCACATAGAAGGTCACAAATATGTAATTTATATATGGTTATGCATGTTGAAACAATTTGAAGGATGGAGTGAGTTATTTAAAAAGCAAGGCATGGGGCACCTGGTTGGCTCAGTCAGTTAAGTGGCTGACTCTTGATTTTTGGCTCAGGTCATGATGTCATGGTCCTGGGATCCATCCCCACATCAGCCTCCATACTCAGCAAGTGCCTTTTTCTGCCCTTCCCCTCCACCTCACTAGAGCACACTCTCTCTTTCTAAAATAAATAAATAAATCTTTGAAAAAAAAAAACAACTAAGCAAAAAGCAAGATCCCTATTCCTTTGGTGTCATATAAGAATTCTTTTATGTTTATTTAAATTAATAATCTTAGGGCCCAGGGCATATGATATGCTCTGGGCTTATTAAATGAATGAATAAATAAATGAATAATATTTGGTTACTGAATATACCAGAAATCTTGGGTCACCATAACAACACAGTCTTTCCCTGTAAGTAGATATTTACAGGCAAGTTATATTCTAATTCGAAGCTTGCATGGGGAGCACATAATTATGACAAGAAAACGCCATTATTGGTGTTAATATCCCTAGGGTACAACAGCCAAATCTAGTAATTTTCAGAGTGAAATACTTGCCACACGAGAGAGAAAAATTAGGTCTATGGGCTGGTGGAACCAGTCAACCACTGACTTGACTTCTAGTCCTTTGGTTATTCCATCCCTTCACTATGTGAATTGGACAAATTATAAACTACTGGATTAAGATTTTTGCTTCCCAACTTTTATATTCCAGCCAGTCCTGCCTCATTCAGATTTTTTACAGGCTTTCCATTTCTTTTGTTTTTGCTTTTTTTTTCTTGACCCCATGTTTTGTTTTTCATAATTTCTACTTTCTACTTAGACATTTCTCAATGCAAGAATATTTATTTTCTTACAATGTCTTTATAATTTCATTTTGTTATTAAGTCTTTCAGTTATTGACAATCAATTTTGTATGGTATGAGGAAGGATGCACACTTTTTCCTAAATTGTCTTAAATGAATAATTATTGATTTCTGCTACATATTCTTAACCTTTTGTACATTCAACCATCTCCACAAAGGATGGAGGGGAAAAAAAAAGGCTGAGAGATAACTTATTTTTATGAGCTAAGGATAACATTGTATGGAAGTGATTGCATCTATTATTGTGTTATTGAGATGTTGAGAAAGTTGGTTGACACCTCCTCTGGCTCTAATTTGTCTATATAAAGTAGCATAATTAACTCTGTATTGCTGACTTTTTTTTTACTAATTAATTATTTCTATATCTAACTCATGTTCAATGCAAATATTCAAGGAAGTCCAAATGTTTTAATGCCCAGTCAGGTTGCATGAGTAAGAGTTAACTTTCTGTTACTCAGTTTTCTGTCTTAGGTCATATTGTGAAATCCCAAGAATAAAAACCTTATTATAAGGTTTCCTAACTTGAGTTTGGTTGATTAGAAATGACACTGGAAATTGGTCTGTGTGGGAGTATAGAAAAATCTATCACAGAATAAAAATAGCAATGGTGAAGGAACAAAAAAATCAAACCACAGACCATCATCAGGTTTTCAACATCATTAGTTATATAGTATGGGTTTAGAATGAGATTTTGGTTCAATTTCAGGATATTTTGATACTGAAGTGAAGCCAATTCAAAGTGAATTGAATGTCTTAAGATGTCTTTTTTTTTTCTGATGTCTTAAGAGAGGATTATCATTCAATATTTCAATAATAGTTTTGTGTGCTAATGAGAGTTTTCTACTATATTAGAAAGAAAATAATTCAATTCTGAATCTAGCAGGAAGAAGCAAGTTGGGATTGACTTTTCCTTTTTCAGTGTATTTGTGAAGACTGAACATCAGCAAATAGAGCAAATAAAGACTTTACAGAGTTGCAAAGATATTTAGATATATTCTCTTCAAATATTTTGCAACTGATAATGGGAAAGGAAGTAAATAACTCTTTATATATCTTAATCTGTTAGCCTATCTCATATAGTATGTGGAATAGATTGATTATAATTTATGGGAAATTTAATGCTGTGTAAATGTTTACTATTTTTAAAATTTGGAATTTTTGAAAAAGAAAGCCAAAATATGAAATGTTTATCTTTTTTAAACAAGGTAACAGAATATTCTAAAATATAATTTTGGGATTCATAACTTTACTTTTCTTTCTTCATGTAGCAGACAGCATTACATAGTATTAACAACAGACCATGTATGCATGTAAATTCTCATCAACAATGTTCTCAGTGTATATGGATAATTGTGTGTGTATTTTTTATTTTGTAGATATATGTGTGTGTGTATACAAAATAAAAAATACACAAATATATATATATATATATATATATATATACACACACACACATATATCTACAAAATAAAAAATACATGGGGTGCCTGGGTGGCTCAGTGCATTAAGGCCTCTGCTTTCAGCTCAGGTCATGGTCCCAGGGTTCTGGGATCGAGCCCCACATTGGGCTCTCTGCTCTGCAGGGAGTCTGCTTCCCTTCCTCTCTCTCTCTCTGCCTGCCTCTCTGCCTCCTTGTGATCTCTGTCAGATAAATAAATAAAATCTTTAAAACATGCACAAATATATATACACACACATATATCTACAAAATAAAAGATACACATGCGTGAACATGCACACACACACACACACACACACACACACACACACATGCAACCATCACCACCATTATCTCAAGAACTTTTCCATCTTCAAAAGTGAAACCCTCTAATCATTAAACAGTAACTCCTCATTCATCCCCAGCCCTGGTAAGCACTATTCTACTTTCTGTCTCTAAGAATTTGACTATTCTAGGTACTGCACATAAGTAGGATCATATAATATTTGTCCTTTTGTGTCTGGTCTATTTTACACAGCATAATGGCCTCAAGGTTCATCCACATTGTAGCATGTTTCCCCACTGAATGGATTTGGTATCCTGACTGAAGATCGTTTGACCATATATGCATGGGTTTCTCTCTGGGATTTCTATTCCATTGAACTACCATTGGTTCTTAGGTCATTATGATGCTCATTTGATCACTGCAGATTTGTAATAAGTTTGAAATCAGGAACCATGATACCTCCAACTTTGTTCATTTTTTAAGATTGTTTTAGCTAGTGATATAGAATTCTTTGAGATTCTATATGAATTTAGGATGGATTTTTCTAATTTGGGGGGGGTTGATAGGGATTACATCATACCTGTGGATCACTTTGGGTGGTACTGATGTCTTAAAAATGTTAAGCCTTCCAATCCATGAACAAGCCGTGTCTTTCCAGTTGTTTATGTCTTTGAATTCTTTCAGCAACATTTTATAGACTTCAAAATATAAGCCTTTCAGCTTCTTGGTTATATTTATATTCTGAGTATTTTATTCTTTATGATGCTATTGTAAATGAGACTTCTTTCTTTTTAAGATCTACTTATTTATTTGAGAGAATGGGGAAGGGGCAGAGGGAGAGAATCTTTCAAGCAGACTTCCCACTGAGTGTGGAGCTGAACATGGGGCTCAATCTCAGGACCCTGAGAGCATGACTTGAGCCAAAAACAACAGTGAGATGCTCAACTGACTGACCCACCTAGGCACCCTTCATCAATGAGTTTTCTTAACATCTTTTTTAGATTATTCATTGTTAATATATAGAAACTCTGTTGATATTTGTGTGCTGATTTTGTATCTTACAACTTTGTTGAATTCACTTATTCTAACAGTTTCTTTGTGGAATTTCCAAGGTTTTCTATGTGTATAAGGTCATGTCAACTGCAGACAGAAAAAAATTTACTTCTTCCTTTACAATTTTGTTGCCCTTATTATTATTATTATTATTATTATTATTATTATTATTATTTTCTTATTTAGAGGCTCTGGCTAGGACTTCAAGCACCTATGTTGAACAGAATACTATTTTTTTTCTTTTTTTATAAAGGCCTGAGTCAGTATGGCCAAAGGAATCTGGAGGCTACAGAAGAATTTTAAATACCTGACAAGTGTTATACAAGAAAATTGTTATGTTTAAGGACAGACTTTCAACACTGATGAGACCAGCTTGTTTCACAAGGATCCTGGCAAACAAATCTGTGTAACGCATATTGTGTTTCAGTTGATGAAATGTTTTGACCAGAGACTCACAGAAACTTAACCTGTGACCCACACCACAAAGTAATAGTTCAGTGTTCCCTAATTCAGTGCTCACAAGTTTAAAGTATATAACTACCATCAATAGTGAAAATTGATTATGTTCTCCAATATTATTGCCATATGGTCTCCATTTCCACTGCACTATTTGTGGTTGCCTATAAATGCTTTTCCTAGTATTCTTTCCCTCTCCTCTTCATCTAGACACCTAGATTCAACCATTAAACCTCGGCCAACATGTGAAATAATAGAAAATATATATATTGGCCTCTGGCTCTGGTTCCTGGCAGAGAGTTCCTGAAACCGTTGTAATTTCCCAAGTGGTAAGAGCACTAGGAGCATTTGTTCTAATATTTGGTCTTTGACACTGGTTCCTTACACAGAGCTCCTAAATCCTTTGGAATTTTCTGGCTCCTGGATGAGGACTGGTTGCCAGGAAGATGCTTGGAACTTTTAGCCTAAGCCACAACCCCAAGGAACAGAAGAGGTGCTGGAAATTGAGTTAACAATTGATCATACCTATGTGATGAAGTCTCCATAAAAATCCAAAGGTATGGGATTCAGGGAGCTTCCAGGTTGATGTACACAACCACAGGTTGGGAGAGTACTCAACTCCACAGGGATAGGCACTCCTGTGCTTAGAACACTTCCGGACCTTGTCTTATGGAGCTCTTCATCTGACTGCTAATCTATATCCTTAATCATATACTGTATTTATAATAAACACAATAAATGCAAGTAAGAGTTTTCTTGAGTTTAGTGAGTTTTTCTAGGAAATAATTGAATTCAAGGGGGAAGGGGAAATCATGGGAACCTCTGATTTGTAGCTAAGTTATGGGTAACCTGGGGACCTATTACTTGCAATTGACAAGTTGAAGTGGGGTGCAGTCTTGTGGAACTGAGCCCTTAACTTGTGGAGTCTGCATTAATTCCAGCTAATATTAAAATTGAATTAAACTTTAGGATACCCAATAGGCATTGCAGAGAATTGCTTGGTTTGGGAAACACACACACACACACACACACACACACACACACACACACACACACATCTGGTATCAGAAGTGCTGTCAGTACGGTAGTAGAGTAATGAGAGAGAAGCAGCACACAGAAGGAGTGTTGTTTTATCCTCCACACTCTGTAATTGCCAGAGAGTCTCTCTCTCTGTCTGGACCCCCAACCCTAGTGTACCTGAGGTATTCTTCTTCTTGTTAACACACCGTGTGTACACCTCTCTCTCAGCATTTATCACAACAATCTATTTGTTGATTTGTCTGTTTTCCCCATCCATTTTTAAGCTGTTTAGATGCAAGTTCTCTTTCTCTCTCTCTCTCTCTCTCTCTCTCTCTATATATATATATATATATATATATCAGATAAAATAGTTTTAACATATTAAATTAAGTTTGTCTCCTTAAATATTTTAATAATTCCTCTACCTCCCTTTCTTTTTAATTTGAGCTATCTATAATAAAATTTTGCTGAACAAAAATAAACTGCAGCTTCGTCCAAATGGAATAATAATTAGAAACTTGGAACAAGCTATCTGAATTAATGTGTTTCTACTGTGCTCAGAATAATTATAGAATATTAGAACCAGAAGAAATACTAACTTATTTACACACGTGCTTATTAGGCTCTTCCAGGTTAGCTAAGAAGATAGGAAGGATAAAGATCTGAAATCACTATCTGGGGCTGGAAAGGAAGGTCATGTGAGGAGAGTGCCATGTCCAGCCTCTGACAGCAGCTCTGTGATTAAACAACTCCTAGCTGTCTTCTCATGAACAGGCATACACTACTGTCAGAGCTGGAACTACTGTTATAGAGCCACTGCTCTAATGGCTACCTATTCCCAGCTTGTCGTGAGCCATTATTTCTATCACTACTCTCTCCTGCCTAGGATAGCAAGTACTGATGTTCTCTACAAGCCTAAAACTCAAACCAAACCAAAATTCACAGGTTCAGGTTTCTTCAGATAGCTACTCTCCTTCCTGCTGCATGGACATCTTGTGCATGCCCACCTACTAAGATGCTGGTCACCCTGTAAATTAGTTGCCTTTTGCACAAGCACTTCCTTGATGAGTTAGAATGGTAAGGTATGTTCCAGCTTCTTAGAGGTCCTAAGAGTGTGGAATGAGCTTAAGTTACACCACTGGGAGCTCCTCCTTCACTGAACAGAGGCAGAAAGTGAAACCTAAAAAGTTAGATGATCACTGCAAGAAGGGTTCCATTCAAAGCCTACCCTGAAGCACATCATCTCCCCATAATAAGAAACTGACTCTTCGTCTCAGTCCTTTTGACCTATCCAAATGTTTGGAGTAAGCCCGCAAGGGCTGAATTAACAGATATATCAGGTTTATGGAATGTGTAAACATATTGCCAACGTATGTTTTATTAGAATTATTTGGCTTAAAAATTAAGGATGGTTATGGTTTCTGGATTGGTATGTAAGGACATTAGAGGGTCACCACTTTATCTTAACAACAGACACAAAGCTGAACAAACTGAAAAATCAACACTTTTTTTGGATCTTTAAGAGGATTAAGGTCAAGGGGCAAACTGTTTCCAACAAAATTGGACAGATAGAGAATTACAATATACTGGAGTAGAAACCTCCCCAGGAACCAGTAATAGAGTCAGAAAATCTGAGCTGTATTGATAAATTTCTGGAGGCTAGGCCTGTACAAATCTGAGAATTAAAGGCTTTAAGGGAAACCAGTCATAGGGGACTGTCACACTTCTGTGACCTTACCATCAGGAGCTTGACTGGTGCTCACAGGAAATATCACAGTAAATTCCCTTCATGTTTCTGGCAGAGATAGTGGAAAGGAGTCATTTGGAAATATGCCAGAGCACTCTATTCTTCTTAACATGGTCTATCTTTGAGAAAAACTTAGTTAACCTGCTAGAAAACCTGCTGGCATTTTCTCTGAACCTATTTGACCTAAGGAGGAAAATACCCAACTTCAGCCTTTGTGGAGTTAAAAAAAAAAAAACCAACAAAACAAAAACCAGAAATAGTTGGGAAGTTCACAATCTAGAGGCATAGGCACACTAAAAGACTGAGACCTAACCATAGCACTGTAGAATGCTTCCGTCTCACTAGAACTACGACTACATTACCAAAGGCCTACTTACTGTTGTTCATTTCCCCTGGAACATCATATCCAGTAACCAGAGAAAATTACAAAGCATATTAAAAGGCAATAAACACAGTTTGAAGAGAAAAAGCAAGTACCAGAACTGACCATGACAGGGATGTTGGAATTTTCAGACAGGGAATTTAAAACAGTGAAGATTGGACATCAGGAGAAGACAGCAGAGTAGGAAGTTCCTAACCTCACTCTTCAGCCCCTGGATACAGCTAGAAAACACCAACATCAGTGTAAATAATCCAGAAAATGACCTGAAGACTAGCACAAGAGACTCCCCACAGCTAAATGTAGAGCAAGCCCACATTCAAGACAATAGGAAGGCCAGAGATATAGTCGGGAGTCAAATAGACCTGTGAGACTGTCTGCAGGAGGAAGGGATGCTGTGGGCTCAGGGAGGGGAGAGGAACAGACCCCACACCAGGCATCCCAGGCATGGGAGATCTAAACTGGGAAAACAAATCAGCAATTATTTGGCTTTGAAAACCAGAGTGGGCAAACAATCAGTTCCATCTGGAACTTTAAAAACCAGGAGCTTGGTTCTAGGAGAGCCGGAGATAGCACAACAAACACCCCTCCTGAGATACAGCACAGAAGTAGCAGTTTGAGAAATGCCTAGAGTACACAGGAAGATTGATTGATTGATTGATTTCTTAATCTCAGAGTATGTGCTTTAGGGCAAGGATTTTTGGGAGACTTCACCCAGAACAAAACAGCTGGCAGGTACCATTTTGCTCCCCTGCACCCCAGCCTAAATACAGGGACACCTGAGGGAACTAGCATAGCATCAATACTCTAGAACTAGCTTGCAAACAGTATGCCTTGTCCCCACACAGTTCTCTGAAACCATACCTTCCATCCCAACCTGACTCCCTAGGAGTTTTCCAGGCAGCTACAGGTCCTGTTCAGCGGCAGGCCAGCTCTAATCTTGCTGGCACCATGTGTCCTGCCCCCCACATTCTGCAGACCTGCTCCCACCAATACACCCTTGGGGCGGAGCCCATCAAATGCACTGTTTCAAGCCTAGCACTGTGCAAGCAGTCCAATAGCAGCCAGCACTACTCCAAAGTGATTCCTTTCTGAGAAGAGGAGAAGATAACCACACATACCAGTTCCACTGTGGACCCAGCAATGAGCTAGGGGCAGACATCTGGTATGACTGCAGGCCCCATCCACCAATGAAAACTTCTCAAGGGAAAACACAGGCAAAGCACCCTGCAGTTTCGTGTTACTGCATGTTTAGCAAATGCCTGGTCTGACAACACGATTTTCAGGTGGTTCCACACTAACGCACTAACAACACAGAGACCAAACCCTGCATACAACAGGCAAAGAGAACCATTACAGATGACTGGACTGAAGGCAAACATGGCTCAGCCACATCAAAAGGGTACATACAACACATATAGGAGAAAACCCTAAAGTGCCAGTTTTTGTTGAACAAAGGACAGAGCACTACTTATGAAGGACCTCTCCTTCATAAGGCTACTACTTCCAAGAGCAGGAGATAGATGTAGGTGACTTTTGTAATACATGGAAACAGACACAGAGAGTTAGACAAAATGAAGAAACAAGAAAAAAAGAAGGTTACAAATGAAAGAACACGACAAAATCACAGCAAGAGAGCTAAACGAAGTGGAGATTAGTAATATACCTGATACAGAATTTAAAGTAATGGTCATAAAAAGAGAAAAGAATGGAGGATCTAAAGGAGGTCCTGGAAAAGAGATAGAACACATAAAAAAGAACAAGTCAGAGATGAACATCTTAAGTAAAATTAAAAATATGCTAGGGAATAAATAGTAGACTAGAGGAAGTAGAGGAATGGATCAGTGATCTGGAGGGTAGAATAATAGAAAGGAATGAAGCTGAACAGCAGAGAGAAAAAAGAATTATAATAAATGAAAATAGACGAATGGAAATAAGTGACACCATCAAGTGCAATAGCATTAGCATTACAGAGGTCCCAGAAGGAGAAGAGAGAGAAAAGAGAGCAGAAAGTTTATCTGAAGAAATAACAGCTGAAAGCTTCCTGAGTATGGGGAAGGAAATAGATATCCAGATCATGGAGGCACAGAGGGCCACCAACAAAATCAACAAAAGGAGGTCCACACCAAGACGCATAGTAATTGAAATAACAAAAAGTACTGATAAAGAGAGAATATTTAAAGCTGCAAGAGAAACCAGTTACAGACAAGAAAATCCCATAAGGCTATCAGCTGATTTTTCAGCAGAAATTTTATAAACCAGAAGAAAGTGGCATCATATATTCAGGGAATGACAGAGAAAGAACCTGCAATCAAAAATACTTTATCCAGCAAGGCTATCATTCAGAATAAAAGGAGAAATAAAGAGTTAAAGGAACTCATCACCACTAAGGCCACTCTATAAGGAATGTTAAAGGGGACCCTTAGAGTAAAAAGGAAAGACCAAAAGTAAGAATAAGAAAAGTAGGAAGGAAAAAAAAATAAAATAAAATTAAGTGTATCTGTAATTATCAGTGAAAGGATTTATCAATTAAAAGGATGTAAAATATGGGGCACCTGGGTGGCTCAGTGGATTAAGCCGCTGCCTTCGGCTCAGGTCATGATCTCAGGGTCCTGGGATCAAGCCCCGCATCGGGCTCTCTGCTCCACAGGGAGCCTGTTTCCTCCTCTCTCTCTGCCTGCCTCTCTGCCTACTTGTGATCTCTCTCTCTGTCAAATAAATAAATAAATAAATAAATAATAAATAAATAAAAAAGGATGTAAAATACGACACCATATACCTAAAATTTGGGGGGTGGGGAAAAAAGTAAAGAATGGGTTCAATCTTAAGAGACCATCAACTTAATATAGACTGCTGTATGCATGAGATGTTAGGTACAAACATAATGGTAATTGAGAATCAAAATTAGTAATATATATGCAAAAAATAATGTGAAAAGAACTAAATAAATCACAAAACAAAGCCAGAAAACTGTGAGAGAAGAGAGCAAGAGAAGAATGGAAGAGAGAACTACACAAACAACCATAAAACAAGTAACAAAATGGCAGTAAGTACATACCTATCAATAATTACTTTGAATTTAATAAACTAAATGATCCAATCAAAAGACATAGGGTGATGGCATGGATAAGAAAGGAAAAAACCATTGATATACTGCCCACAAGAGTCCCATTTCTGAGCACATGCAGATTGACAGTGAGAGAAGGGAAAGTATTTATTATGCAAATAGAAATGAAATAAAAGCCAGGATAGCAAAACTTACATCAGGCAAAACAGACTTTAAAACAAAGATTGTAACAAGAGACAAAGAAGGACACTATATAATCATAAAGGGAACAAATCCAACGAGGAGCTCTAACAATTGTAAATATTTACGTAGCCAACATGTGAGAACCCAAATACATAAAGCAGCTAATAACACACTTAAAGGAAGTAATCCACACCAATACAATACTAGGGGAGTTTAACACTCCATTTACATCAATGGATAGATCATCTAAATAGAAAATCAACAAGGAAACATAGCTTTGAATGACACATAGAACTAGAGGATTTAACATATATATTCAAGACATTCCATCTTAAAAACAGCAGAATACACATTCTTTCAGGTGCGCATATTATACTCCCTAGAAGAGATGACATGTTAGGCCATAAAACAAGTCTCAACAAATTATAAAAGACTAGAATTTTACCATGCATCTTTTGACCACACCATTATGACACTAGAAATCAAGCACAAGTAAAAATCTGGAAAGAATGCAAATATACAGAGGCTTAATAACATGCTACTAAACAATGAGTGGGTCAACCAAGACATCAAAGAGGAAATTAAAAAAAATACATGGAGACAGATGAAAATGAAAGCACAATGATCCAAATTCTTTGATGTTACAAAAGATGTTCTGAGAGGGAAGATGATAGCAGTACAGGCATACCTCCAGAAGCAAGAAAAATTAAATAAATAAACAAACAAACAAAAAACTCACCTTACACCTAAAGGATCTAGAAAAAGGACAAACAAAATCCAAATCAGTAGAAAGAAGGAAATAATAAAGATTAAAGCAGAAATAAACAATATAGAAACTTCAAAAACCAATAGAAGAGATCGATGATACCTGTAGATAAACAAATTTGAAATGAACAATGAGAAATAACAGCTAATGCCATGGAAACACAAAGGATTATATGGGATTACTATGAAAAATTATATTCAATAAATTGGGAAACCTAAAGAAAAGGATAAATCTTTGGAAGCATATAACCTCCTGAACTGGAACCAGAAGGAAGTGGAAAATTTGAACAGACCGATTTCCAGCAATGAAATTGAATAAAGAGAAATCAACAAAAAATCCAATTTATAATTGCCCCCTAAACTATAAAATATCTAGGAATAAACTTAAGCAAGGAGGTAAAAGACCTGTACTCTGAAAACTATAAACAGTGATGAAAAAAATTGAAAACACCAAGGAAAAATCATTCCGTGTTCATGGATTGGGAGAAATCCAATATTGTTAAAATGTCCACACTACCCAAAGTAATCTACAGATTTAAAACAGTTTCTACCAAAATACCAACAACATTCTTTTAAAAGATTTTATTTATTTGAGAGAGAGAGATAGAGAGAAAGCACAAATGGTAGGGGAGGGTAGAGGGACAAAAAGACTCCCTGCTGAGCAGGGAGCACAATACAGGATAGATCCCAGGACCCTGGGATCATGACTGAGCCGAAGGCAGACATTTAGCCAACTGAGCCATCCAGGCCCCCCAACAACATTGTTTACAGAACTAGAAAAAACAATCCTAAAATTTGTTGGGAACCACAACAGACCTGGAACAGCCAAAGAAATTATGAAAAAGTCAAATAAAACTGGAGGTATCATGATTGCAGATGTCAAGCTATATTACAAAGCTATAGTCATCAAGACAGTATGGTACTGACACAAAAATAGACCTATGGAACAGATTAGAAATCCCCCAAATAAATACTTGGTTATATGCTCAATTAATCTTCAACAAAGGAGGCAAGACATTGCCATGGGGAAAAGTTTCAACAAATGGTTTTGAGAAAACTGGACAGCTACATGCAAAAGAATAAAAGTGGACCCCTTTCTTACACCATATACAAAAATACTTTTAAAAATAGATTAAAGACCTAAATGCAAAACTTGAAACCATAAAAATCCTATAGTAAACATGGGCAGCAACCTTTTCAACATTGGCCATAACAACTTTTTTCCAGATATGTCTCCTGGGGAAAGGGACACAAAAGCAAAAATAAACTATTGGGACTATATCAAAATAAAAAGCTTCTGCACAGTGAAGTAAACAATCAATAAAACTAAAAGGCAACCTAGTGAATGGGAGCAGGTATTTGGAAATGACCTATTTGATAAAGGATTAGTATTCAAAATATATAAAGAACTTATAAGGCTCAATGCTCAAAAACCAAATATTCCAATTTATAAATGGGCTGAAGACATGAACAGGCATTTCTCCACAGAAGACACTCAGAAGGCCAACAGACACATGAAAAAAATGTTCATTATCATCTACTCTCAAGGAAATGCAAATTAAAACTACAATGAGATATCAACTCATACTTGTCAGAATGGCTAACATCAAAAACATAAAAAATAAGTGTTGGTGAAGATGGGGAGAAAAAGGAAACCTCGTGCACCCTTGGTGAGAATGTAAACTGCTACAGTCACTGGGGAAAACAGAATGAAGTTTTCTCAAAAAAATTAAAAATAGAACTATTATATAATCCAGTAATCCCACTCCTGGGTATTTTCCCCAAAGAATATGAAAATACTACTTGGCTAAGATATGTGTACCCTATGTTTATGGCAGCATTATTTATTATATCTAAATTATGGAAGCAATCCAAGTATTCATCAATAGATGAACGGCTAAAGAAGTGGGAGAATATATATGTGTGTGTGTATATATATATAGATATAGATATAGATATAGATTACATTATGTATCTATATCTATATATTACATTATATATCTATATATATAATATAATACTCAGCCATAAAAAGAATGAAATCTTGCCACTTACAACAACATGAAGGAATCTAAAAAGTAAAATGTTAAGTGAAATAAGTCAGAGAAAGACAAATACATGAATTCATTTGTATGTAGAGTTTAAGAAATGAAACAAATGATCAAAGAAAATGAGACAAACCAAAAAAAAATGACTTTTAATATAGAACAAACTGAAGGTTACCAGAAGGAAGGTGGGTGGAGGATGGGTGGAATTGGTGACCAGGACTAAGAGTACAGTTATCACGATGAGCACTGAGTAATGCATAGAATTGTTAAGTCATTTTATTATACACCTGAAACTAATATAACACTGTATGTTAAATATACTGGAATTCTTTAAAATGTAATTTTAAAAACCAACTATGATTAATATGCTAAGGGCTCCAGTACATAAATTAGACAGCATACAAGAACAGAGAGGCAGAGAGATGGAAATCCTAAGGAAAAAAAACAATGCCAAAGATAGTAACAGTGCCAGAAACAAAGAGTGACTTTTTGGGCTCATTAACAGACTGGACATGCAAAAGATCTTGGAGCTTGAGGATGTATAAATAAAAACCTCTAAGAGTAAAAAATATGGGAATAAAGAATGAAAAACTGAACAGAATATCCAAGAATGTGGGACAACTATAAAAGATGTAACATATGTGCAATGGGAATACCAAAGGATAAGAGAGAAAGGAATAGAAATGAAACTGAAGCAATAATGACTGAGAACTTCTCCAAATTAATGTCACACATCAAACTGCATATCCAGGAAGCTTAGAAAACAAGCAGGATAAATACAAACCCAAACCAAAACAAACCAAACAAAAAAACCTCATACACATGGCAACCACTAAAAATAGCTAAAAGAAAATATAGTTAATATGTTAAGAAAAGAGATAACTTGGAACAAAAGAAAAATGCTTAATTAAAAACAACATGACAGAAAAAGAGGGGAAGACAAAAATAGAAAAAATTGGGGTGACAGATAGAAAATAGTAACATGATAAATATTAATCCAATTATGTCAGTAATCACCTTGAATGTCAATCATCTAAATATGACAGTAAAAAAATCGTCGGAATGGATTAAAAAAAACCCAACTCTATGTAGTCTGTAAGAAAACAACTTTATTTATTTACTTATTTATCTTAAAAAATTTTTATGTATTTATTTGACAGAGAGAGACACAGCGAGAGAGGGAACACAAGCAGGGGGAGTGGGAGAGGGAGAAGCAGGCCTCCTGCTGAGCAGAGAGCCACATGCGGGGCTGGATCCCAAGACCCCAGGACCACGACCTGAACAGAAGGCAGATACTCAACCACTGAGCCACCCAGGGGCCTGTGGCTCAGTGGATTAAGCCACTGCCTTCGGCTCCGGTCATGATCTCAGGGTCCTGGGATCAAGCCCCGCATCGCGCTCTCTGCTCCGCAGGGAGCCTGCTTCCTCCTCTCTTTCTGCCTGCCTCTCTGCCTACTTGTGATCTTTCTCTCTGTCAAATAAATAAATGAAATCTTAAAAAAAAAGAAAACAACTTTAAAACATAAAGACATACATAAATTAAAAGTAAGTTAATAAAGAAATATATTTAATGCTAATATTGATCAGAAGGAAATGAAGATTATAATACTAATATTAGACTGAACAAACATGGAAGCAAGGGAAGTCAGTCTCCAAGGAAACATAACAGTTCTTAGTGTGTGTGAACTTAATAAACAATCATCAAAATATATGAGGCCAAAATTTATGAGGTAAAAACTGGTAGAAGTACTAAGAGAAATAGATGAATACATTATTTATATTTGGAGACTTCAGCACCCCTTTATCAGAAATGGATAGATCTAGCAGGCAGAAAATCAGTAAGGACACAAATGAAATCAACATTGCTATTAATCACCTGGCTATAATGGACATCCATAGACTATTTCATCTAACAGCAGACAGACATTCTTCTCAAGCTCATATGGAACATTAATCGAGATAGACCACATGCTGGACCAAATACAAACCATGACCAAATGGGATTTATTACAGGTATGCAAGATTGGTTTACCATCTGAAAATCAATTAATGTAATACTTCACAGCAACAGGCTAAATAAAATCACATGATCATATCAAAGCATATCAATAGATGCAAAAAAAAAAAAGTATTTGACAAAATCCAATACCCATTCATGATAAAAACTCCCTGTAAACTAGGAATAGAGGGGAATTTCCTCAACCTGGTAAAGAATATCTATTAAAAAAACTCTACAGCTAACATTATACTTAATGATGAGAAAATAGAAGCTTTCCCATTAAGATCAGGAATAAAGCAGGGATGTCCCTCTCACCATTCTTTTTCAATACTGCACTAGAAGTATTAGCTAATGCAGTATAATAATGAAAGGAAATTAAAAGTATATAGACAGGGAAGGAAGAAATAAAAATGTCTTGTTTGGCATTATTATCTATGTAAAAAATCCAAATGAATCCATAAAAATATTCTGGAACTAATAAATGATTCTTGTAAGGTTTTAAGATATAATATTGATGTACATAAGTCAATAGCTTTCCTATATACCAGCAGCAATTAACAGGTGAAATTTGAAACTGAAAATGTAACATCATTTACATTAGAAATGTCAAAAATGAAATATTTAGATATAAATGTATGAAAAGTACAAATTCTACATGAAGAAAAAAAAATCTGATGAATCAAAGATGAAATAAAATTAATTTCTGGTCTATCTATGAAAGATATTTTTGAGAGAATGAAGAAAGAAACTATAGATTTAGAGAAAATATTTATAAAAGATATACCTGATAAAGAGCTATTATTCAAAATATATAAAGAACTCTTTTTTTAAAAAATCTTAAAACTCAAGAGGATAACCAAAAAAAAAAAGAAAAAAAAAGGCACCTGGGTGGCTCAGTGGATTAAGTCTGCCTTCGGCTCAGGTCATGATGATCTCCGGGTCCTGGGATTGGGATTGAGTTCCATATCGGGCTCTCTGCTCAGCAGGGAGCCTGCTTCCTCCTCTCTCTCTCTTTCTGCCTGCCTTTCTGCCTACTTGTGATCTCTCTCTGTCAAATAAATAAATAAAATCTTTAAAAAGAAAAAAAAAGGAGAGAGACTGAAAATAAACCAATGATCTTAACAGACACCTCACCAAAGAAAAGATATAAATGGCAAATAAACATGAAAAAAAAATGCTGCACATCATATGTCATCAGAAAATGTGAATTATAACAATAAGATACCACTATACACCTATTAGACCTGCTCCGTTTCCGACCTGGGCCGGTTCACCCCTCCTTAGGCAACCTGGTGGTCCCCCGCTCCCGGGAGGTCACCATATTGATGCCGAACTTAGTGCGGACACCCGATCGGCATAGCGCACTACAGCCCAGAACTCCTGGGCTCAAGCGATCCTCCTGCCTCAGCCTCCCGAGTAGCTGGGACTACAGGCGCGCGCCACCGCGCCCGGCTATACACCTATTAGAAAGGCCAAAATCTGGAACATTGACAACAGCAAAGGCTGGCAAGGCTGTGGAGCAACAGGAATTCTCATTTATTCTGGTGGGAATACAAAACAGTGGATTCACTTTGAATGACTATTTGGTGTGTTTTTTTTTCTTTCAAGCTGAACAAACTCTTCCCACACAACCTAGTCATTACATTACTTGATATTTACTCAAAGCATTCGGAAACTTATACCCCCACAACCCTGTTCTTAAATGTTTAGAGCAACATTATTCATAATTACCAAAACTTGGAAGCAACTAAGATGTTCTTTAGTGGGTGAATGGAGAAACTATGATACATCTAAACCATGGAATATTGTTCAGCACTATAAAGAAATGACCTATCAAGCTATGAAAAGTCACAGAGGAAAGTTAAACGCATATTACTAAGTGAAAAAAGCCAATATGAAAAAACTATACACTGTATGATTGTAAAGATATTCTGGATAAAGCAAAATTATGGAGACAGTAAAAAAAGATCAGTGGTTGCCAGGAGTTGGGGGACAGATGAATAGGTGAATTACCAGGATTTTAGGGTAGTGATACAATGCTGTATACTACAGTGGTAAATATATATCATTATACATTTGTCCAAACCCCCAGAACATACACCAAGAGTGAACCCTATTGTAAACTGTGGACTTTGGGTGGTAATGATCTGGGGTCCTCAGTTATAACCAATGTACTAATCTGGGTGGGGGGATGTTGATAATGTGGGGAGGGCAAGGAGTAGAAAGGAAATCTCTGTACCTTTCTCTCATATTTGCTTTAAACCTAAAACTGCTCTAAAAATAGTCTTTAAAAAAATTAAGAATGGCTCATATAATTGAAACACTGACTAAATGGGTCCACAACACGTTATTTTCTTTTTTGTTTGTTTTTTTTTTTTTGTTTTTGTTTTGGGTTTTTTTTCCCAAAAATTTTATTGGGGGGAAACTACAAAACATTTACAATACAATGTTTACAGTCACAATTTGTAGTGAACTGATTCCCCAAAATATATTACAACTCAAGTTGACGTATCTTGTTACATTCAAAAACCTACTTCTGTCAAAGTAGTCCTGAGTACATACATACATACTGCTCCAACCGTACCTACATACAAACTAAAGCTACTGCTCATTCATCCACTGTCCAGGAAAGCATTCCTGCCTTTCTACACACGGGAAAAAAAAATATACAAGTTTTGGAATTTTATGTAATGAAAACAAGGCATATTCATGTACTACACCATTCTTAGTACTAAGAGGTGGCCTCTTTAGATCTATATAAGAAAGTGGTAAATATCTTCTCCTTTTGTGCAGTTGAACCCATCCTACATTCAAATTCTCTCAAGCACTGAGAGAAAAATACTTTTTTGGTTGAGGAAGATTTAAGGCAAGTTCTGGCCCTTTCCAAAGGCACTGTGAGACTAACCCCCCACCTCATTATTGCTACATGTCTTTAAACGCAGAGTATGTCACAGTAGAATTGGTGGGATAAACAAAAAACAAAATTTTGCTTCTTGCTAATTTAAAAAGCTGGAATGACAAAAAGCATGCCACATTTAAGCCTGCTTGCAAAGTATGTGGTCAACTTTTTTTCTTTAAAGTTGGATGGGCTACACCCATTATACATTCTAAGAAAACTCATAAGATATTCCTCAAACTACTTCCACAGCATCAGGATAGATTTCTGTAAAGAAATCATGCAATCTTTCAAAACAAGGAAAGAAATTAATGAAATAAATATTACATACAATCTCTTAAATTAAGATTTTTTTACTCATTTACAATAAAATAACCAAGTGAAGTTACAAAAGGCATATATTACTGTGAAAAGAACATACACTCCACATTTTCTGATTAATAATGGCAATCATAATTTAACATAATAAAAGAATATATATCTATTGCTTTTCATCATACTTGATAAATACAGTATGAACAAAAATTTCAGTGTATCCTTTTCACAAAATAATAAGTAGGTTAAATAGTTTTTTTCATATTGAGTTGGGGTGCAGTGGTGTGAATCAACTCAAAACAGCTAAAAATTCAGCAGTTATTCCCCCAAATGATTAGGAACTAAGGTCTGCCCAAGGCTTCCAGAAAGAGCAGAGAAAATGGTTCTAAAATTAAACATCCACTAAGTGATGGCAAAAAAACAGTAACCAGTAGGAAACTTTGGAATGCACGTTTGTTTGTTTGTTTGTTTGTTTTTTCCCAGACATAAAGAATTTTGTGTCAAACAAAAACCTGTGGAGCAGAGGACTACAATCAAAGCATATTCCTGATAGAATATTGGATTCCAGAAGCTTAGAGGTTTAGCAAGGTGGTGGCTGGCTGTTTGTTTACACTGGTCTGAAGACAAACGACAATTAAGAACTTCTCTCACATAAGAGTTCCCACATCTGGACTGTAACTAATGCTTTTCAAGTGAAGATACGGAATGGTGGTTGGTAGCTGCTGGTGCTGGGTTGATTTTTTTTCCCCCCAAAAGTCCCAAACTCTTAGGAGACCTAAAAAAGTTTTAAGTGTTTGGTATCTTGTTCTGTTCGCATCACACCTACCCTGTTGTGAGTATTTTGTTCATCAATACAAAAGTTCATTGCCTTTTTTTTTTTTTTTTTTTGCTCAACAAGAATGAAACTTCATAATAATAATAAAAATAATAAATAAAAAAAAAGAGAGAAAACCGAAAGGGGAGGGGTGGGGCCCCTCCCGGCACACAAGTTCGAGTCCAAGTGCTCGGTGCGGCCCGCAGACTCTGCTCATGGCCTGTCACCCCCCACTCCAGCGCCCCTCCCTGCCCGTAACAAGGACTCCAGGTGGCAGGGGCGCCCTCCAACAACCGACAGAACAGCCTTCCCCCTTCCTCCTCCTCCTCGCTGGCGCCCTCTTGCCTCAATCGTCAGTGATGGGCAGGCGGCGGCCAGGGTCGAGGCTGGGGGAGAGCCGTTGAGACTGCCAGAGCTCAGTGAGCTGCTCAAGTAGCTGTCAGGGTCCGACAGTGAGTCCGGGGTGCTAGGGGACGCGTCAAAGACGGGCAAATCGGACAGGCGGCGCGGCAGCTGGAAGTTGAAGGGGTGGCGAGGGCGGCACGGTGGCACTGGCAGGGAGGGGCGCGCTGGGCGGCGCCGGGGACTCCACGGGGGGGGGGGGGTACCAGGCCCTGCTGCTGCTGCTGCTGGCTGGCTGCGATAATAGGCAGCGGCCACGGAGGCAAAGTTGTGGGTCTGGATGCCAAGCGGCTTGATGAAGCTGCTCAGTTCCGGGCCAAACGCAAAGGCGTTGTTAGCGCACGAGGCAGACGGGCAGGCTGCGCAGCGAGCGCCGGGCGCCAGCAGGTCCTCCGCGCCCCCTGTGCGGTACAGCAACGCCACCGCGGGCCGCAGCCGCCGCCGAGGCACAGCAGGTCCGAGCGCCTGAGGGCCTGGAGGCTGCGGAGGCGGATGAGCAGGACAGAGCGGAAGAGGAGCAGAACGAAGCGGCAGAGGAGCAGAAGGAGGCTGAGGAGCAAGAGGGTGGCGGCGGCGGTGCGCGACGTGGGCTGTCGAGCAGCAACTGCGACTCGAGGCCCCCCGGGGGCTGGTAGTGGCCCGACGGAAAGCCTGAGAAGCTGAGGCTGTGATGCAGCTTGGGCAGCGGCTTCCGGGGGAAGCCGAGGTGCAGCGAGTCCCGCACGCTTAAGGCGCGCAGGTCCCCAGAGGCGCCCCCAGACGGCGCTGGCCGCCGCTCCTCTGCGTTGTGGATGAAGTGGCAGCGCGGCCAGTAGAGGCAGAAGCTGATGGTGTAGAAGGTGTGGCACAACTCGGTCTTGTACTTGCAGTGCCGGGTCAGGCTGGGTAGCTCCTGGAAGCAGTGCGCGAACTGGCACTTCTCGCTGTAGTTGCACGTGCAGCTCTCCTGGAAGGGCCGGCACAGCTCAGTCTTGTGGAGCATCGAGTTAATCTGGGAGCCGCCACCCCTGTGCTGCTGCTGCTGCTGGTGCTGCTGCGCTGGTGCTGCTGCTGGTGCTGGTGCTGGTGCTGGTGCTGGTGCTGCTGCTGCTGCTGCTGCTGCTGCTGCTGCTGCTGCTGCTGCTGCTAGTGCAAGAGGTGCTGGTGCAAGAGGTGCTGGCTGTGCTTGCCCTTGCTGAAGGAGCGGTACTGAAATTTGTTCTCCTTGTTAAGCAGGGCCGTGCCTCCGCCCCCTGACAACTCCTTGAAGGTCCTGTAGGAGGCGGGGCCGCCCGCCGCCCAGCTGCCATAGTTGCTGCGGTTAGCCCCGCCCAGGAACTTGGGCGAGCCCCTGCTGGGCCTAGGCGCGGGGTGGGCGGAGAAAGCCCGTCGTGAAGCCCGAGCTAGGGGCAGCGGCCACGGGGGTCCCCACCGGCTTCTTGTCCAGCATGTTCAGATTGAGATTGGCCACGGATTTCTCCGTCTTGCACAGGAAGTCGATATCCTAGAAGGCAGACAGAAGTGTCATCGACATGTTTCTGGATCTTGTAATGGTCGGAGTTGCAGGCACCGAGGTCCGGAGGAGCCCTCCGGGCGGCAAGGCCGGCTGGAGCTACGACGAAGAACGGGTGACCGGCGGGGGAGGGACCGAAAGTTTGCCGGGGGACGAGACAAGAGGGAAAGGGAAGCAGCGCGGCCTGGTTTGAGGGTGCCCGGGGGTGCGGAGTGGGGGGAAAGAGGAGAGAGAAAAAAGAGCGCTCCTCCACTCCCCGGGGATGCTCGGCCCGCCCCCCCCCCCCCCCCACCAACCCGTGCGCGGAGCCGGCGACAGTTCCCAGACTGCTGGACCACAGCACGTTATTTTCATTTGTCATTTCATTTGTTTTCATTAACTTTAATCTAAATAAATGAGTTGGTGCCTAAAAATAAATGTCACACCACAAGGAAAACTGGTGTGAATCTTACCAGAGCTGCCGTTATGTGAAGCTCTTAGTATTTGGTTTAGAAGTTGGAAGCAAGGTAATATGGAAGGTAGAAATTCATTTAATTGATATTTATTGAGAACTAAGTTTGTGTTGGACACTGTACTAAGCTTTGAAATCAGCAGTAAATAAGGAAGATATAGTTCCTGCTCTCATGGATCATAAGTAATATATATTCAGTAGACCTATTTTCCCTTTTCTTAGAATGAAGAGTAGGGCAAATGATGGAATGAGGGCTTTAAACTAAGTCATAGAGAGTACTCTACCACAGTTTTCTAATTAAAGTATAAATGAATAACCTTAAGCAACCAAAATAGGAATCTGAACTTTAAAAATGATGATTTGACTCCAATTTTAACCAAAATTGTGAGTCAGAATAATCCCATAGGATATTTTCAATAATTAATGGCTCTGATGCTCATTAGGGTATCTTCCTTTTCCTTCTCCCCCTACTATCATTTCCCCTTATTAAAAAGAAAGTAAAACGAAACCAAAAATCTCTCAACAAATATTAGTAGTCAACATCTTAATTATTGGCTTGATTTTCAGCTTTCAAAAACTCAGTGATGTGTGATTATAAATCTCAGACCCCATAGTCCTGAGCAGTTGCCAGTTTGCATCACTAAAGACTCGTTATTGCCTCAGCAAGTGTCCATCCAAGTCATTCAGCACCAGGCCAATGGTAAAGAATCTGTCTTTTAATTCCACCTCTGATTTCCAGCAGATTCAAAGTTTCCTGAAACCCATTAAAACCCCAGAAGGGGGCACCTGGGTGGCTCAGTGGGTTAAAGCCTCTGCCTTCAGCTCAGGTCATGATCCCAGGGTCCTGGGATCAAGACCCACATCGGGCTCTCTGCTCAGTGGAGAGCCTACTTCCTCCTCTCTCTCTCTCTCTGCCTGCCTCTCTGCCTACTTGTGATCTATATCTGTCAAATTAAAAAAAAAAAATCTTTAAAACCCCAGAAGGATAGGCTCATGCATGGAGTGCTCCTTCCTGCTGTTAATCTCAGTACCAGAAAAGACATGTTGCCAGCAGTGGAATATCAAGCAGGAGATTTCTGGAGAATCAGTCTAATATTACTCCATATTTACCACTCCTTCCCTGGAATTGAAAATGTCTGGATTCCTGGGGGAAGACACTGTTACTCAGAACTTTGAAACTCAGGTCAGGGTCAACAGATATGGACTGCACCATTCCCCAAACAAAAGGAATATTAAGCCCTAAAGTCAAATCTCATACCGTGCTCATATTTAATATCACTTCACTTAAAGTGGAGCACAGATTTACACCTTTGAGCTGTCTCCCAACTCCACTTCGTATTCTTATATAGTTTGTACACTCTGCTTCCTCAATCAAAGTCTCTCCCCATGCTTGGCCCACCAACTATTACTCTATGTAATTAGTAGATATACCCTTGCCCTCAACTTCCACCTTAAATGCTCCCAATTTAGATGGTATTGCAATCCCAAAGAGCAAATGTGAGCACCCTGAGATATTGGGCCACGAGTAGTTTCACTGGGAGAAGGACGCTTCTGATCCCCTGTACTCCTGGAAAGTGAAGCAGCAGTTAGATTCACCTAGAAGACACACAAGTTCGACTGCCTGCTAGACACTTCAGTCTTGCACACTGACTGACTCACAGGAATACTTAAGTGTCTGGGCAGCTTTATGCCTGTTTTGGTAGGATGATTTTTGGATTCGGTTTCAGGATAACATAATATTATGAAATAAAATGGAAATCTTGTCATACTAGTAAATTTATAAAACTAGGATAGATTTTTCTAAAGTCATATTCGCTTTTATTATAATAATCTATCCTCATATTTAAAAATAATGTCAATTATTATTAAAATATTATGTGATTCTATAGCTTATTGACACAGAAACGTAAGCCCTCAGACAACTTACAGCCCTCATACAGTAGTCATTTCAAGTCAACCAGGTGAGTTGAAGCTTACAGGTTTCTGTGACTCTTGAAATGAATTCATCAAGAAATTTACATTTCATTCTCTGGGTTTCCCTATTGTAATTTTGTGCATAGAAATCAAACGACTTGGTTATCTAGAAGCCCCAGAATATGCCGATCTCAATTTTTTGAGATAATGACCGAAACAAAACATTTAAAACCCTTTTTGAGACTTCTAGACTCATTGAGAATATATGTATGGATCCTTGCAAATTTTAAGAACCTTTCCATAGTTTATTTCTGCACAATCAAGAGCTCCATCTATCCTTGTCAGGATTGAGAGATTCCCATAACATGCCAGACTGATCCACAATCTTGATTGGATGCATGTTCTTACAAATCTTTTACAATTACCAGCTATAAACTTTACTGAAAGGTCTTTTTTCTGGCAGGATATGCTACTATTTAAAACATTACATAAAATACTGCTGCCTTTTTCTGATATTTAGCAATCCTACTCCCACCATCTATGTTAATCTTTGTTACATTATAATTATAGTTAAAATATAATAAAATCCAGTCAAAAATTAACACTAAATAAATCAAAATCCCAGCAAGGTTTTCAAAATGCAAGTTGATAATCTGGCTATAAAATTTGTATGATATTGGGAGGGAGACAAACCATAAATGACTCTTAATCTCACAAAACAAACTGGGGGTTGCTGGGGGGAGGTGGGGTTGGGAGAGGGGTAGGGGGTTACGGACATTGGGGAGGGTATGTGCTATTGTGAGTGCTGTGAAGTGTGTAAACCTGGCGATTCACAGACCTGTACCCCTGGGGATAAAAATACATTATATGTTTATTAAAAAAAAAAAATTGGAAGGGGAGGCTAACCATAAGAGACTATGGACTCTGAAAAACAACCTGAGGGTTTTGAAGGGTCAGGGGTGGGAGGTTGGGGGAACAGGTGATGGGTAATGGGGAGGGCACGTTTTGCATGGAGCACTGGGTGTTGTGAAAAAACAATGAATACTGTTACGCGGAAAAAATAAATAAATTAAAAAACATTTGTATGATATGCAAAAGGCCAAGAAATGGCATTCTTAGAGAAGAATTAAATAAGAGAAAGTATTATACAGATACCAAAACTTAATATAAAGCTATAAGAAGACAGTAAGAGTGAAACAAGAATAGAAAATAAACCAATAGAAAAGAAGTGTCCAAAAACAGACCCACGCATAAAAGGACACATCATCTATACAAAGGAAGTACTAAAGATTAGTGATAAAAATTAGTGTTGGTGCTAGGTCAATTATACAACCATATGTAAAAGGTAAATCTTGAGATCTGTCTTATACCACCTACAAAAATCTATTCCTGAAAGAATTAGCTTGGAATTGTAAAAAATAAATGTTTTATAAGATAAATTATTTTTATAACCTTGAGGTAGGAGAGGTAGGAAATGATTTCTTACCTTTTTTTTAAGATTTATCTACTTATTTGAAAAAAGGGAAGGGCAGAGGGAGAGAAGCAGACTCCCTCTTAATCATGTGGAACCCACCCAGGGCTCAATCCTATGACCCTGAGATCATGACCTGAGCCAAAACCCAGAGCTGGATGCTTTTTTAAAAAAAAAAAAAAAAGATGTTATTATTTTGAGAGAGAGAGAGAGGCATGAGGTGAGGAGGGGCAGAGTGAGAGTGAGAATCTCAAGCAGATCTAAAGTCTGAGTGCTGAGTGCAGAGTCCAATGCAGGGCTTGATCTCACAACCCTGAGACCATGACCTAAACTGAATTCAAGAGTTGGATACTTAAACAATTTAACCACCCAGGCACCCTAGAAATGTCTTCTTGAACAGATTTTAAAAAGCAATAGCTATAAATGAGGAGACTGATAGACTAGACTACATTCAAATCAAGGATTTTTTAATCAAAGACACCATGGTGAGAGTGAAGAGGCAAGTAACAGTGTGAGTAAATATATGCAACACATAT
The DNA here is from genome assembly GCF_922984935.1 of Meles meles. Taxonomy (NCBI): domain Eukaryota; kingdom Metazoa; phylum Chordata; class Mammalia; order Carnivora; family Mustelidae; genus Meles; species Meles meles. The sequence goes on from NW_025721134.1 coordinate 111,567, forward strand.
AACTGACAAAGTTCTCACATTCAGAATATGTAAAAACCTCCTAAAACTTAATAAGAAAAAGTCAAATGATCCAAGAGGAAAATGAATAGAAGATCTGAAATGGTAATTTGCAAAAGAAAGTATGTGAGTGATATTTACTTTCATTAATAAATATATCAGAGCAAATGAAAATCACAATAATGAGGCACCACCACACATACAACACTAGCTAAAATTGAAAAGACTGACAACACTCAATGTTCACATGGATGCGGAGCAACAACTCATTTGCTGCAGGAGGAAGCACACTGAGTTTGGTGGTGTATTCTAAATTAATTAATTTATTAATTAAATTAATTAATTAATTAATTAATTCTAAAAATTAGCATACCCTGGAACAGCTGGGAAGATGACAAGAATAGGAGGGCCCTAAGCACACCTAAGCCCATAGATAATACTAAATAACACTTGCATCAATGTCAATAGCCCAGAAAATGACTCCAAGACTGGCAAAACAAACCCCACTAAACTAAGTGTAGAAGAGAGGCCAAATGGAAGAGCATAGGAAGGGCAGAGACATGGTTCCTAAACAGTCCCTTGGGATTATCCACAGCTGGAAGGGATGTCACAGGTAAAGAGAGGAGAGAGAAACAGGCCCTCACACTGGGGAACCTGAAAGGGCAAGACGAATCACCATAATATTTGGCTTAGAAAACCAGAGGGGTCAAATTTTATAAGTACTTATAATCAGTGGGACTTTAACCTGGGATTTAAAAAAATCAGTGGGCTTGGCTCTGGGAAAGATGGGAGGTCCATAGCAAAGAATCCCTACCCTTAAAGAGACAACACAACAAATAGTTCCACAAGATACAGCATAGAAGTAGCAGCTTGAAAAACGTGTGAAGCATATGGGGTGAGAGAGTTGTTTACTCATCTCAGAGCATGTCCGAGAGGGATTAGGTCACTGGCAGAATCCTGCAGGAACAAAGGAAATGGCAGGCACCATTTCCATCCCCATGTCTCCCAGCATAAACACACAGCCACCTCACTACCTAACTTGATTAACAGTGTGCCCCACTCCCTTCATCCAGGTGGGCCTCTGTCCCAGCACTGCAGATACCCTCCCCTAGAAGACACGTGTGAAGACCTTGCAAATAAGCATGCATCCTGCTTCCGTGCACACTGCAGATCTGTCTCCTCCAATACGTCTTGGCCAGAGACCAACCAAAGCAGTATCACAAAACTGGCAATGTGCAAGCAGCCTTGACAAGAGCCAGCACCCCTCCATACTGAGTCCTTCCAAGGAAGAGTGAAAGATAACTACACACAACAGTAAGACCACCCAACCCAGAAGTGGGCTGGTAGCAAACAGCTGGTCTGAATGTAGCCCCACCCACTAATGAAAGCTTCTCAGGGGAAAATACCCTGCAATTTTGTGCTATTATATCTCTGACAAACAACTGGGGTGACTCAACTTCAGCCCAAGGTGGCCCCAGACTAGCCTACTAACACCACAGGGACTGAAACATGCCCACAATAAGCAAAGAGAGCCATTACAGACAACTGGACTAAAGGAAAATTGACTCAGCCATAACATCAGGGTACATACAACACACATAGGAAACACGCCTGAAGTATCAGGTTCTGGTGAACAAGGGACAGGACACTGCAGGGCACCATAGGAACTCTTCTTCATAAGGACACTATTTTAAAGAGAAGGGGACATAGCTAACTTTCTTAATACCTAGAAACATACATAGAGAGTTAGACAAAATGAGGAGAGAGAAAAAATATCAAAGAGGACAAAATCACAGCAAGAGAGCTAAATGAAATAGGGATGAGTAATATATCTGATAGAGAATTTAAAGTAATGATCATGAAGATACTGGGTTTGAGAAAAGAGTGGAGGACATCAGCAAGACCCTCATCAAACAGATAAAGAAGAACCAATCAGAGATGAAGAGCACAATAAATGGAGTTCAAAGTACACTAGATAGGATAACAATCAGACTAGAGGAAGCAGAAGAATGAATTAATGGTCTCAGGACAGAGTACAGGAAAATAAGCAAGCTGAGCAGGTGAAAAAAAAAAGAAAATGGACAAAAATGAGAATAGACTTAGGGAATCCAGTGACACCAGGAAACATAATGTCATTGACATTATAGAGATCCCAGAAGGAGAAGAGAGAGAAAAGGGGGCAGAAAATTTATTTGAGGAAATAATAGCTGAAAACTTCCTGAATATGGGGAAGGAAAAAAAATCCAGACTGAGAAGGCACAGAGATGGCTCAATAAAGTCAACCAAAAGAGGTCCACACCAAGACACACAGTAATTAAAACTGCTAAAAGGTAGTAGTAAAGAGAGAATTTTTTAAAGCAGCAAGAGAAACCAGTCCCATACAATGGAAACCCTGTTAGGTTGTCAGCCTGATTTTTTGTAAAGAGTTTATTTATTTATTTGAGAGAGATACAGATAGTGAGAGGGAGCAGGAGTGGGGAGGAGAGAGAGAAGTGTGCTCCTGCTGAGCAGGGAACCCAATGCAGGATTCCATCCCAGGACCCTGAGATCTGCTGAAGGCAGATGCTTAATGACTGACGACAGGTGCCCCTGTAAGCCTGATTTTTCAGCAGAAAATTTGCAAGCCAGAAATGAGTGGCATGATATATTCAAAATGCTGGGGGAAAAAAAACCCCCAAAAAACAAAAAAACACCTTGCAACTTAAAATAGTGTATCGAGCAAAGCTATCATTCAGAATAGAAGGAGAAATAAAGAATTTCCCAGATAAAAATTGAATGAGTTCATGACACTAAAACAATCCAACAAGAAATGTTGAAGGTGACTCTTCTAGTGGGAAGGAAAGGTCGTAAGTTAAGAAAAGCAGGAAGCACAAAAGCAGGAAAAGTAAGCATATTTGTAAAAATTAATCAAAGGAGTCACAAAAGAAAAGGATGTAAAGTACGGCATTAAATACCTAAAACACGACAGGGAGATGAGGCAAAAATGGGTTCAGACTTAAGCAAACATCAACTTAATATAGACTGCTATATGCAGATGTTATATACAAACCTCTTGGTAAGGCAAAATCAAAGAACTATAATAGATATACAAAAAGTAAGGAGAGATAATCCAAGTAAATCACTAAAGAGAGGCAAATTATTATGAGAGAAGAGAACAAGGAAGAAAGGAACAAAGAAGTTCTATAAAAACAACCATAAAATGAGCAACAAAATGGCAGTAAGTACATACCTGCGAATAATTATTATTAATGTAAATAAACTAAATGCATCAATCAAAAGACGTAGGGTGATGGAATGGAAAACAAATAAAAAAACACCTACACGCTGCCTACAAGAGACTCATTTCATATACCTAAAGATACACACAAACTGAAAGGATGGACACATATTCATCATGCAAATAAGTGTGAAAAGAAAGCCACAGTAGAGAATCTTATAGCGAATGAAGCAGACTTTAAAACAAAGATGATAATAAGAAATAAAATAGGGCACTACTTGATAATATAGAGGAAAACCCAACAAGAAGGTATAGCAAATGTAAATATTTATGCCCTCAACACAAGAATAAACAAATGCATAATATGGTTAATAACAAACATAAAGGTAGTAATCGGTAATAAATCGATTATAGTAGAGGGATTTAACACCCCACTTACATCTTTGGAGAGATCATCCAAACAGAAATTCAACATGGAAACAGGGAACTGAATCACACATTGGACCAGTGGATTTAACAGATACGCTCAGAACATTTCATGCTAAAACAGCAGAATACACATTCTTTTCAAGTGCACATAGAATATTCACCAGAATATATCATATATTAGCCCACAAAATAAGTCTCAACAAATTCAAAAATATCAGTCATACCATGCATATTTTCTGACCATAATGCTATGAAACTAGAAATCAACCACAAGAAAAAAATCTAGAAAGAGCACAGACGTATCAAGGTTAAGCAACAAGCTATGAAACAATGAATGAATCAACCAAGAAATCAAAGAGGAAATAAAAAATTTCATGGAGACAAAGAAAATGAAAACACAATGGTCCAAAATCTTTAGGATGCAGCAAAAGATGTTCTAAGAGGGAAGTTTATAGCAATACAGGCATACCTCAAGAAGCAAGAAAAATCTCAAATAAACAACCTAATCTTACAATCTAGAAAAAGGAGAACAAAATTGAAAACAAGTAGAAGAAAGGAAACTGTCAAGATTAGACCAGAAATAAACAAAATAGAAACTGAAAACAAACAAACAAACAAAACAATAGCACAGATCAATGAAACCAGGAGCTGGTTCTTTGAAAAGTTCAACAAAATTGATAAAACTTTAGTCAGATTCATCACAAAAAAAAAAAAAAGAAAGAAAGAAAGAGAGACAGAGATACAGAGAGATGAGAAAGAGAGAGAGAGAAAATCAAAATGAAAGAGAAGAAATAACAACCAACACCACAGAAATACAAAGGATTATAAGAGAATATTATGAGAGAAAATTACATGCCTAGACATTGGACAACCTAGAAGAAGTGGGTAAATTTCTAGAAACATACAACCTCCCTAAACTGAATCTGGAAGAGATAGAAAATTGGAATAGATCAATTTCCAGCAATGAAAGAATAAGTAATTAAAAACTCCCAATAAACAAAAGTTCAGAACCAGAGAGATTCATAAGTGAATTCTACCAAATATTTCAATACTTGCAAATCAAACAACATGATACATCACATCAATAAGAGAAAGAACACAAATCATATGATCAATTTAATAGATGCAGAAAAAAACATTTGAAAAAATACATCCAATCATGATAGAAAGCTTGTAGGTTTAGAGAAAACATATCTCAAAAAAGTCTATAAATGAAAAACACATCACTTACCTCGGAGTCAATGGTGAAAAACAGAAAGATTTCCCTCTAAGGTCAGGAACAACAGAAGTATGTGCATTCTCACCACTCCTTCAACCTAATACTAGAAGTTATACCCAAGCAATCAGACAACAAAAAGAAATAAGAGGTGTATAATTGGTGAAGAAGAAATAGAACTTCCACCATTTAACAGAGGACATGATACTATATACAGAAAACCCTAAAGATGTCACAAAAAAACATTAGAACAGATAAATGAATTCAGTAAAGTCGCAGGATAAAAAAAAATCAATATACAGATATCCACTGCATTTCTATACACTGGTCATGAATCAAAAGAGAAATTAAGAAAACGATCCTATTTACAATTGCCCCAAATTAATAAAATACCTAGGAATAAACTTAACCAAGGAGTTCAAAGACCTGTACTGAGAACTATAAAACACTGATAAAAGAAATTAAAGAAAACAGAAACAAATGGAAGTCATTCCATGCTTATGGATTGGAAGAACAAATATTACTAACATGTCCATACCACCCAAAGCAATCTAGAGATTTAATGCAATTCCTATCACAATGCCAACAGCATTTTTCACAGAACTAGAACAAACAAACCTAAAATTTGTTTGGAATTCCACAGACCCCAAATAATCAAAGCAATCATGAAAAAAATAAATAAATAAAACAAAGCTGGAGGTAACACATTTCCAGTTTCAAGCTATATTACAAAGCTGTAGTCATCAAAATAGTATGGTACTGGCACAAAAACAGAGAGGATCAATAGAACAGAATGGAAAGCCTAGAAATACATCTATAATTATATGGTAAATTAATTTATGACAAAAGAGGCAACAGTATGCAATGGAAAAAGATAGCCTCTTCAACAATGGTTTTTGGAAAACTGGACAGCTACATGCAAAAGAATGAAACTGGACCACTTTCTTACACCATACACAAAAGTAAACTCAAAATGGAGTAAAGACCTATTTGTGAGATCTGAAACCATAAAAACCCTAGAAGAGAGCACAGGCAATAGTTTCTCTGATATTGGCCATTGCAACTTTTTTTTCTAGATATGTCTCCTGAGGCAAGGGAAGCAAAAGCAAAATAAAGTATTGGGACTACATAAAACAAAACAAAAGAAAACAAAACAAAAACCTGCTACACAGCAAAGGAAACAATACAACTAAAAGATAACCTACTGAATAGGTAAAGATATTTGCAAATGACATAGCTGATAAAGGCTTAGTATCCAAAATATACAAAGAACTATACAACTCAACACCAAATAATACAACTTAAAATGGGCAGAAGACAGGAACAGCCATTTCTCCAAAGACGACATCCAAAGGGCTAACAGATACATGACGAGATGCTCAACATCATTCATCATCAGAGAAATGCAAATCAACATCACAATTACACCTCACACCTGTCAGAATGTCTAACATCAAAAAATAAGAAACAGTGTTGGCAAGGATATGGAGAGAAAAGTACTCTCATCTACTGTTAGGAGGAATGTAAACTGGTATAGCCACTGTGGAAGACAGTATGAAGGTTCCTTAAAAAATTAAAAATAGAACTACCTTTGATCCATAATTCCACTTCTGGTATTTCATATTCCAAAGAATATGAAAACCCTAACTTGAAAGGATCTATGCACCCCTATGTTTATTGGAGCATTATTTACAATAGCAAAATTATGGAAGTGTGCATTGGTAGATGGATGAACAAAGAAGGCGTGCTTTATACATATAATTGCATATTATTCAGGGATAAAAAAGAATGAAATATTGCCATTTGTAACAATATAGATGGATCTAGAGTATATAATGCTAAGTAAAATAAGTCAGCCAGAAAAAGATAAATACCATATGATTTCACTGGTACATGGTAATTTAAGAAACAATATAAATGAACAAAGGGGAAAAAAGGACAAAAAAAAAATACTCTTGGGCACCTGGGTGGCTCAGTTGATTAAATATCTGCCTTTGACTCAGGTCATGATCCCCACATTGTGCTCCTTGCTTGGCAGGGAGCCTGCTTCTCCCTCTCCCTTCTGCGTCTGCCTGCTGCTCCCCCGTCTTGTGCTCTCTGTCAAATAAACAAAATCTTTAAGAACAAACAAACAAACAAAAAACAGACTCAACTATAGAGAAAAAAATAGATGGTTACCATAGGGTAGTTGGCTGTTGGGATGGGTGAAATAAGTGATGCGGAAAAAAGTACACCTATTTTGGTGAGTACTGAATAATATATGGAATTGTCAAATCACTAATTATACACCTAAAACAAATATAACACTGTGTATTAACTGCAATGGAATTAAAATTTAAAGAAAATTATTATATCTTAGTATTCAGTTATTCTACTCTTTTGGTAATGGAAAACAAGGCATAGGTACCCCAAAAGTATGCATGTACAAGAATGTGTGTGTTCTTCTTTGTCTTAGAGAAAAAATACCTTGAAAACTGAATGAGACTTCTGTTTTCCAACTTGGAAGTCATCACTTCCAAGAAGAATGAAGCTGAATGAATAGAACACCAATGACTTTTTCTTAGATTCATCCAAGAGTTGTGTCACAAGGTTGACCAATGCCTCCCAAATTGGTGACAGGTGAATATAGAGAATCACAGCTTACTGGGAACAAAAGCCCTGGAGAAGCTGGCTGCTGGAGTCAACCAAGGTAGGAAAAATTAAATTATAATCAACAAATCCCTGGAAGATCAATATGCACAATGATGGAGAGTTAAAAATTAGGACTGGGAGTCTTAGGGGCCCCACACTTCCATGAGTTACCTCTATGAATCCCATCAGGAGCTCTAACTGAAGATCAGGCAGCTTCCTTTGGGGAAAGGAGAATTAACCATTCTGAAATATGCCAAGAGCATTTTGTACTTCTTAACACAAGCCTACCCTCAAAGGAAACTATTTCACCAGAACCTAACCACTTTGGGTTTTCCAGAGACTTGACAGTACTGGGGGAAGAGAATTATTGAACTCCAGTTTCCTCTAGTCCTCCTGTCTCACCTAAGCAGAGATGGGAAGTGGCTCAGAAGCACTTGGGAAGGTCAAAGCCCAGTGGCATAGGATCACTAAAAGATTGAGACCTAATCATGAGACTATAAAACACTTCTCCTCACCCCAGTCCTTACCACCACCTCAATAATGCTCCTGCACAAAAGATTACAAAGAGAAGACTATAAGCCTTAGTCCTATTTTAAGAAATTTCAAGGAAAAGACAAAGAATGTGAGGGATTAAAAATAAAAAAAGTGACACCGATGAAATGTTGGCCTTTAATACTTAACAGCTACAGCAAATAGCAAACACAGCTCAACTCCTAGCCAGGGAAACATAAAAACTTCTGCTCACGGCTTATTCACATAGATCCTTTTCCTGAGAACATTGTGTCCAGGTTTCAACAAAAATTTAAAAGTCATGCTAAAAACAAACAAACAACAACAACAACAAAACATAAAACAAAAAAACACAGCCTAAACAGATAGAGCTGTCAGAACCAGACTCAGATATGGCAGAATTTTGGAATTTTCAAACTGGAAATTTAAATTAGCTATAATTAATAAAATAAGGGCTTCATGGGGAAAAGTGGACAACATGCAAATATAAGTAAGTAACGTAAGTGGAGAGATAAACTCTCTGAAAGAGAATCCAAAGAAAACAGCAGAAATCAGAAACACTGTTACAGAAATGCAAAATAAATTTGAGGGGCTCATAATTGGACTAGACATAGCCAGGAAAAGAATCAGTGAACTCAAAGATACATCAATAGAAATTTCCCAAATTAAAAAGCAAAGAGAAAAAAATAGTGAAAGAAACAGAACAGAGTAGTCATGAATTGTGGAATGATTAAAAAATGTAGAACACAATGGGTAATGAGAATACCAAAAAGAGAAGAAGGAAAGGAACAGAAAAAATACTTAAAGGAATGGCTGAGAAGTTTCCAAAATAAATGACATACACCAATCCATAGATCCAGGAAACCTGGAGAACACTAAGTAGGCAAATATTAAAAAATCTACATTTAGGCATATTTTATTCAAACTTCATAAAATCAAAGACAAAGAGAAAATCTTGAATGAAGCTGGGGGTGAGGAAGAATGCCTACATACAGAGGGACAAGAATAAGAATTACATCAGACTTCTCTTCAGAAACCATGCAAGAAAGCATGAAAAAACCACCAACCTAAAAATCTATTTCCAGCAAAATTATCCTTCAAAAGTAAACAAGAAATAAAAATTTTCTGAAACAAATAAAAATTAAGGGAATTTGTTGCCAGTAGTTCTGCCAAGCAAGAAATGTTAAGAGAAGTTCTTCAGAGAGGAGGAAAATGATATAGGTCAGAAACATTTTTGTGGTAAAGATTTATCTACTTATTTGAGAGAAAGAGAGAGAGAGAGAGACAGAGCAGCAAGGAGGGCAGAGGGAGAGGGAGAGAGAGTTTTAAGCAGACTCTATGAAGAACGCAGGACCTGACACAGGGCTCAGTCTCATGACTCTCAGGACCTGAGCCTGATCACAAGAGTTGAACACTTAACCAAGTGTACTACCCAGGTGCCCTAAAAACTCCTTTCTACATAAAGGAGAATATTAGAAAAGGAATAAATGAAGACCCTTCTCGGTTCCCTCCCTGAGGTAATGGCACCACATCCAGCACCTGGACCCTCCTAATATATGCTGAATAATATGGACATGGAGCACCATGGATTGTTGACTAAAAGAAAAAATAGAAGACTTATGCCCCTGACTCATGCTGAAGATACTGAAATGAACATGGTGAGTTCTCAGACTCCAAGAAGAATCTACTCTGCAGGAACTGGGTAAAACTGTCAATGAAAAATGAAAATATGATGAAAGTTATTTTACTTTCTGCTTTATAAATGTGAATAATTTTTGTCTTATGCAAAAGAACATTTTGTTATAGCATTGTAATCCTAGTTAAATTGTGGCATTATTTTGAGATCAATCATTAAGAATTTAAAGAAAAGGGAATTGAGTATTTATACTGTGGACACTATGAACCCTTTAAAAGCCAAATATTAGTTTTGAACTGGTCATTTGTGGCTAAAATTAATTAGAATGGTATAGAAGTCTTTAGACAATAGTAAATTGTAGTTTGTTGATATTAATACTATTGTTATAAAACCAGCTCAAGAAAGTGATGGCTAGCGTTCTCTAAGACAAATGCAAATGAGAACTAATTCAACACTTAAAAGCAACTCAGAAAATAAGACAGTAAGTGCTTCCCTATTAAATACTTTTATTGCATTTATTTCTATAGAACCATCTCCCCTCTCCCATAAACATGCAAAAGAAAGGAAGAACAGGTGAAGGGAGAAGTACCCTGGGAAAAATAGTCCACCGTCTGAAGTTTCACCCAGCTGGTGGTAAATGATTGACTTGCAGCTAGTGCTGGCTGGCCCAATAGGCTCCTGTCAGTTCTTTAAACTTAAGTTTAGCAGTTCTTTTAGATACAATGCTTTTGAATTTCATGGGTTGCTGGATACCTTAATTTGAGCTCCATGGCGAGAAAGCAACAATCTGCAGACCTCCATCCTCTACTGCTCAAATTATGGGAGAGGGGAGATGGTTCTATAGAAATAAGTGTCTGAAGACTTCTATACAATTCCAATCAATTTTAGCCACAAATGACCATTTTTCAGACTGGGAAATACATGCTTAGTGAAGCTGAGGACCTTCTTGCAAATCACACAGCTGGTGAGTGACTGAGCTTATGCTGTGTGATTGTTCTCTCAACCTCAGTACTATATGGTTTTCCTCGACTCAGATCTGGAGGCCTCTAGAGTCCTGTTTTAAGGTTAATTATAATTGTGTCTCTCAAATGGACACTTCAAATTCACATGAGCGATGAAACAATCAAATTGCCTTGTGTAGCAATTTTTAGTGCTCTTTGTGAATTAATTTGCCTGCAGTCCCCTAGGTTGGCCTCTGCATAGGCAGGACATAGTACAAATTCTACTTGGAAAATGTGGACAAAAAAATGCAGCTATCCAGAGTGCTGGAAATGCTTAGACAGCATATAGAACCTCACAGTGTTTAAGTTTAGAGGCCCTTTGGCACACAGGTTGGCCTTCTTGGTATTATAGCTTTAGCAGAAGCCTAATCCAGGTCTGAAGCAGAGGACAGTGGCTAGAAAAATGTTCTCCTTCCCCCTCTCCTACTTCATATCAAAAATTTCTTTCGAACTAATTAGCAAAAGTGGAACAATGTCAGGAGGATGAACATTTCATATTTTCTCAAATTCACTTATTATACTAGAAGATTCACCTTTCCCTATCCCAATCCTTTTGTATTAATATATAAATTAATTTATCCAGAAAGTTAATATTTTGACTCTTGTGCAGATGTGAGCAGCTGGATATGTATAGAATATACACAAAATGTATTTTTGAAACTGTTATATTTATTGGATAGCTACTAACTTCTTGCATGGTGCTAGAATAAGAAATATGAGTAAAATATTACTTGTCCTTCAAGAGCAAATATATTAGTTGGAGATTTATTCCCAAGCATTTGTTGAATTACCTTCAAGTTCTAAGCACCAAGCAAGTAATAAAGAAGTATCTATTTACCTTTATTTGCTGAATGCTGAAGATAAGTGTGGATGAGGGACACTTGATCCATCCTGGGGGAGGAGAGAGTTTAGGGCTGGTGGGAAGTAGAGAAGGTGAGACATCCTACAGGACCCAAAAGAAGTGATGACCGAATGGTCTTAAAAGATGAGTGGAAGTTAGCTGGCTAAGGAAAGAGGGTAGGGTAGATCTTCAGAGTGCCGGCACTGAGAAAGACAACAGAGTATACATTTCAGGGGTATATTTCAGCAGTGAACACTGTGTCTATGGTGAAAACAGCACTCCTTTCATTCAGAAAGGTAGAGCAGAAGAAATAAATTCTAAACTGTTGGGGCTAATAAATTCAGAAAGTCCACTTCACCACTTTGTGGAGTTACCTAAAACATAGATATTAATAAGAAGATTTCAAATGCATAAACTCAACTCTTTCCAGAAGATGTTCTATAGAATATAAGATGTTTGTTATAGTAACAAAAAGCACTTAATAAATAGGTCCCAAGGTCAAACCAGTCGGGAAAATGTAAATATTCATTGTGAATCTTAAGAAGGGACAAAGTGTACAGTTTTCCAGAAGGTTTGGATAATTTTTCACCTGAGCATCTTGAGAAACTTGTTCTCAGAATACACACTGGGAAATGACACGTCAGGACATGGATGCTACCTGGCTAGTCTAATAGACGCCATTCTTCGAATACAAGCTGACTCTCCTGAGATCATTCAAGCTAGAAACAGGGTGGAGGAAGGCAGCTATAGATACATTAATGGTGGGAAGACCCCAAAATGCAGAGTGAAAGTTGTCTAGATAACTGGCTTTTGACTTAACTCACTGCTCATCTGCAGTGTGCTATATATTAGGTCCTTCAGCTCTCCAAATACCAGCTTTCTGCTATGGCCAAGAAGCATCTCCTCTTGTCTTCTCTCACTTCTTTATATTTTTCTGACCTCTTTAGGCAGTACAGTGACTCACATGGATATTAGAATCAACACTTGCGGGGAGCCTGGGTGGCTCAGTGGTTTAAGCTGCTGCCTTCGGCTCAGGTCATGATCTCAGGGTCCTGGGATCGAGTCCCACATTGGGCCCTCTGCTCAGTGGTGAGCCTGCTTCCCTCTCACTCTCTCTGTCTGCCTCTCTGCCTACTTATGATCTCTCTCTGTCAAATAAATAAATAAAATCTTTAAAAAAAAAAAGAATCAACACTTGCTTTTATAGCTAACCTATTAGTTGAGAGAAAGTGGGAATTCTGGATAGGGATAGGAAAGGTTGATTGGGAAATAATTTGATCTGTTTTGGTCCCTAGACACTTGAGAAAATTGTGCCCCCCACAAAAGTCTAGTTTTCAGAGTCAAAAGAAGGTAGCTGAAATTTTAAATGAAAGCTATGTAAGAGTTATCTCTCATCTATATTGGAGACATCAGGGTAATTGGCAAGGGCTGGCCTCTTAGAGAGGATCTGAACTACTTTTGGACATCAAAGGGGAAAAAATAATAAATTTGTTCTGATTCCACAGAGCCTTTAGTTTTATATCACTTGCATAAAGTAATTGCCCCATTTATTCTCCTGATGTCAATATGTATCTCCCAAGTGTTAATTTCAATAGGCTGTTCATATTTTTTATTATGCTTATAGATGTGTAAAATCCTATCTTTAAAAAGATCTTTACAGATCACAGAGGATAGTGCAGTCAGTTTGAGTTATTCCATTGTTCATAGAGGTAGCCTTTATTGTGCATCTATTAGGATGCAGAGGATCTATATATAAGAGGAGGAAATGGTAGAGATGGAGGCACTTGGGGTATGTTGAGGGGAGTAGTTCTTGTGTTTGCCTTTCTCTCATGATTGACCGTGGACTCTGTGCCTTGTGGGACATGAGGTTAGGACAGTGCAACAGTGATAGGGTGAGAACAATCACACAGGAAAAATGTATATAGAGAAAAATTTTATATTAAGCATGTTATGTCTACTTCACAGGATTGTGCTCGGTGTCAACTATGTCTAGCTTATACCATTAGCATCATTTTTCGTCCATATAGAAATTTATCATATAAATGCTTAACTTTTCAAAGTCACATTGTGGGAGAGGGGACAAAGATTGTAGAGTAGGAGACCCTAATTCAACCAGTCCTCTGAATTGAGTTGGATATCTGCCAGCCCACTCTGAACACCCACAGAATCAGCCTGAGATGTAAGAAGATATATCCAGATCTCTATAAACAGAATATCTCTGGTGGTTGGTTTTGAGGTATGAAGCAGGGAGCCATGGTTATGAGGGCAAATATTGGAAGATAAATGGAAGGGAGAAGGAGCCTCCAGGATCCTGCACCCCTGGAGCACAAAAGCCTCCCCTCTGGGGACCAGGCACAAAGACCCATTAGCTAGCGGTGGGGAAAGGACTTTAGGGCAGCCCCCAGACTAAATCTGGAGCCGCGGGGGCACACAAGCAAACAGGGGGTGGCTGGCAGTTTTAGAAGCACAAAGGGCAGAGACTTGTCTGGACTTGGAAGTGAGCACTGGGAGTGGTACTGTGGGGTGTACAAACTAGGATGTTGCCCCTTTTAGCAGCACAAACAAAAACAGAAACAGTGTGGCCTACAGAGTTCACTGGAGAACAGAATGCGATTTCTCTGTTTTGAGACAGAAGTTTGGATATGGTCACTTCTGCTCTGACTCTTGGAAAGATGCAGAAAGTTGCCAGGGAAAACTGGCAGAGAACAAAAGCCCCTTAAAACCAGTTTTCGCTGAGCCTGTTCAACTCTGCCCAAACAGGGTTGCCTTAGTAATGGCATTACCAGTTCCAGTCCCAGAAGAAGAGGCCTACAACCTTAAAGTCCCTATAAAACAGGTGCATATTGTTTGGGTTGTGATCAATAATTTCAACTCTGTACATTAAGCCTAACCCATGCATGAAAAAGGAAATAATTAAGATTAGAGCAGAAATCAATGAATTAGAAACCAGAAACACAACAGAACACACCAATGAATCTAGAAGCTGGTTCTTTGAAAGAATTAATAAGTTCAATAAACCACTGGTCAGACTTATAGCCAAAAGAAAAGAGAAAGGACCCAAATTAATAAAATTATGAATGAAAGGGGAGAGATCATGACTAACACCAAGGAAATAGAAACTATTATCAGAAATTATTATCAATAGCTATATGCCAATAAGTTAAGTGACCTAGAAGAAATGGATGCTTTCCTGGAAACCTATAAACTACCAAGACTGAAACAGGAAGAAATTGATTAGAGACTGATTAGAGCAATAACCAGTAAGGAGATTGAAGTAGTGATCAAAAACCTCCCAATAAACAAGAGTCCAGGGGCTGATGGATTCCCTAGAAAATTCTACCAAACATTCAAAGAAGAAATAAAACCTATTCTCCTGAAGCTGTTTCAAAACTATAGAAACAGAAGGAAAACTTCCAGACTTTCTATGAAACAAGCATTACCTTGATCTCCAAATCAGACAAAGATCCCATTAAGGAGGATTTCAGACCAATATCCCTGATGAACATGGATACCAAAATTCTCAACAAGATCCTAAATAATAGGCTCCAACAGTATTTTAAAAGTATCATCCACCATTATCAGGTGGGATTTATCCCGGGGATGCAAGGGTGGTTCAACACTCACAAATCAGTCAATGTAATAGAACACATTAATAAAAGAAGAGAGAAGAACCACATGGTCCTCTCCATGCAGAAAAAGCATTTGAGAAGATACAGCATCTTTTCCTGATTAAAACTCTTCAGATGTAGAGACAGAGGAAACATTCCTTAACTTCATAAAATCTGTACATTAAAATCCCACAGCAAATATCATTTTCAATGGGGAAAAGCTGAGAACCTTTCCCTTGAGATCAGGAACACAACAAGGATGCTCAGTCTCGCCACTATTGTTCAACATAGTACTAGAAGTCCTAGCAATAGAAATCAGACAACAAAAAGAAATAAAATGTGTTCAAACTGGCAAAGAAGAAGTCAAACTCTCTGTCTTCAGAGATAACATGATACTTTGTGTGAAAAACCGAAAAGACTCCACCCACAAATTAC
Organism: Meles meles; assembly: GCF_922984935.1. Taxonomy (NCBI): domain Eukaryota; kingdom Metazoa; phylum Chordata; class Mammalia; order Carnivora; family Mustelidae; genus Meles; species Meles meles. Next base: position 127,088 of record NW_025721134.1, read on the forward strand.
TAGAATTCATATAGCAATTCAGTAATGTAGCAGTATATAAAATCAATGCACAGAAATAATTTTCTTTCTTATACATAACAATGTAACTGTGGAAAGAGAGAATTGAGGGGCACCTGGGTGTTTCAGTGGGTTGAGGCCTCTGCCTTCCGCTCAGGTCATGATCCCAGGGTCCTGCGTTGGAGCACCACATTGGGCTCTCTGCTGGGTGGGGAGCCTGCTTCGTCCTCTCTCTCTGCCTGCCTCTCTGCCTACTTGTGATCTCTCTCTCTGTCAAATAAATAAATAAAATCATAAAAAAAGAAAGAGAGAATCAAGAACTGATTCCATTTATAATAGCACCAAAACCCATAAGATACCTTGGAACAAACCTAATCAAAGAGGTAAAGGATCTATACACTAGGAACTACAGAACACTAATGAAAGAAATCGAAGAAGACACAAAAAGATGGAAAAATATTCTGTGCTCATGGATCAGAATAATAAATATTATTAAAATATCTATGCTACGGAGAGGAATCTATACTTTCAACACCATCCTGATCAAAATACCAATGGCATTTTTCCAAGTTCTGGATCAAACAATTCTAAAATTTGTATGGAACCAGAAAAGGCCCAAATCACCAAGAAAACGTTGAAACAGAAAAACAAAGCTGGGGGCATCACGTTGCCCAATTTCAAACTATATTACAAGGCTATGATCACCAAGACAACATGCTACTGGCACAAAAACAGACTCATAGACGGATGGAACAGAATAGAGAGTCCAGATATGGACCATCAACTCTATGGTCAAATAATCTTTGACAAAGCAGGAAAATATATCCAATTGGAAAAAATCAGTCTCTTCAATAAATGGTGCTAGGAAAATTGGACAGCTAAATATGGAAGAATGAAATTTGACCATTCTCTTATATCATACACAAAGATAAACACAAAATGGATGAAAGACCTCAATGTGAGATAGGAATCCATTAAAACCCTAGAGGAGAACATAGGCAGTAATCTCTTTGACATAGGCCACAGCAACTTTATTCGACACATCTCCAAAGGCAAGGAAAACAAAAGTGAAAATGAACTTTTGGGTCTTCATCAAGTTAAAAAAAGCTTCTTCACAGCAAAGGAAACAATCAACAAAACAAAAAGACAACCTGTTGGATGAGAGAAGATATTTACAAATGACACTATGAAGGGCTGATATCCAAGTTCTATAAAGAACTTCTCAGACTCAACACCCAAAAAACAAATAATCAAGTTAAAAAATGGGCAGAAGACATGAACAGGCACTTCTCCAAAGAAGACATATGGATGGCTAACAAACACATGAAAAAATGTTATTGGCAGCGATCAGGGAAATTCAAATCAAAACCACATTAAGATACCACCTTACACCAGAGAGAATGGCAAAAATTAACAAAAGAAGCAGCAGCAAATGTTGGCAAGGATGTAGAGAATGGGGAACCCTCTAACACTGTTGGTGGGAATGCAAGTTGTTAAAGCCACCTTGGAAAATAGTGTGGAGGTTCTTCGAAAAATTACCCTATGGCCCAGTAATTGCACCACAGGTTATTTATCCCAAAGATACAGATGTAGTGAGAAGAAGGGCCATATGCACCTCAATGTTCATAGCAGCAATGTCCACAATAACCGAACTGTGGAAAGAGCTAAGATGCCCTTCAACAGAAGAATGGATAAAGAAGATATGGTCCATATATACAGTGGAATATTACTCAGCCATCAGAAAGGATGAATACCCAACTTCTGCATCAACATATATGGGACTGGAGGAGATTATGCTAAGTGAAATAAGTCAAGCAGAGAAAGTAAATTATCATATGGTTTCACTTATTTGTGGAACCTAAGGAATAGCATGGAGGATATTAGGAGAAGGAAAGGAAAAATGAAGGGGAAGGGAAATCAGAGGGGGAGAGGAACCATGAGTAACTATGGACTCCAAGAAACAAACTGAGGGTTTTAGAGGGGAAGAGGTGGGGGGATGGGTTAGTCTGGTGATGGGTATTAAGGAGGGCACGTATTTCATGGAGCACTGGGTGTTATATGCAAACAATGAATTGTTGAACATTACATCAAAAACTAATGAACAAACAATCCAATCAAGAAATGGGCAGAGGACATGAACAGACATTTCTGCAAAGAAGACATCCAGATGGCCAACAGACACATGAAAAAGTGCTCCATGTCACTCGGCATCAGGGAAATACAAATCAAAACCACAATGAGATATCACCTCACACCAGTCAGAATGGCTAAAATTAACAAGTCAGGAAATGACAGATGCTGGAGAGGATGTGGAGAAAGGGGAACCCTCCTCCACTGTTGGTGGGAATGCAAGCTGGTGCAACCACTCTGGAAAACAGCATGGGGGTTCCTCAAAATGTTGAAAATAGAACTACCCTATGACCCAGCAATTGCACTACTGGGAATTTACCCTAAAGATACAAACATAGTGATCCGAAGGGGCACGTGTACCCGAATGTTTATAGCAGCAATGTCTACAATAGCCAAACTATGGAAAGAACCTAGATGTCCATCAACAGATGAATGGATAAAGAAGATGTGGTATACACATCCATCAATATACACAATGGAATACTATGCAGCCACCAAAAGAAATGAAATCATGCCATTTGCGACAACATGGATGGAACTAGAGCGTATCATGCTTAGTGAAATAAGTCAATCGGAGAAAGACAACTATCATATGATCTCCCTGATATGAGGACATGGAGAAGCAACATGGGGGGGTAGGTGGATAGGAGAAGAATAAATGAAACAAGATGGGATTGGGAGGGAGACAAGCCATAAATGACTCTTAATCTCACAAAACAAACTGGGGGTTGCTGGGGGGAGGTGGGATTGGGAGAGGGGGAGGGGGCTATGGACATTGGGGAGGGTAAGTGCTATCGTGAGTGCTGTGAAGTGTGTAAACCTGGCGATTCACAGACCTGTACCCCTGGGGATAAAAATACATTATATGTTTATTAAAAAAAAAAATGGAAGGGGAGGCGAACCATTAGAGACTATGGACTCTGAAAAACAACCTGAGGGTTTTGAAGGGTCAGGGGTGGGAGGTTGGGGGAACAGGTGGTGCGTAATGGGGAGGGCACGTTTTGCATGGAGCACTGGGTGTTGTGCAAAAAGAATGAATACTGTTACGCTGAAAAAATAAATAAAATGGAGAAAAAAAAAACTAATGATGGGGGGGGCGCCTGGGTGGCTCAGTGGATTAAGCCACTGCCTTCGGCTCAGGTCATGATCTCAGGGTCCTGGGATTGAGCCCCACATTGGGCTCTCTGCTCTGCAGGGAGCCTGCTTCCTCCTCTCTCTCTGCCTGCCTCTCTGCCTACTTGTGATCTCTCTCCTGTCAAATAAATAAATAAAATCTTTAAAAACAACAACAACAACAAAAAAAAAAAAACTAATGATGGGGTGCCTGGGTGGCTCAGTGGGTTAAACCTCTGCCTTCGGCTCAGGTCATGATCCCAGGGTCCTGGGTTGGAGCCCCACATCAGGCTCTCTGCTTGGCGGGGAGCCTGCTTCCTCCTCTCTCTCTGCCTGCCTTGTGATCTCTGTCTCTTAAATAAATAAAATCTTTAAAAACAAAAAAACTAATTATGTACTGTATGGTAATTAACATAACATAATAATAAAAAAAGGAAAGTTACATTGTCTTGAAAACAAAATCTGGATGAATGTTGAAACCTTCAACTACCAACCCTTTCTCCCTTGTCCCCTAAAATCTCTCATATATATTGAACTATCCTTGAGAAGTGAGGTAATATTGTCCTGGAATTGGTAGTAAAGATTAATTAGATACTTCCTTGGTTGCTGAGACATGTGTATTAAGACACAAAAAAAATAGAGCTACTCATCGTTTATTGTGTAAAGAAATGTCTTGCATTATTTTTAAGTAACAGTGTTGAAACATTGCAGTTTTTGGTGTCTCCCAGATGTGAAGTAAAAGATCTGAGACATTCATTGGTTTTAAAAGTGTCATTTACAGGAGAAGAACATAGAGACTCTGTACTTAAGAGAGTGATAATTCACACATGTATTTTTGGATTGTAATTTGAGGGAATGGGAATAATGTTTTTATTTAGGGCATGTATTTCTAAGAATAAGTACAATATGTTAACAAGGCAAGAGAGACCCAGAACACTACTTTCTCTTCCCTTTCTCCAGAATAGGCTAATGACATCATTTAGGGCTTACTCCTTTGCATTATCCCCTCTTTGATAATCAGAGCCCCTCTTTGGTAGAGTAGTATAGATGTTACTTGAGTGCACCCACTCCTGAGATACTGGCTCATTCCCTATATAGTGTTCAGACAGTGCTGTTGACCCCTGAGCTCTGATGTGTGCCAGGCTTCTGTCCTCAGGTGTGCCCTGTGTCCCCAGGTGGAGGGCACAGAGATCTCATTTAGCTTGAGACTTTTGAGCTTCTTCAAGAGTAGGACTGTTGATGAGGTCATTGAACAGTCTTGGAAGGGTCCTTGGCTGAAAATTTTGTGGTATGCTTTCTTTCTGTATGTTCTCTAGACCAAGGAACAATGCTTTGACATGGACTTCCCTCTCAAATATTTCTAACAGAGTGCCTGGCATGTAATAAAGCTCTTTTTCCTGCATGAAACTTATTAAAAGAGAAAAAAAAAAAGAACTACAGGGAACTTTTAGGAAAGGGAGAGTCCATGTCTACCTGAGGTGAGGATGAGAAATGTTTTGTGGATGAGGCTGATTTGAACCAAGAACTGAAGAACAGGTTCACTTATTCATTTGACAGATGTGAGAGCCTACTTAGTACATTTCAGGTACTGCCGCAAATGAGAATATGATGGTAACCAAAAACAAACACAAAAGGTCATAGTCTGAGGAGGCAAATAAGCATTCATCAAATCAGCACATAGATAAACATAAATTTTTATGGCAAGTGACCTAAATGTCCAAACTAATGCTGCAACTTAAATGTCAACGTAAATGGTGAAATAAATTATGTTCGACTTCATCTATGAAACTGCGGAAAATGCTTTAAATGATGTAAAATGATTACAATACAATGGATATTTAAAAATAGGTCACAAGGGGGCACCATGGTGACTCAGTCAGTTAAGCATCTGCCTTTGGCTCAGGTCATGATCCTGGTGTCCTTGGATCAAGTCCCAAGTTGGGCTCCCTGCTCATCAGGAAGCCTGCTTCACTCTCCCTGCTCTTGCGTCTTGCTCTCTCTCTCTCAAATAAAATCTTTAAAAATTAAAAGTGGGACATAAAAGTATAGGATATAATCCCTATTTTATACAACAAATGCATGTTTGCCCATGCATAGGAAAGTTGATTATATACCACATTGAGATTTTGAAGCATAGAGGATGTTCTCATTGAAGAGTAATGTTTTGGAGTCCTTGGGTGGCTCAGTCAGTTAAGCAGCTACCTTTGGCTCAGGTCATGATCTCAGGGTCCTGGGATTGAGCTCCACATCAGACTCCCTGCTGAGCAGGAGCCTGCTTTTCCCTCTGTTTGCTGCTGCCCCTGCTTGTACTTTCTCTCTCTGTGTGTCAAATGAATAAATTAAATCTTTAAAAACAAGTAAAGAGAGAGTGATGTTTTTGCCAGGAGACAAGTAGACTTGTTTTACCACTGTTTGAATTTGCATTTAGAGCCTTTGCATGCTTCAATGAGGAACTAAAGTTTTAACATATATTCTTTCTCTTTTCATTGCTTCTTTTTGGTTTTGATGGGGTAAGGAGTAAGGTGAAGATCCTTGAGAGAACAAACATTAAAGTTGTGAATACAAATTCAAAGGGGTACATGCACCCCAATGTTTATAGCATTATCAACAATAGCCAAGTTATGGAAAGAAACCAAATGTCAATCTACTGATAAGTGGATAAAGGAGATGCAGTATATATATATATATGGAATATGACTCAGCCATCAAAAAGAATGAAATCTTGCCATTTGCAATGATGTGGATGGAGCTAGAGTGTATTATACTAAGTGAAATCAGTCAGTCAGAAAAAGACAAATACCACATGATCTCACTCACTTGTGGAATTTAAGAAAGAAAACAGATAAATACATGGGAAGAGGGAGAAGAAAAAATGGAGAGGGGCACCTGGGTGGCTCAGTCATTTAAGCGTCTGCTTTGGCTCAGGTCATGGTCCCAGGGTCCTGGGATTGAGCTCCGCATCAGGCTCCCTGCTTGGTGGGAGTCTGCTTCTCCCTCTTCTCCCCACTCATGCTCTCTCTCACTATCTCTGTCTGTCTCTCTCTCTCAAGTAAATAAATAAAATCTTTTTTTAAAAAAGAAAGAAAAATGGAGAGAGGAAAACAAGCCATAAATGACTCATAAGGACAGAAAACAAACAGGGTTGCTGGAGGGATATGGGTAGGAGATGGGATAAATGGGTGATGGGTATTAAGGAGGGCACTTGTTGTGATGAACACTGGGTGTTCTATATAAGTGATGAATCACTGAATTCTCCTCCAGAAACCAATATTGCACTGCATGTTTACTAACAAAATTTATATTAAAATAAATAAATAAAAAGAATTAATGAACAAATTTAATAAACTTACAGGATACAAAATCAACATTCAGACAAAAATTAAAAAAATTTTTTAAATGAATTGTAAATAAAACATTCTTTCAGTGGTCTTATTTGTGTAATAATGAATTAATACATTATTACCTGGAATTTTGTCTGAGAAAACAAAGGAATGTCAGATTTTACCTTTGGAAGAAATCCAGCTTCAAGAAAATTATGTTTTGGTGAATTTTTCCTTTGAAACTTGAATGGATATGACAGATACTACAATGTTCTGGTTCCATTCTTCTTCTGGAGCACACTCAGGGGAACTGTTCTTTCCTGACTGCTTATAGTTAGGTGTGTCCCTGGACCTCGTTCTGCCCAATGCTGAGGATCCTTTCTGATTTGGATTGTACAAAATGCCAGTAAGAGACCCACCTGCTCTGCTCATTCTTGTGAGGCAAATGTGGAAATACGTGTTGACATAAGACTCCTTCAACTCAGGTCCCTGAGTGACTACTGAGCAGAGACTCTTCAACCCCTCCTACCGCCCCCACCTAATACCACCCCAGGCCCATGTTGGACTTGTTAACGTAAGTGAAAGATACACCTTTGTTGTTTAAGCCACTGAAATTTGGAGCGTTCAGGGTTTCCACAGTTAGCCTATCCTGAATGACAGGGACAGCAACTTGAGCTCCTTACTGACACTGGCTCGTCCAAAGATCAAAAGAGCCTTCTAAATATCCAAGTTTTCTATTATGACAGATTTCCATGATGTGGCCATTTTCAGTGGACAGTGGAACTTTCTTTTAGAACAGTACACAACATTGTAGTAGGGAAGATTACATGAAAATGCCTGGAGAATTATTTCCTTCTGTGATTTCTAAAGACCATGTGTATTTAGTGCCAAATGAAAAATTGCCAGATGACAAATGAAAAACTCAAACATCTATGTGTTTTCAAATAGTATCTGGATCCTTCATATCAGACAAAACATCTGTTTGACTGCTGAACTGGAATGTTTTGCAGTGGATATTTAGCATTGTCCATAAATAGGACTAAAGTCAATAATGCAGTCCAAGTTTGGGCATAGAAATCCTCTGTTTGGTGAAGTGAACAAGAAATAGACATAAGCAGAAGCAGAAGCATTAGATGTTTTGTTAAATGCTTTGTAGCTCTAGAAGTTGGGAGATTTGTTCTCCTGATAAAAGATATCTCTTAAAAGTCCACTGTCAATAATAGACTAGTTCCTTTTTTTAAAACAGAAATTTTCTCTCTCTTAAAATGCAAATATGACAGAGGTAGTCACAACAATTTGTCAAATACATGAGCAAATAGGGGCACCTGGGTGACCCAATCATTTGAGCCCCTGCATTTGGCCTCAGGTCATGATCCCAGGGTCTGGGATCAAACCCCACACTGGGCTCTCAGCTCAGCAGGGAGCCTGCTTCTCCCTCTCCCTCTAGCTGCTGCTTCCCCTGCTTGTGCTCTCTCTCCTCCATTCTCTGTGTCAAATAAATCAATAAAATCTTTAAAATACATACATGCAAATCATGGAAGGAAAGTTGTCTGGGCGTTTAGGCTAGAGTAAGCTATAAACTAGGAAATGGGTAATTAGAGAAAAATATGAAGAGGGAAAAGCAATTTCAGGAAGTAAGCAAGACCTCTTCAAATTAAGTAACACAGAGATTTCTCAAAGTTCTATTCTTCCTACACAGACAAACACTTTATCTTTTTTCTCCTAAAATGAGATTTTCATATAAAACGTGCAAATGGATTCTGGAATTCCTGAGAGAGGCACACACACACATAGATGCACAAAGACAGAGACAGAGACAAAGAGAGGTGAACTTTTTTCATAATCAAAGACACAGCAAGTATGCTATGAACAAGAAAACTGATAAACGGTACTTTTGCGGGGGGAAAAAAAGCATTGATGTTCACATGTTTATTTGGGCCACTTTTCCACAGTTAACTGTGTTTTAGTGCTAGCCAATGATTTCTACTTTTTAATGTACTGTTTTCCATAAATTGATACAGTTTAGAGAGGCAAGGAGTCCTGGTCTGCTTCATAACTGTGAGCCTTGTGTCTGCCTGATGTCAGCTACATTTGTTCTGGGAAATTTGCTGCTTCATTGCTGTTGGCCTCACAACAGGATCACAAAATACTTCAAGGTCATGTACAGTGTCCTCTGGAATGAAGTAGAGGAAACCCGATTTCCTGCTAGAATCAGTTGAGCTTCTTGTACAAAACGTCACTATTGGCTACAACCTCTCGTGTGGCTCTGGAACTCTCTGAGGGAACTGGTCCAACGAGACATGGGTATGGAGCAGGAATTGGCCTGTCGTTAATTTACTTGGCCTCATGCTGATGAATAATAATGAATTATATGTCATAGATTCTTATCTGATGGGAGCATAAAAGGTTTTAAATCCCCATACTCCCATCAATTCCTTTGCAACTAACTGAAACTTAAAAAACCGGCATTTTCCCCCCCTATTGTTGCTTAGGATGGCTATTTAATAGAAAATATGTAGAAATGTCTGGATGGAGATAATACTTCAACTGACTTGATAATAATCAGATTCCTGCATCCCTTCCTTCAAATCACTGAGGACAATTGTTCAGATTGATAGTTTTACATTGTATGTCTCAGTGTAGTTAACCCAATCTCATCATCGTTATTAAGTATTAAAACTCCTGAAGACCCATTTCTCCACCTCCTCCTCTCCTCGCTTTGTTTTTCCTTGTGAGAAACCCACTGCTGCCTATAGACTTAAGCTGGTAATAAATATGTTATTATAGCCAGCAGTCATTTTTTTTTCCTTTTTTGTTTTTTTTAATAGCCAGTGTCAGTATCAATTCCCCACCTTAGGTCACCTATTACTTCTGATCTCCAAACTTCAGTGTGCTATCACCTATATCGATCATTTGGCTTCCTGCCCATGGGAGATAGTCTTATTTGAGCTACTTGAGTTTCTACACGTCTTGCTGGGTGAGCCAAGACTGCAAGTCCCTATTACCCAGGCCATTTCTGATGTTTGTTTATGCATCTGGGAGCCTTCGAGATGAGTAATATTTGGGCATAGAGCAGAATAGCTTGTTTCTTGCTAAAAAATAAATGGATTCCTCAAGCTCCACTGATGTTTGCCGTGTTGTGAATAATAAAGCCCTTTGTTTCTGACCCAAGATCTTGTGTCTTCTGCTAAGCACCTGGGAAACCGTTATAAGCTAACTTTATAGCCTCTAAGTGGAATAAAACCAAATCCATATCCACAGTCTATACCACCTGGATTGCGTTTATGTATGTGCTTTTGCCCCCAAATAGTAAGCCCTTCAAGATCAAGAGTCCTCTTTGCACTGCCTTTCATAAACTTCAATAAACACTCAGAAAGTGTTCAGTGGCTATGGTGATATCAACTTATATCAGGAGGGGATGGAATTTTGATATCAACACAACAAGGATATCATTGTGGCAACTTGTAATGCCATAAGAGGATGCCACTTCTTTCTTTCCCCTTACTCATCCTAACTCATGAAGTAGATGATGCCATGTTGTGGAGAGATTTTTCTGTAGGAAACAGATGTGAGGAACTAGACTGTAATGGAAAGATGCTGGGAATATCACAGACATGGTTACTCCACACTTCTGTCCCCGCCCTAGTAACAAAAAGCTTCAGCAGAACAGCCATTTGCCATGAAGAAGAAAAGCTCATGTCAGGAAAAAACAAGGCACAAAAAGAAAACAAAAAAGAAGAAGGAGGAGGAGGACAGGGAATGGAGCTGCTTCTTCTCTATATTAGTACAATAGCAAATCTTTGTCTCTCTCTTTACCATTTACTGAGGAGGAACTGACAGCTTTCTTTGAACTGAAAACCATCATATGGCTTCCAAAGGAGTCCAGTAGGTGCAAAGATTCTCTGAGTAATAAGTTCCTTTATTTTTTTGAGGTAGGAAAGTCATTTCCCTGTCAAGTAAATATATGAACTAATTTCCTTCTCATTTAACCAGACATATTTGTTTATTTTTTAAAGATTGTATTTACTTCTTTGACAAAGAGAAACAAGAAGAGAGGGAATATAAGCAGGGGCAGTGGGAGAGGGAGAAGCAGGCTTCCCATTGAGCAGGGAGCCCCATGCAAGGCTTCATCTCAGAACCCTGGGATCACAGCCTGAGCCAAAGGCAGACATGTAATGACTGAGCCACTCAGGTGCCCCTGAACTGACATATTTGTAAGGCTAAATGATGCACCAGTAAATGCGTTGTACTGATTCTATGCCTGGGAAGGTGTTCCCAGGAGAGCAGACTCATTGGTGTGACCACCATAAGAATTCATGTTTCATATCTCCCATGGCAGGAAGCATCACTGACCTAAAGCCCAGCCACCTTCCTTTGACATCCATTTCTCCGTTTGGACAAAGCTCATGCTTCTCAGGCCTTGTTCTTGGACACTGAGTGTGGCAGGAATATTATAGCAGGTCCATTCCTTGGATGTGTGCTACTGTTCTGATGGGTGACTTTGGTTCAAGATGTCCCAGCAGCGTGTGGAACTCCCCTTACAAGTGAACTTCTACATGACTGTCTTTCCTTGTTTCTGTTCTTCTCTTGAGGTCAGACTTGCACCACAGTCTAATAGCTCTCCTACCTTCCCCCAACTCCCTCCCTATTTTCTCCTTAGGGACATTAGCCCTAATAAATTTCTAGCATGTTCAACCCTGTCTTGGTATTGGCCTCTTGAAAGATGGACTAACTAATGTGCCTTAGAAATTAACAATGCTATTTGTTGAAAGCATGGAGATTCTTAGAGCAGTTTGAGATGAACATAGTGTAATCTGAAATTATGAATATTCAGCTCATTTATAACAATAAAACTGAGAGTTCTAGGAATTTTGGAGGAAATTATAATAAAATGGCATTTATGCTGTGTACTTAGTATTTCAGCAGCTTTAAATTGTTTATTCTAACGCTGGTTATTTTTGTCAGGATAATGGTCTCCCAAATGCATCCTCGGTTTCTCAGACCATTCTTTTGGTTACAGAGGTGGTGTGCCCCTAATCCACTTGCTTTGTCTTCCTACAGTCTTCAATCCTTATTGTCTTATTCATCCTTTAAGATTGGTTCCCATTGTCTGTGAAGCCTTTGCAGCAGCCTCTTCCCAAGCAGAGTATTTCTCTGTGTTTTCCTTGCTTACAAAGGACTTTTATTTAATATGTTACTGATTTTACTCACTTCCTGTCATATTTGTTATATTACCATGAGATCCTTGTGCTATCTCTTGTGGTGGAAGTGTCTTTTGGGTGGGTTGCATTTTATGAATATGTGGGTCCCTCTCCTTTCAAGGAGAAAGATCAGTGCCCACCTCACAGGACACATTCTGTGCACACTTACAGATCTGAGTGTAACTACTTTCTCTGTCATGGCTATTTAATAGGGAAGCACTTGAAAGTTTTGCAAGTTAGATCCCACCACTGGGGACTATTTTTGCCTTTTTTGCCTGACTCTTGACTGCTGAAAAATAATGTTAATTATAAAGTTACATGATGTTCTGTACTGATACTTTTTAAAAAGACAATAATGATTTAAGACCAGTCAATCGAATCTCTGAATGTGAAATTATAACTTCTTTCTAAGAGCCGGACAAATCTCACCTTTGACTTTTCGCTCTAATTGCTTCCAAAGTGAATGCTCAACTCCATATTCTGTTATCCTCTTCAATATGTTACAGCATTTTTTGGGGTCACTTGAGTGGCTCAGTAAAGTGTCATGATCTCAGGGTCCTGAAATCAAGCTCTGAGTCCGACTCCCCAGCTCAGTGGGGAGTTTGCTTCAGGACTCTGTTTCTCTGTTCCTCTGCCTCTTTCTCTATATCAAATAAATAAATACATCTTTTTAAAAAATGGTACAGAATTTTCTATATTATCTCAATATACTGCCCCTCATACTGGAGTTGTTAGGAGCCATCAGAATGATTTGTGTTTCTGTGGAGAAAATCACCTTTCTTCCCCTGGGATTCTCATCAGTTTTCATGAGCCTTCTGCTAAAGGCCTGAGACTGTTAAAGATTTAATATCTGGACCCCTTTAAATTCAGAACGAGATCAGGTCCCGTCCTTTCATCTGGGCACCTATAAAGCTGGGATGTGAAGAGAGAGACTTCTGACTTTTGCCAAATTTTTGTTATTCTCCAGTCTCTTCCCTCTTGCCTACATCTGTCTGTCAAATTGCACTGGAGATAGAGAAGATTAGAGAATTTATTTGCATATAACAGTCTCAAATGACCATTTTGTTTTATGGCTTTGTAAAAACATCACATGAAAATATTGGTGTTCTTTTAAAATATCATGATCTAACCCCCAGTGAGTGCATTCAACTGTATTTGGTTGGCAACCGTTGTAGAAAAGTTCAAATTGGGCTAATCTTCCAAATTAGAGAATGGTGAAATTTGGTAAGAAACTTTCAGCCATAAAAGTTTGCTTTGAAGCAAAGCAAAAAGAAACTTCAACTGTGTCTTCTCTATTCCCCCAAAATGCAATAGCTCCCTATTGAATGTATAAAATTTTATTAGACATAATTGAATATGTTTTGAACTTGATTTTAAATTCATTCATTGTAATAGAAACTCTGTATTTTTAGGGTGATTTACAATGTTTCATGTAAGTAGTTCAACAGTAATCCAGGCACTGTGTAAGGGAGGCTCAGCGAATATTTCTGAAGTTCTTCTCTGGCCCATATGCCTGTATATATATGATACCCTATATAGTCACCTACTCTACTATTTTTCAGGGTGAGAATGCATGAAAATTTCAGTGGGTTCTGTAGTTACCATGAGTAGAGAGGTAGCAAGCATAATACTCGGCCTTCTGATTTCAGACCCCCAAAATATGGAATTCTATCTCACTCTTGCTGGAAATTAGCCTGGAGGTGAGCATAGATTTCCTTTTTCTGAGACCCTCCCTGATCTAAAATCTCATTAATCTCCCTACTCTATTGAACTAGAAGCATTTTATCAAGTATGGGGAAATGGTGTGTTATAGATGACAGGGAATGTAAGCTTTACCCAACTGAAACCTGCAATATTTTTTTTCTTCTTTTTCATCTGAAATTAGTCTTCTGCACTAAATAGCCAGAATTATTGCTTTCTTCCCTGTTTCCTTTATTGCTCTTCCCAATTTAGAGTAATTATTGGTAGCTCACTGAGAAAAGATGACTTTGTGTGTCTTGGGGGAGTTCCTATAATAATCCACATGTCACCTTGCTTATGTCAAGATATAATCTTCAAAAATAAACAGGTAACTCATACCATATGCAATTAATTCAAAATGAATCAACTACATAAATATAAGGGCTAAAACCATAAAAGTCTTAGAAGAAAAGACAGTGTTAAATCTTCATGACCTTAGATTTTGGCAATGGATTCTGAGATCTGACACCAAAAGCAGTAAGAGAACAGTAAGAGGAAAAAAATAGATAAACTGGATTTCGGTGAAATTTTAAAAATTGTGCATGAAAAGATATTATCAAAAAAAGTGAAAAGATAACCTACAGAATGGGAGAAAATATTTATAAATCATTTATGTGGTAAGAGTTTAATATAGAGTGTATATAAAGAACTCCCAAAACTCCAGAGAAAAGACAAAAACCAATTTAAAAATGGGCAAAGACTTGAATAGACATTTTTCCAAAGAATATTTACAAATGGGTCATAAACACATGAACAGATACTCAACATCACTAATTATTAGGGAAATACAAATCTTAATGAGATACTTACTAAGATATACTACCATAACTTCAAGAAAATGGAAAAATAACAAGTGTTGGGGAAATTGAAACTCTCCTCCATTGCTGATGACAATGTAAAATGGTGCAGCTTTCCGTGAAAGAGTCTGATAGCTCCTCCAAAAGCTAGATGCAGAATTATAAGACCCAGGAGTTATGCTCCTATGTATATACCTCACATCATTAAAACAGGGATTCAAACAGATATTTGTATGCCAATGTCCGTTGGAACATTATTCATGATAACTGAGTGGTGGAAACTACCCAAGTGTCTATTAACAGATGAAAGGATAAACAAAATACAGTACATACCTCTGATGAAATACTATTAAGCCATAAAAAGGAATGAAGTTCTGATACGTGCTACAGCCTGGATGAACCTTAAAAATATTATGCTTAGTGACAGAAAGCAGATGGAGAAGGACAACTATTGTATGACTCCACTTAACATGAAATATCGAGAATAAGCAAATTCATATACAGAAAGTGGTCTAGGGTTTACCAGGATGTAGAAGGACAGGACAATGGGGAGTTATAACCTGATTATATAATCTCTATTTGGGGTGATGAAAAGGTTTTGGAAATAGATGGTGGTGATAGTTGCATAATATTGTAGATGTAACTAACACTGCTACATCATACACTTAAAAATGACTAAAATGGCAGTAAATAAATAAATACATGGCTTTGTTCCCCTATACCAAATAGACAAACCAAATTTGGAAGATGGGTTTAAACATTAGTTTAAGCCTACTGAAAATTGATATTTATTCCCAGAAAAATAATTTAGAGTAGAAACATCAGTGTTTCATAAGAACCATGAGAAAAAATAAGTATTTAACCCTTTGTTCAGTAGGTTTCCTGTTTGTAGAAGAGAATTCTCTGAAAGAGGGACAGAAGTTTCCTTAAGCCTTGTTGTCATTGACATCTGATTAAGACAACCCACATTATTTGGGTTGGTGGAGTTTTCCATTAACTTCGTGTGAGTTTTTCTACAGGAATTTTAAATAAAAATTTTCCTTTAAAATTCTTATATATGCTTGTCTTAGTTACTAAATCTTGTAGTCTGTCACTATCGACAAAACATAAGAGCTCTCACTAAGGCAAGTCTCTAGTCAACTTTTCTTTCTTCTTATTTTTTTCCTGTATGAAATTAGTAATAGGATCTACTAATACTTTTAAATAATTACTTTATTTCTGCTTGGATGACCACCTGGATTAGGACTAAACCTTTCTAACTGCATAACACCTTTCTTCAGGGAAATCTTAAATCCTTGGACTTATTTCCATTCTAATTTGTTTTGTAATCTTAACCTTTTTGGAGGGTAAGGAAGATGACAAGAAGTGAAGAGAAATAGTAAGAAGCAGCCAATACCTAACTTTTTATCTTCTTACATGGCAACTGACAACACATTTAAAAAATTTCCAAAATTGTGCTTCTTGATGCCAACATACCCTTAGTTTGGATTTGCAATAAAATTTTTGCTGGAAGTAAAAAATTATTTGTAAGCTCAAGTTTGTGTAATCATATAAAAGTTTCATAATATAAAGTGGTATCTAGAGAAAAAAACACACACACAGAAACAAATATAGGCACATCACAATCCCAGATTTTCTGGGACATGATAAGGGCCTGAGGGAAAGAGGGGGGTGCATTTTTAAACATAAAGTATACTTAAGTAACTTAAGGATAAAGTATTTATGATGTCAGAACCTAGGTAGGATAAGTAGAATTCAGTGACATGATAAGGGGATAAGATAAGGGCCTGAGAGGAAGGGGGGAAGAGATATATGTTAAACATAAAGGATACTTAAGTAACTTAAGGATAAAGTATTTATGATGTCAGAAATTGGGTAGGATAAACAGAGTTCAGTGAATTTGATTAGTCCTAGAAAGAAAACAGCTATAGTGAGCAGAAAAGAAGGGTGGATAAAGAAAGATGAGTCCAAAAAAATGGGATTCTTGGAAGAACTACATAAAATAAGTGGGAGTGGGGACACTGGTGACTTACTCATTCACTTTCAAGTGGCCAGGATGTTGTAGTGTTAGATTACCTGGGTCTTTTGCTTTTCAAGACTATTTCTTCACTTTCTTACCCCCACATATTCAGGGGGTATAGGTGTTCATGTTCGTGTCCCTCTAGTTTCTGCTATAAAGTTGTTGAAAGCCAGAACGAGGACTCCATCATATTCTAAGTGAAAAACTCCTCAGATACCTAGCCTCTGTAGCAACTTAAACATTTCAGAGGAGATTTTAACTGTTACAATCAAAACAACTTCTCCTTCAGAAGCAAATGACCAATTTGACCATTGCTTTATATGATCTTCTAATAAGACTGTTATGGGAATAGTGTTTTGTCATTGACTCATTCCTTGATTGATGCTACCATGCTGCTATACCTCACCTTATGAGTGCTTAACTAGTGACTTTTTTTTAAAGTAGGCTCCACATTGAGTATGGAGTCCAATATGGGGCCCAAAGTCACAACCCTAAGATCAAAACCCAAGCTGAGATCAAGAGGCAGATGCTTGACTTACTGAGCCACCCAAGTGCAACTACTTAGTGGTTTTTTGACATAACATATCTGGGAAAATTATACTACTTTTCAAACAATGACCTTTTCTCCCCAGAATAGCACAATTTTCACCATGAAGCACACTGGATAATCATGCTCTTAAGAAGTGGTATTTTGGGGCACCTGGGTGGCTCAGTGGGTAAAGCCTCTGCCTTTGGTTCAGGTCACGATCCCAGAGTCCTGGGATTGAGCCCCGCATCGGATTCTTTGCTGGACGGGGAGCCTGCTTTCCCCTCTCTCTCTGCCTGCCTCTCTGCCTACTTGTGATCTCTGTCTGTCAAATAAATAAAATCTTTAAAAAAAAGTGGTATTTTAACATTATGATTTCAGACAAAGACATGCTTATCAATTCATTCAAAACAAGTTTTTAGACAGAGTACAACATGTGGAACAAATTTAAATTGCATACTGTGAAGGATGCACCCAAAATATTTTCCTCTGTGTATGCAAGACAAGTGAAAGAGATGAGAACACAGCATCTTCAGCTAGTTACTCACATGGGTGATTTTGAAGTGTTCTGAAGTATTCTCATGGTTATTTAGTCTTTATTTCACCCTAAAAATATATTTCTGGGCTATAACTTTGAGTGTAGATTTGTGTACTAGACAATGATGTACCAAAGAATGGTTGAAAAATTGTCAAAGAGAAAGATGGAGAACAAACCCTCCAAAGAATATATTTCCTACACCCCTCCTCTAAAACCCACCATCCACTATAGTCTTTTATTACATTTTAAGTATAAACTATATTTACTTTAAACTAGTTATTAATTACAAGAAATTATTTTCTTACAATTCAATTCATGTATTTTTCTAAGAAGATTGTTTGGGTATCTTTCCTTTGGTATTGATATAAAACATCATAAATTTCCTTGTTAAATTTAATAGATTTTTAATTGAATTGTCAAGTTGCTTCACTTCTCTGAGACTTCCTTTCTTCATCAAAAAGAGGGTTAATAAAACTGGTGCTGAAAGTGCTGTGGGGTTTTTAAATAATTAATTAATTAATTAAAAAAATAAATGTCATGAGTAAATAGTTTCAAGCACTTTCACAGCATTTATTTATTTACTGATAAATGTTTTGTTACTAATGAATCACTCCTGGGCATCTGGGTGGCTCAGTCAGTTAAGCATCTGACTCTTGGTTTCAGCTCAGGTCATGATCTCATGGGTCATGATCTCACGGGTCATGGGATCAAGCCCCACATGGGGCTCTGTGACCAGTGGGGAGTCTGCTTGAGGATACTCTCCCTCTTCCCCTCCCCCCTAAAATAAATACATAAATCTTAAGTAACAGTAATAATAAAATCACACTTATTTACACATTAAAATGGTTATTTAGCATATGAGATATTCAAACTGCATTCTTTGAAAATTAAAAAAGATAAATTTAATGGTTTTCTTTTTCCTTTAATGACTCTTCACATGGTGGCAGCATTTCACAAATGAAGTAAAATCAGTAAGCAAAGGAAGACATTGATGGAATAAAAGATCCGAGTAAGTTATAGCCTCAGCCTTGAAGGAAATTGTACATAAGAATGTGCAGAATGTAAAAGTTTATGTACATTATAAAGAAATAGGACCACATTTTAAAAAGCAAATAAGCATATCTGAGTTTATACACCAAAACTACAGTTATCTCCTTTAAAAATTTCCCCTGGAAAGTATACACTGTCATTCCTCAAAAACTTATTTGGTTGAAAGATAAGTTATGATGATAAAGTAATGGGAATGGTATCACAGAGAAGCACTAGGATATAAAATGCCCAGAACATAGATAAGCGATTTTTCTAAAGGGGTGACTATTCTTAAGGATCTTTCCATGATCTATTCTCCTTTCAACATTTTCTTTATCTATCTATCATCTATCTATCATCTATCTATCTATCTATCTATCTATCATCTCTATATTCTTTATATATATATATATATATATATATATATATATATATATATATATATATTTCTTAATTTTTATTCTAAGTAGACTCCATGCCCAACATGGGGCTTGAACTCATGACCCAGAGATCAAGAGTCACATGCTCTGCAGACTAAGCCAGCCAGGTGCCCCTCAACATTTTCTACATAAGACTATAACAAGGTTCAGAAATGCTGATCCAAAGGAGCATTCAATTGTTAAAGTCCCATTCAGGAAAGTAGGTCAAGCTTGGATCCAACAGTGTGGACATTTTTGCAATGGGAAACAACCAACCACAAAAGGAACTGACTTTGAATACCAAGTGAATAGACTCATTCTAGAAGATACTCTTTTTCTTGCTTAAAACTGTTGTTGGGAGGCAATGGTGGGAGTAAGGCATAGTCTCATACCTTCCTATACAGCAGAAACAAGAATTTTCAGAGGATATTCATGGACATACAAGAATATTCAAAAGGAGTTTATATGGCAAGAGAAATAAGGCTAGGGGGACCTGGCAGGCTCAGTCAGTTAAGTCGCTGTCTTAGCTCAGATCATGATCTCAGGGTCCTGAGATCAAGCCCTACGTCAGGCTCCCTGCTCAGTGGGAAGTCTGCTTCTCTCTCTCCCTCTGCTGCTCCCCCTGCTTATGTTCTCTCACTCTCATGCTCTCTCTCTCTCAAATAAATAAATAAAATCTTAAGGAAAAAAATGAAGTAAGGTTAATGAACTTTGTGTGTCTGGAGGTGTCTACAATCAACCATAAGCATGGTACATGTAAATGGTCACCCCATATGAAACAGGTCAAGATCCTAATTAAGTGAGATCAAGAATAACAGTGAATCAGGACACAAAGGAGTTCCTGAAAGTCATTCTAGAAGCTTCTGACCAGGTTCTTCAGTGTGCCCTATGATAATGTTTTGGTAATAGCTTCATTGCCATCAAACCCACTCATATATGACTTGGTATGTTTATTCCATAATGTGGGTTCATTTGTGTTCAACCAATTCTTTTTTGTCCCAAGTTAAAAAAAAAAAAAACCAACCCAAAAGGTTTTATTAAGGGGGATTCTGAAACTGAAAGGACATTGTGTTTCTGATCCAAATGGACACTGTATACACTTAACACCCTGATTTGTTCACAGGTAGATAGAGTATCAGTCCCATTATAGAGTAAGCAGGGCCATTTGGTAAACATCCTTACATTAACCAAGGATTGTACGTGGTTAGTGCTTAAATTTGATTCCTTCAAAATAGACATACAGAGGTTTCTTTAGTACTATACTGACATATACCTCTATGTCAACATTATCATAATTCCTAAATGGGTCACAGTGGGGGAACTCAGACTTTGTAAGGTCCCCAGTGAGGCTGGTTATTCTGTGTGTGGGCCTCTTGTGACATAGCTTTTGCTCTTCCCCATCCTGCTTCATGCCCCAAGAAGCAAACCTGGAAGTCTGCGTTATCCAAATTCGTCTGCCCTCTGTCATTTGGTTGGGTTTGACAAATGCAATGCAAGAGATTAGAGAGTGAGAGGAGGAAGAGGTCAGAAATTTATTCCTGCTGCTCTCTGCCTGGTTCAGGAGCACCCATGTTCCTTTACAGATGGCCTCAGCACTTGGTCGGGTGGCTTCTCTCCAAGGGATACAGCCCTTACCATGCCCCAGTAGAGCTCTCCTTTGGGACTTCCTGCTGTCTCCTCAACATCCTCTGTTGGTTCCTTATCCTTGACAATCAGTCCCTACATCAAATCCTCTTTGATTTCCCCATTGGAATGGCTTCCTGCCTGAAACGTATATCTTCCATGTATTATTTTCTTATATATTATTTTTTTCTCATTAGCACAAATATTTATTAACACTATTTATACACCAAAATAGGTTGAGTCTGAAGTTTGGATAACTTGAAGTCACCATTTGCTTCTGCACAAAGGGATTTTCTTATTTATTAATGAACATTTTTCTTTGTCATCCTTTAGTTTTTGTCCAGATATTGGCCACTGTCAAATATTTAAAATTTAGCTTAGTTTCTATTAAACAAAACTAAAAGTGATTCTGTGACAGTGACTGTATGGTAACCAAATACATCTGAGGTCAAATGTCATTTAGAACGTTTCTTGGGATGCCTGGAGGGCTCAGTCTGTTAAGCATCTGCCTTTGGCTCAGGTCATGATCCCAGGGTCTTGGGATCCAGTCTTGCATCAGGCTCCCTGGAGCCTGCTTTTCCCTCTGCCTGCCACTCCCCCTGCTTGTGCTTTCTCTTTCTGAAAGATAAATAAATAAAATCTAAAAAACAAAAAACAAAACAAAGCAAAAAACCAACTTAAAAAACCCCCACCAAAATTTAGTAAACAAAAAACAAACAAAAACCAAAAACACCCCTGATTCTTGATCATCTCTGTCAGTTTGTGCTACTTATGACAGAGAGGGCTGGGATTTTATAAATTCCAAGCCTTATCTGAACAGTGTGCATATAAAAGTGGTCTTTTAGTTTATTAAAGGGGTATCCATGAAGCTGTGGACCTCTGCATTCTTGTCTCTACTCATCAATAACAGCCATCCTTCCAACTATCTTCTTTCAGGCAACCACAGGTTTTAGGAGCTGGCAAGGATCCACAAATAGGTTGTGCAAGTTTACTGTGAGGCACTGGTATACCCCCAGAAGAAGGGGAAGTGGGTCTCAGCAAGCCACTTCTCACAGTGGTTGTTCCTGCAGATCTGGTTGAAGGAGGGCTGTTGATATTGTTGGGAAGATTTGCTGGGACTGTGTACTCTGAGCCATGGGAGGACCCGGCTGGGAAGGGGGTTGGTATGAGCTATTGTTTCTTTGGTACCTGGAGAATGAGAGCCATGGTTTCTTTTGGTACCTGGAGAACTAGAGCCATGGTGGCTAAATGCTTTTACTGGTTGCTGGCAAGCCAGAGGAGAAGATACTGTAGGGAAGCAGAATTTGCCTGGAGAGATATGGCTGAAGCCTGAGGTTGTGTATAAGGTATTTCTCCATTTGACACTTGAAAATTTAAGTCACTTCTGCTGCTTTTCACTGAGTCAACTTGCATATTCGATGTTTGGGACTCTCATTCATTATTTAATATAATTCCCACAATGCGCTTGTTAGAAATATCACTCTAAAGATCACCAAAACAGAATCATACTTACCACAAAGTTGTAACTTAGAAGTAAATCTATATTTGACCATCTCTGAGCCTTTCTCCCCCATTTCATACAGTTTCCTTCTAGAAGGTTTGTTAATACTTACTTAGCAAATCATCCATAAATATGCTATTATTATTCCCGTTTTGCAAATGGAAACTAAAAATCAAAACCATCTACTCACTCCACCTCACATACTTGACTATTCACATTATCGTGATTTTACTCTGCCACTGTCTTTATCACAATGTCTTAACTAATGCAGGAAATTTTTGTCCAGAGAGCTAAAAGTTAAAAATAACTTCAATGTTCCTTTCAGGAACTTCCTGAAAAAGTCCATTTTTAATGAACATAAGATTGTTTGGCTTTTCAATAGATAGCATCCAATAATTCTTTGCTTTCCGATTTTTCCATACCTTTACCTCAAAGCCCTTATTTTTCTGTACCCACAAATCCTAAAGCATTCTGCTTTGATCTTTATCCCATCCTAATTAAAAGTCACCCCTTGCCTTGAAAGACTTGCCTTAAACCAAATACCGAAACTTCATATCACAACTTTGCTCTCTTCCTTCCAAGATGCTACTAATTTCATGGTCAAGCAGTGTTCTCCCTTACTGAGATAAGCAATAAATTCAGATTTACCTTTTCAACAGGTTATTTTGGTGGAATTTTTGAGGATCCAGCATTTGCCAACACTAACACTTAGGGACTTAAATAATCACCCAAGTTTAGCTAGATAGGAAGACGTGGAGCTGAGATTCAAACCGAGGCCTTCTGACCCTGGAGCCCTCCCATAAAGAGCACACATTTTTGCCTCTAATAAGCTATACTATTAAAAGAAAATGTGACAAATCACATAGCATAAATGTTACTAATTGGTCACTAGAGTGTTTAACACAGTCCCTGATGGCTTTGTATAACAGCACTATCTTTTCAGGTATTCAGAAAAAAATTATTAAAAATTAGTCTTTTTCTTTTATCATTCCCCAAAGCTTAAATTTTTAAGACTTGTGTTACTTAGATTCACAAATATATCAAGGTAATTAGCAAAAGTAATAGTATTTCTTTATATATCAACTTTTCATATGAAAATATTGAGCTGTGTTTTATCACGACATATAAGTAAAAATGGGTCTTGCCTTTACATGGCATTATGCATCAAAGTACTGATTTCCAATTTGTCTTCACTGTGCAGCACTGATTATTTTATCATCTGAATGAAATAGAGCAGAATTTTACTTGTTCTAAAAAAGTAGTTGTCATAATAAAAGTGGGCATTTCAATAAAACAGCATATGATTTTACTCTTGAGATACCAAAGGCAATAACTCAGAGAGACTTGAGTAAGAATTATCATTTTTAAATTACATATTTGAAAGCAATTATGAAAATAGGAACTGATGAATAAACCAAAGGAGTCAAGAAAGTTACTAGAAAATTCTGGAAATAGATTCTCTTCCTGTTTATTTTATTTTTCATGGTGACCTTTGGAAACTCTCAAATAAATCTGATGCAAACGGATGTTAATGTTTAATGTCTTTTTAGCCTGATAATATGGGAAGCAACTCACTAAGGCTTCCACTGAGGGGACTCTCAGGATTAACAGACTCTCTACCCTCTCTCTGTGAATCATACTGGCTGATTCCCACAGCAAAATGACCCTCAGCACTGCCATACTAGCCCCATTCTATCCTTGTACCTGTGCTCCCATCAGCTGAGTTGTATGCTTCCCTAGACTCAATTGTGTTTGATTTGAAACCTTGTCATTGTAATACTATAACAACTACATGTTAATACAACTTGACAACTACATATTACCCAAGATGACAGGTTGTAAAAGAAAAATGTTGCTGCTGTGAAAACTAAATTAAATACTTCAGAAAGCAAACTGCTTTTTAAAATGAGATCAAATCAAATAATTATAAAGAATTAGGGGGAAAAACCCTTTTAAGGCCTAGAAAAATTTTGCTGTTAGCTTTAAGATCTTTTTATCACTTGAAACACACTAGGAAATGTAGATGAATTAAGCGTATAGTTTTGTGAAAAAGACTATCTGGAACTCCAGTCACCAGATTCTTATTAAAAAAAAAAAAAAAAAAGCTTTGGGTCTACTACAAAAGGAAGGTAAGCAAATATGTATTTATATGTTTGATATAAAATTCAAAGTTCCAATTTAATATGTATCTCTTTTATGACTGTCTAATATGACTGATATTTCTTGATTAACCAATTGTGATGGTTAATTTTTTTAAATTTATTTATATTCAGCATAACAGTACTCATTGTTTTTGCACCACACCCAGTGCTCCATGCAATATGTGCCCTCTCTATTACCCTCCACCTGGTTCCCCAACCTCCCACTCCCCGCCCCTTCAAAACTTTCAGGTTGTATTTCAGAGTCCATAGTCTCTCATGGTTCATCTCCCCTTCCAATTTCCCTCAACTCCTTTCCCCTCTCCATCTCCCCATGTCCTCCATGTTCTTTGTTATGCTCCATAAATAAGTGAAACAATATGATACTTGGCTCTCTCTGCTTGTCTTATTTTGCTCAGCATAATCTCTTCCAGTCCCGTCCATGTTGCTACAAAAGTTGCTATTCATCCTTTCTGATGGAGGCATAATACTCCATTGTGTTATATGTACCACATCTTCCTTATCCATTCATCCATTGAAGGGCATCTTGGTTCTTTCCATAGTTTGGCGACCGTGGTCATTGCTGCTATTAACACTGGGGTATAGATGACTCTTCTTTTCACTACATCTGTATCTTTGGGGCAAATACCCAGCAGTGCAATTGCAGGGTCATAGGGAAGCTCTATTTTTAATTTCTTGAGGAATCTCCACACTGTTCTCCAGAGTGGCTGCACCAACTTGCATTCCCACCAACAGTGTAAGAGGGTTTCCCTTTCTCCACAACCTCTCCAACACAAGTTGTTTCCTGTCTTGCTAATTTGGGCCATTCTAACTGGGATAAGGTGATATCTCAATGTGGTTTTCATTTGAATCTCCCTGATGGCTAGTGATGATGAGCATTTTTTCATGTGTCTGATAGCCATTTGTATGTCTTCATTGGAGAAGTGTCTGTTCATATCTTCTGCCCATTTTTTGATATGATTATCTGTTTTGTGTGTGTTGGGTTTTATAGATCCTGGATATCAACCTTTTGTCTGTACTGTCATTTGCAAATATCTTCCCCCATTCCGTGGGTTGCCTTTGTGTTTTGTTGACTGTTTCCTTTGCTGTGCAGAAGCTTTTGATCTGGATGAAGTCCCAAAAGTTCATTTTCGCTTTTGTTTCCTTGCCCTTTGGAGACATATCTTGAAAGAAGTTGCTGTGGCTGATATCGAAGAGATTACTGCCTATGTTCTCCTCTAGGATTCTGATGGATTCCTGTCTCACGTTCTTTTTTTAAGATTTTTATTTATTTATTTGACAGAGAGAGATCACAAGTAGGCAGAGAGGTAGGCAGAGAGAGAGAGAGGGAAGCAGGCTCCCTGCTGAGCAGAGAGCCCTATGTGGGGCTCGATCCCAGGACCCTGAGATCATGACCTGAGCCAAAAGCAGTGGCTTAACTCACTGAGCCACCCAGGCACACCGCACGTTGAGGTCTTTTAACCATTTCGAGTTCATCTTTGTGTACGGTAAGAGAACGGTTGAGTTCCTTTCCTCTACATATAGCTGTCCAGTTTTCCCACCACCATTTATTGAAGAGACTGTCTTTTTTCCATTGTATATTTTTTTCCTGTTTTGTGGAAGATTATTTGACCATAGAGTTGAGGGTCCATATCTGTGCTCTCCACTCTGTTCCACTGGTCAATGTGTCTGTTTTTATGCCAGTACCACACTGTCTTGGTGATCACAGCTTTGTAGTAAAGCTTGAATGTGATGGTTAATTTTACATGTCAATTTGACTAGGCATTGACGTGCTCAGATATCTGGTCAAACACTATTCTGACTTTGTGAGGGTGTTTTTGGATGAGATTAACATCTGATTAGGTAGACTGAGTAAAGAGACTGCCCTTCTTAATATGGGTGGACCTTATCAAATTAGTTGAAGGCCTAAACAGAACAAGAAGGCTGACTCTCCCATGAGTAAGAGGAAATTCCTCCTGCCTACTTGAGCTGGAATATCAGTCTTTTCCAACGTTTGCACTCAAACTAAAACATCAAACTTCATTTTGTCTCAAGACTATCACCTTTCAGACTAGAAGTTACACCATCAGCTCTTCTGGACTCACATTGGAACTGTACCATAGATTCTTCTGGGTCTCCATCTTGTTGACTACTGATCTGGTGACTTGTACTTGAACATTTAAAGGTGATGGCAAAAAGAGGAAGAGCAGACAAGAAAGACTGAGGACCAGATGATGAAGTAAAAGAAAACCAGGAGAATGTGGGATCATTCAACCCCTAAAAGGAGAATTTCAATTAGTAACCAGTTGTATTAAATGCCAAAATATCAAGGAATATGAGGTCAAGGCAATCCCCAATGTATATAGCAATATAGTATAGTTTGTTGTGACCTTTATGGAAGTAATTTCACTGAAATGATAAGAATGAAGTCAGATTATAAGAACTGAAGAGAAAATTATATCTCTAGTTAATGAGGTCTATCAGACACAAGTGGTTACTTCTGTCCATTTTATAACACCATTGAAAAGATAGCAAAAGAAGATTTTTCTAAAAAGTGATAAACCCAGAAAAATAATGATGAAATTCTAACAAGCTTTTGAAAGATGAGAAATGAATGAACTGTGGTTGTTGACTTAGCAATCTAGAAAAGGCAAACTGAAAGTGTGAGGGGCAAGCAGACAAAGAACAAGATGATTCATGTCTCAGAACCCTGGAAGAACTTGGTAACTTTAAGTCTTAGGGATCTCTGAAAAATCAGTTGGAAATTCGTTTATGAAACAGCTTTTCACATCTTCTCCAGTCTTTAGCCAATCGGTACCCTGTCCTAATACTACAGAAGACTGGAAATTCCCTATCTAGGCATGTTGAAATCTTTCCCCAAACAATATGAAAATTCTCCCAGCCATAATCAGGTGGGAGAATAGAGAATCACTGTCAGGGAAAAATCTGCCAGTGGTAAAAAAAAAAAAAAAAACTGGAGAAATACTGATATTTGTGTGCCCTTCAATGAAAATGCCAGCTTATTGTTAAGTGATGTCCAACAGAGACTTATTCTGCTCATGCAAATTGAACTCTGAACACGAAATACAACAAGAAAATTAAAAAAAAAAAGCAAACAAACTATTTTAAAAAACAACAACAGAAAATGTAGGGGTACATGGGTGGCTCAGTTGATTCTCTCTTTGGCTCAGGTCATGATCCCAGGGTCCTGTGATCAAGAGCCCTCTGCTGCTTCCCATGCTTGTGCTCTCTCTCTGTCAAATAAATAAATAAAATCTTTAAAATAAAATAGAAAATTCCAGGAGGATCAAGAAACTTCAAAAGATATTTTAATAGGATCTTCACAGAGGTGCAAGATGATATTGCATCCACAAACAAAAATGGAATGTTATTTAAAAAATTACCAAGCCTAAGAATGGGCTTTTGGACACCAAAAATACATGAGAAGTAGGAGGGGTGAAAGGTTAAGTCAGGAAAATCTTTCTGAAAATGGATAAAAAGGAAATGGACAATAGATGAAATTTAAATGGACAATAGATGAAAATTAAAACAAATTTAAAGATCTGTGTAGGAGGTCCAATATTTGAATGATATGAGTTCCAGAAAGAAATACAGAGGAAAGTATGAAAATGCCTTAAACCAAAAAAATTCCTAGAACTGAGGAACACAGGTTTCCAGATTAAAATGACTCACTGGGGGTGCCTAGGTGACTCAGTCAGTTACACACCTGACTCCTGATTTCAGCACAAGTCATGATCTCAGGGTTGTGAGATTGAGCCCACATCAGGCTCTGCGCTGGCCATCGAGTCTGCTTGAGATTCTCTCTCTTCCTGTCCCTCTGGCCCTCCCTTTCTCCCCCCCCAAAAAAAAGAAAAGGAAAGGGGAAAAAAAGACCCATTGAATGTGCAGCCATACGAATAAAGAAAGGCAAATAAGGACAAAAAAAATCTTAAAAATTTGAGAAAGAAAAAAATCAGGTACTATACAAAAGATAGATTCCACATGTCATTCATAGGAATTCTGAGCAGCATTGAGAAGCCCTGTGATTTAAGGAAGAGCACATCCAATATAGAATTTCTAGATGACAGGGAAATCCCTTCATGGAGGCCATATAGTAAGGAAAGAAAGGACGTGAAATGTGTCAGGAGTCTTGATTGCTGTGATACCTGAGGTAAGCAGGATTAAAAGGCATGATGAACTCATGACTGGCAATAGAATGGGCAATCAGCCTGGTCCTGATATAGCCCTTTGTATGGCGGGGCCTTGGCCAGCTGTTGTTTGTTCCTGTATCTCTGCTGAGGCAGACAAAGGTGGATTCTGTGCTAATGAAACTAAGCTCCAGCTATCCAGTGGAAATTACCCCCACCGGGAAATATAGTCCACTCTCAAGTCTTATTTTTGAAAGCTTTCTAATATGTGATCGCCAATGCCACCAAGAATTTCCTAAGGTGGAAAAATTCCCTCATAGGAACTACCTATTCCACAACTGCCTTTAGTCTCCATAATTACAGGTTACATGGAATATTATACGTTATATGACATGGGATTTTCAAGCAATTGGTTGTTTTCCTTTGTGACAAAGGCACACATTCGAAGTCCTAATGGAATTTATGTATTGGGCTTATTTTCTTAACAACCGGCCCCAGAGAGAGGAGTCAAGATGGTAGAGAAGTAGCAGGCTGAGACTACATCAGGTAGCAGGAGATCAGCTAGATAACTTAATCTAAACATTGCAAACACCTACAAATCCAACGGGAGATCGAAGAGAAGAAGAACAGCAATTCTAGAAACAGAAAATCAACCACTTTCTGAAAGGTAGGACTGGCGGAGAAGTGAATCCAAAACAACGGGAAGATAGACTGCGGGGGGAGAGGCCGGCTCCCGACAAGCGGCGGAGCAACGGAGCACAAAATCAGGACTTTTAAAAGTCTGTTCCACTGAGGGACATTGCTCCAGAGGCTAAACTGGGGTGAAGCCTGCGCAGGGTCAGCATGGCCCCAGGTCCCGCAGGGTCACAGAAGGATGGGGAGTGTTGGAGTGTCGCAGAGCTTGCAGGTATTACAACAGGGAAGCCAGCTACAGAGACAGAGCTGAGGAGTGAGCTCTCAGTTTGGGGTTACCTTGAACCCGTCGCAGGTTGGGTGAGCTCAGAACATGGCTGGAGGCCGGGGATATGGGAGTGATTGGGCGCTGTTCTCTGGGGGCGCACTCAAGAGTGGGGGCCTGGCTCTTGGCTCCTCCGGGCCAGAGACTGGGAGACCACCATTTTCATTCCTGTCCTCCAGAACTCTACAGAAAGTGTTCAGGGAACAAAAGTTCCCGAAAGCAAAGCCGAGTGGATTACTCAGCCCGGCCCCTGGTGAGGGCGGTGCAATTCCACCTCAGGCAAAGACACTTGAGAATCACTACAACAGGCCCCTCCCCCAGAAGATCAACAGGAAATGCAGCCAGGACCAAGTTCACCTACCAAGGAGAGCAGGTTCAATACCAAGGACAGCAG
Organism: Meles meles; assembly: GCF_922984935.1. Lineage (NCBI taxonomy): Eukaryota > Metazoa > Chordata > Mammalia > Carnivora > Mustelidae > Meles > Meles meles. The sequence goes on from NW_025721134.1 coordinate 156,680, forward strand.
CGGAATTCCAGAGGAAGAAAAAGCAAAGCACGGAGCTCATGGCTTTCTCCCCATGATTCTTTACTCTTGCAGTTAATTTAAATTTTTTTCAATTTTTTTCTTCTGCTGCTAAATTTTTTTTAACTTTTACCCTTTTATAAAGTTTTTAACTAGTTTATCTAATATATATATGTATTTTTTTCTTTTTTATATTTTTTCTTTGTTTTCTTTTTTTAATTTTTCTTTTTTTTTTAATGAACCTCTTTTTATCCCCTTTCTCCCCCACAGGATTTGGGGTCTCTTCTGATTTGGTTAAAGCGCATTTTTCTGGGGTCTTTGCCACCCTTTTAGTATTTTACTTACTCCTTCATATACTCTTATCTGGACATAACGACAAGGCGGAAAATTCACCAAAAAAAAAAAAAAAAAAAAAGAATCAATGCACAGAAATCAGTTGCATTTCTCTACACCAACAACAAGACAGAAGAAAGAGAAAATAAGGAATCAATCCCATTTACAATTGCACACAAAACTATAAGATACCTAGGAATAAACCTAACCAAGGAGGCTAAAAATCTATATGCAGAAAACTATAAAGTACTCATGAAAGAAATTGAGGAAGACACAAAGAAATGGAAAAATGTTCCATGCTCCTGGATTGGAAGAATAAATATTGTGAAAATGTCTATGCTACCTAAAGCAATCTACACATTTAATGCAATCCCTATCAAAATCCCATCCATTTTTTTCAAAGAAATGGAACAAATAATCCTCAAATTTATATGGAACCAGAAAAGACCTCGAATAACCAAAGGAATATTGAAAAAGAAAGCCAAAGTTGGTGCATCAGAATTCCGGACTTCAAGCTCTATTACAAAGCTGTCATCATCAAGACAGCATGGTACTGGCACAAAAACAGACACATAGATCAATGGAACAGAATAGAGAGCCCAGAAATAGACCCTCAACTCTATGGTCTACTGATCTTCGACAAAGCAGGAAAGAATGTCCAATGGAAAAAAGGTATCCTCTTCAATAAATGGTGCTGGGAAAATTGGACAGCCACATGCAGAAAAATGAAATTGGACCACTTCCTTACACCACACATGAAAATAGACTCAAAGTGGATGAAGGACCTCAATGTGAGAAAGGAATCCATCAAAATCCTTGAGGAGAATGCAGGCAGCAACCTCTTCGACCTCAGCCGCAGCAACATCTTCCTAGGAACAACGGCAAAGGCAAGGGAAGCAAGGGTAAAAATGCACTATTGGGACTTCATCAAGATCAAAAGCTTTTGCACAGCAAAGGAAACAGTTAACAAAACCAAAAGACAACTGACAGAATGGGAGAAGATATTTGCAAACGACATATCAGATAAAGGGCTAGTGTCCAAAATCTATAAGGAACTTAGCAAACTCAACACCCAAAGAACAAACAATCCAATCAAGAAATGGGTAGAGGACATAAACAGATATTTCTGCAAAGAAGACATCCAGATGGCCAACAGACACATGAAAAAGTGTTCCACATCACTCGGCATCAGGGAAATACAAATCAAAACCATAATGAGATATCACCTCACACCAGTCAGAATGGCTAAAATTAACAAGTCAGGAAATGACAGATGCTGGCGAGGATGCAGAGAAAGGGGAACCCTCCTACACTGTTGGTGGGAATGCAAGCTGGTGCAGCCACTCTGGAAAACAGCAAGGAGGTTCCGCAAAATGTTGAAAATAGAACTACCCTATGACCCAACAATTGCACTACTGGGTATTTACCCTAAGATACAAACGTAGTGATCCGAAGGGGCACGTGCACACGAATGTTTATAGCAGCAATGTCTACAATAGCCAAATTATGGAAAGAACCTAGATGTCCATCAACAGATGAATGGATAAAGAAGGTGTGGTATATACACAATGGAATACTATGCAGCCATCAAAAGAAATGAAATCTTGCCATTTGCAATGACATGGATGGAACTAGAGGGTATCATGCTTAGTGAAATAAGTCAATCGGAGAAAGACAACTGTCATATGATCTCCCTGATATGAGGACATGGAGATGCAACATGGGGTGTTAGGGGATAGTAGAAGAATAAGTGAATCGAGATGGGATTGGGAGGGAGACAAACCATAAGTGACTCTTAATCTCACAAAACAGAGGGTTGCTGGGGGGGAGGAGGGTTTGGGAGAGGAGGACATTGGGGAGTGTATGTGCTATGGTGAGTGCTGTGAAGTGTGTAAACCTGGTGATTCACAGACCTGTACCCCTGGGGATAAAAATCCATTATATGTTTATAAAAAAAAAAGAAATAAATAAAAAATTTAATAAAAAAATTTCTCATAATCGAATATAAATAGATGTTGCAAGTTAGGTTAATCACTACTATTTAAATAGGGAATACTATTGGATGGGTTATCTTACAACTGTCTTCCAGCTCACATGTTTAATCCAGATAATTTCAATGTTATTAAACTATTCCAGATCATAGACTTTTTAGATGATTTCTCATTTATGGTAAGAATTCAGGTTAACTTTAATAATAAAATTTGTTAAGGAGAGCACAGAAAAGGAAAACTAGGGATCCAATGCTTTTATGAATATGGATGCACACTCAAATAGAAAATATAATCAAGTAGAACCCATTAATTTGGTACCACATTTTAAAAAATAAAATATGACTGAAATGCATACAAATGTGAGAGGACAGAATGTAAGAGCTGAGAGAATTCTGCCTGGGATATGCATATCCCCTTCCAGCTTTTTCTTTTTCACTCTCCCCACATCCCACAGACTACACATGTCAACCTGACCTGGGGTGCAACTGTAGAGCACTTTCAAAGCAGCAGCCAAACATAAGAAGTGGGAATACACAGAACCTCCTAGGGCTTCACAGTTGTTAAAGTGAGAAAATCCTCTCTGGCAGCTATTTAGGGAATGTATGAATGAGATCCTGGAGGCAATGAGACACTCTTCAGGGATCCAGATGTTTGACTTCCAAGGCAGGCCCACAGATCATTCTGGGTGGCAGGTATCGCGAGTGTCAGAACTCAGAGTACTTCCTAAAATTCTGGCTCCTCCACTGGACATTGACTTTTCTCTCTTTTATAGATGATTTTGCAGTTAGAGCTGTTCTTGTCACCCCCAAAGCTACTGTGCTTCTAATGGCAGGGACACACAGTCTTTTCCAGATCACCTTTGAATTCTGTGCCTTTGCCACCAAGGTGGGGCCACATACTCTCCTCTTCTTCCCCGTTTGTCCTTTATTTCTGCTTCATGTCTTCTGTCTTTCCAACTTTACCTTTCGGTTAGACCTTCTCTATACCCTGTTCTCAGTTCAGTTTAGGTTGGAACGCAGTCCAGCACTTTGGCAGTAGCTGCAGCTCACGCTGAAAGTCATGATTACTGAAGCTATGGAGTAGTTTCATAATGTTGGCAGCAATGGCTTGAAGTAATGGCAGCAGCGATTAGGTAGACTCAAAGGTGACAATTCTAATAGTTGTAAGTTGGCAAAGGTGCCAGCAGTTTCCATAGTGATAATGTTGGGTTCAAGAGAAGCAACAATGGATAATGGTCATGAACAGAAACTTTTCCAAGGTGAGTTACTAGCCTCCTCCCACCTGTCCTAGACATTGTAATTGCCTCTGTAGCATCCCCTTTACTCCTACTCCACTGGTTTCCATGAGATTGAACCCACCCTCAGTGCTAGGGATGACCTGGTTTGACCTAAGCCACTCATGACAACTTCTTGCTACACTAACTAGTTCAAGGAAAAGCAAAGATTCAGACCTAAGCCAATGAGTATACATAATTCCTTCAGTCACATTGATTGTTGAAGGAATGAATCTGTACCATTAAAATGGTCCAATAAGAGGGTCACCTTGGTAGCTCAGTTGGTGATGCATTGAACTCTTGATTTTGGCTCACGTCATTTTCTCAGGGTTGTAAAACAGAGCCCCATGTCATGCTGGGCGTGAGCCTGCTTAAAATTCTTTCTCTCCCTTTCCCTCTGCCCCTCCCCAACCCCTAAAAAATGTTCAATTAGACACAAAGTTCAGAACTTCTGTTAGAGGTTGTTTTTAAAAATCCATTGCTCAGGGCGTGTGGGTGGCTCAGTGGGTTAAAGCCTCTGTCTTTGGCTCAGGTCATGATCTCAGGGTTGTGGGATCAAGTCCCACATTGGGCTCTCTGCTCATTGGGGAGCCTGCTTCCTCCTCTCTCTCTGCCTGCTTCTCTGCCTACTTGTGATCTCTGTCTGTCAAATAAATAAATACAATCTTTTAAAAAAAATCCATTGCTCAAGAAAAAAAAATACATTCCAAAACTTAGTGACTTAAAACATCAAAATTTATTATTTTTCTTAATTTTGTGAGTAGACCACGTGTTTCTTCTTCTTGTCTTGCCTGAGCTCTTTCATATGGTTGCAGTCATGTGACAGCTCACTTGGAACTAGAGTCCCAGATGTTATCACTCTCATGTCTGACAACTGATGATGACTGTTGGTTAAGGTACTTTGGCTCTTCTCCACGTGGCTTCCAATCCTACAGTAGGTTACTCTGGGCTTTTGTCTAGATGATGATCTCAGGTTTTCAAGAGGGCAAAAATGGAAGTTACAAGTTTTTCTAAGGGCTTAATCTCTGGAACTTATAGATCATCACTTCTATCACATTCTTTTGGAAAAGGCAATTCACAAGGTCAGTTAAGACTTAAGTAAGTGGGAAAAACGACTCTATGCCTTAGTGGGAGCAACCAAATTGTGAAATTATTAAATGATGTGGATATAGGGAATTCATCAAGGGGCATTATCTACCTACAATCATTGAATGAGATCAGTTATGCTGTAAAATACCACATGTTGTGTAACCCACTATCTAGTATTATCTTTAAAAACTTATGTAGGGGCGCCTGGGTGTCTCAGTGAGTTAATGCCACTGCCCTTGGCTCAGGTCATGATCTTAGGGTCCTAGGATTGAGCCCTACATTGGGCTTTCTGCTCAGCAGGGATCCTGTTTCCCCCTTTCTCTCTGCCTGCCTCTCTGCCTACTTGTGATGTCTCTCTCTGTCAAACAAATAAACAAAATCTTAAAAAAAAAAAGAGCCATTTATTATTTTTTAAAAATTATGTAAACTCTTCCATCTAGTGTATTTCAGTTCCATAACTTTCCTCTTAGAACTGGCTATTTGTTCTACCACATCTTGTGTGTGTACACTTATTTAAGTGTATGTATACATGTCGTTAATCAAGATATGAAGTCACCACTAGTTTTCTCTTTTTGGTAATACAGACTTTTTTATTTAAATGTTCCACTGGCATCAGTGTTACACAGAATTTGAAATTTGTATTTATAGATGGTACAAGATAACGGGCAGAGGGTATGTGTTTTTCCTTAATCCCTTCAAACCCCCTGCCAACGTTAGGTAAGAGTAAAAGAAAACACCCATTTCTGCAAAGGGAATGAAATAGAAATATGAGCAGGGGAGAGATTTCCACACATTTATGAAAGATAAAAAGAGGATGGAAGATTTTCAACAAGGAAAAGAGAGTGAGGCAGGTGTAGAGCAGAAAACGGGAGAAGGTCGACCTAGAGGAAAGTTGAAAGGTGTAAAGCCAACAAGAGTGAGAAGAGTGGCATATCTGAGAAGGCTATTTGCACAGCAGCCTAATGTTTTCTTCCTGACATGCTCATTTCTTTGCTTTCCTTCTCTGTGTTTTCTGATGCTTAGTGTAAAAATCAAGCATCAGTCTCAGACTAAAAACACCTAAGGATTCCTCTCTAATAAGATGGAAGCATCGATATAGGCAGAATTGGAACTTTTGGTGCCAGCACCCCAGAGTAAAGTTCTCCCATTTTGGCAGTTGGAACCTCCACAGCTAAAGACCTGTTACCTGCCTGTACCCATTAAATAATTCATTTCATTTAGACAAGTCCTAGACACCTACATAAAGGTCTCAGTAAATGTCTATTAATGAGAGAAACCAAGTAGAAAAACAAACCCACATAAATAGAGGAAACACATCCCTGCTACAGAGAGAAACAATCCCATCCCCTTTTCTTAATTGGAATGAATATACTGTCAACATCACAAAAGGACTGGATAAAAGAAAGACAAGACAAAAGAAAAAAAAAGAAGAAAAAGAAAAAACCCAAAAAACCAACAACAACAGAAAAATTGTTGCTAGAAGAAACAAAGAAATTTCAGAGAAAGATTTGAGAAGGTAGTACCCCCGAGTACAAGAGCAGAATGCTACAAGAAAGAACAGTCAAGGTACAAATTAGAACATTTATTATATATTTAATTATATGCCAAATGAAATATTTAAAGAAGGGTTAGAATATAATGTGAGTAGTTCTCGCACAACATAAAGAAAAAAACAAAGAGATTGAATGAGACAGAGGCAACAACAACAAAACGAGGAGATTGAACACTTGAAATAGATAAGATATTCAGAGTATAATTCTAAGAGATCCAACTCAACTAACAGGATTTCCAGAAAAATGGGCATACATTAACAAAGTTAAAGAAATTTTAATTTTAATTTTAAATTTTAATCAAAAAATTTTCTATGCCTAGCATGGAGTTAAATGGGCTTGAACTCACAACCCTGAGATCAAGATCTGAGTTGACATTAAGAGTCAGACATTTAACCAACTGAGCCACCCAGGTGCCCCACTAAGAGAAAGAAATTTTAAAGAAATACTACAAAAAAACTTTCTCAGAGGTCAGAAAACACTATTCTGTTTGAGTCTATCAAGTTCCTAGTAAATTAAGAGAAAATTCACATGTAAACATATGCCTGAAATCTTTCTGTCAGAACACAAAAGAAAGAGAATTCCAAAAAACTTTCACTTAGATAAAACAGGTCATTTACAAAGGATAGAGAGTCAAAGTCGCACTGGACTTCTAATCACCAACACAACTGGTAAGAGAAAAATGAGCAATGGTATTTCCAGTTCTAATGGATAATAATTCTGAAGCAAATGCATCATGGCAAAATAACTACATTTTAGAGATCCCAGGACTCGGAAAATTTATATCTCATGCACTCTTCTAAAGGAAGTCATTTGAGATATAATCCAGTAAAATGGGTGTAGATATCAAGTGTTGTCAGTTGAATTGTATGCCCCCAAACGATTTTGTCATTCTAGTCCCCAGTACCTATGAATGTGACCTTCTTTGGACCAAAGTTTTTCAGATCAATTTAAGATGAGGTCATTAGAAGAGACCATAATCCAATATGACTGTGTCCTTCTAAAAAGGGAACACAGACATGCACAGAAGAAAAACAATGTGAAGACATGGGGAGAACAAATCTACAAGCTAAGGAATATCTGAGGATATCCAACAATAGGAGAGAGGGATGACCAGATTCTCCCTCACTGACCTTAGAAGAAATCAACCTTTTTAACCTCTTGATCTTATACTTTCAGCTTCCAGTACTGTGAGATGTTAAAACTTAGTTATGGCAGCCCTAGAAAATGAGTATACCAAGAGAAAAGACTCTAAAAAGAGAGATGGTGGAATTCACCTGCAGGCTTTGGAAAAACAATCCCAGGATGACAGTTTTTTTTTTAAGATTTTTTATTTATTTATTTGAGAGAGAGAGAGATCACAAGTAGGCAGAGAGGCAGGCAGAGAGAGAGAGAGAGGGAAGCAGGCTCCCTGCTGAGCAGAGAGCCCGATGTGGGACTCGATCCCAGGACCCTGAGATCATGACCCGAGCCGAAGGCAGCGGCCTAACCCACTGAGCCACCCAGGTGCCCCAGGATGACAGTTTTTGATCAGGTACTTAATCAATCAGTCCAGTGTGGGAATGCAATCAAGGGCTCCAAGAAGAATGAACAGAATAAAGACAAAACAGAGCAACAGAGAGTACCTAAGGGGCTGGAGTATATTAGTGATTTTCCAAAGAAAGGATATAGTTCTTCTTTTCACAGAAAATTAGAATCTCTACCAAAAGTAGAAAATAAAACCAGAACCTAAGAGACTGTGTAATAAAGTCATGGTTCAGATATGAAAGAAACCCAATGTCATGCAGGTCTTTCAGCAATTGATGGTGTGTTATGAAACAGAACCCATTTAACCTAGAAGAGGTCCCTGAGTGTCCTGAGTGTTATGAATTTGGACCTAAGGAGAAGGAAGTACAATTTTATTGTACTACTTATTTATGCAATGAGCATTATTTAAGTAGTCATATCATAAATACATTGTTAATTGATTTTAAACTTTTAAAAAGAAACGTGGATGTCTCAAATGTAGTTACAGAATACAAGATAAATATTATCAATCCTGACAGTACAGAACTAAAGATACCAATTAAAAGGTAAAGGTGGAAGGTGGTGAGTCAGAGAAAGAAAGGCAGAATTGTTAATAGTCTCATGTAATAATACAGTAGGTAGTCAGGAGACATTGCATAACTTTTCTGTAACAGGAAGGAGTATTTTAAGTGTGCTGCTTATTTACAGATGTTGCCAATATAAGAATTAAAACAACTATCAAAAATGGGCATACCTGGGCGCCTGGGTGGCTCAGTTGGTAAAGCAACTGCCTTCGGCTCAGGTCATAGTCTCAGAGTCCTGGGATCAAGTCCCACATCGGGCTCCCAGCTCTATGAGGAGTCTGCTTCTCCCTCTGACCTACCCTCTCATGCTCTCTCTCACTCTGTCTCTTTCTCTCTCTCAAAATAAGTAAATAAAAATCTTTAAAAATAAAAAAGGGCATACCCTCTCTCAACTTGATAAAGAACATCCTTGAAAACCTACAGCTAATATCATACTTAATGGTAGCAACTAGATGCTTTCCCACTAAGATCAAGAATAAGGCAAAGATATGTGCTCTCACCACTTCTATTTTATATTGTATTAAATCCTAGCTAATGCAATAAAATAAGAAAAGGAAATAAAAAGTATACAGATAAGGAAGGAAGGAATAAAACTGTCCTTGCTGTAGGATGACATGATTGTCTATGTGGAAATCCAAAACAATAACAATAAAAACCTCCTGTTACTAGTAAGTGATTAAAACAAGCTAGAAGGATACGAGGCAAATATAAAAAGCCAATTGCTTTCTGCTATACTAGAAATGAATAATTAAAATTTGAAATAAAAAACACAAGACCATTTACTTGGTAAACCTCATGTCCACACAAAAACCTGCACACTAAAGTTTATAGCAGCTTCATTCTTATTTTTAGTACCAAAAATTATACTTAGGTATATTGTTAACAATGTATATGTAATAGCTATATGAGAAACATAATGAAACTCTGATGAAAGAAATCAATGAAGATCCAAATAAATGAAGAGATATTCTATGTTCATGGATAGAAATATTTCATATTGTAAGTACGTCAGTTCTTTCTAACTTGATATATAGATTCAACATAATTCCAAACAAAATTTCAGCAAGCTAACTTGCGAATATTGAAAAAACTATTCTAAAGTTGATATGGAGAGGCCAAAGACCCAGAAAAGCCAATCCGATATGGCGAAGAACAAAGTCAGAGGAGTAACTTTAAGACATGGTATAAATCTAGAGTAATCAATACAGTGCGGTACTGGGGAAAGAATAGACAAATAGATCAAGGAAAGAGAATAAAGAGTCCAGAAAAAGACCCACACTAACATAATCAATTGATCTTTGAAAAAGGAGCAAAGGCAATTTAATGGAGAAAGGATAATCTTTTCATCAAATCATGCAGGAACAACTGGACAACCCATGCAAAAAACAAACCAAAAAACCCCCACAAATCTAGGCAAAGACCTTACACTTCTCAAAAATATTAACTCATGGATCATGGGCCTGAATGTAAAATGCAAAGCTAAACATCTGAGAAGACAACCTAAGAGAAAATATGGGTGACTTTGGGTGTGACAATGATAAAGCCAAACATTTTTTGGATAGAGTGCCAAAAATGTGATCTATGAAAGAAAATCTTGATAAGTTGGACTTCATTAAAATCAAGATCTTCTCTGCCAAAAGACAACGTCAAAAGAATAAAAAGACGAGCCACAGACTGGGAGAAAATATTTTCAAAAGACACACCTGATAAAAGGACCATTGTACAAGATATACAAATAGCTCTTATAGCTCAGTAATAATAAAAAAAAACCTAATTAAAAATGGACCAAAGACCTTAACAGACAGATTATGAAAGAGGATATACAGATGACAAGTATGCATATGAAAAGATATTCAGTCTTGTATGGCACTAGGGAATTATAAAATAAAACAACAATAGGATGCAACTACATACCAATTAGAATGGCCGAAATCCAAAATCCTGATACTGCCAAAGGCTGGTGAGGATGTGGAACAACAAGAATGTTCATTCACTGCTGATGGGAATGAAAAATGATACAGTCTCTTCAGAACAGTTTGGCAGAAATACACTCTCATCTTGTGATCCAGCAGTCATACTCCTTGGTATTTACTCGAAGGAGCTGAAATGTTCTATCTGTATAAAACCTGCCCAATAATGTTCATAGTAGCTTTCTTCCCAATTGCCCAAACTTGGAAACATTCAAGATGTCCTTCAACAGGTAAGTTGATAAGCTGGTACATCCTGATAATGGAATTTTATTCAGTGATAAAAAGAAATGAGCTATCAAGCCATGAAAAGACATGGAGGAAACTTAAATGCAGATTTCTAAGTGGAAGAAGCCTGTCTGAAAATGTACATAATGTATTATTCCAATTATATGTCACTCTTTAAAAGACAAAACTACAGAGACAGTAAAAAGATCAGTAATTGCCAGGATGGGGAATGGAGAGAGGAGTAAATACATAGAGAGCAGGGCACTTTTAGAAATTATTTTCTGACCTGTAATGGTGGATATATGTCATCCATTTTTAAAAAGATTTACTTATTTATTGAAGAGAAAGAGAGCAAAAGAGCAAGGTGGAAGGGGCAGAGAGAGAGAGAGAGGCAGAGAAGCAGACTCTCCTATTAGCACAGAGCCTGATGCAGGGCTCAATCTCTGCACCCTGAGATCATGACCTGAGCCAAAATCAAGAGTTCGACATTTAAAAGACTAAGCCACCCAGGCACCCATATATCATACATCTGTTAAAACACACAGAATGTGCAACACAAGGAGTGGATTCTAATGTAAACTATAGATTTTCATTAAAAATAATTTATACACATTGGCTGATTAATTGTAACAAGTGTGCCACACTAATGCAAGATGTTCACAATAAGAAAATCTATGTTGGGAAGGTGGAATATAAGGGGGTTTATAGGAACTCTCTAGCCTAATACATTATATATCTGTTTTCAGTAAACTTGCTTTTCTGCTTTGGTAATGTGATTTTTTCCCCCTGGATTTATTATCATATATTTCGTTCAGTTTTCCATGATTGGTTTAGGAATATGTATATGGATTTTAATTATGTGATTGCCACATTTCAGGTGAGATGAATGGTACTTCTTTGAGAATATAAGAAATGTAATATTTGTAGTTTCTTCTGGTCCCCTAAACAGGCTCATAATTCACAGACACAGTCATTTACATATACACCATTTTTCTCTGAGAAAATAAAAGAGTATCTTTTGCCTTCCCCTGAAGAAATGATAGAGGAGAAGCAAAAGGCCACCTCTAAACAAAGACCATTTTGGTTTAGAGATAGAATGATTAAAGAGTTCCAGTGCAATTCATTCATTCATTTGATCAATAAATATATATTTAACAAGACTGTATGCCAGATTCTGGAGAAGCTGTGGTGACACTGTCTTTTCCTTCAAGATACTGTGGTCCTGTAAAGAATTCCGTCAATTGATCTGGCAATTACAATGAACATAACGGATGCTATGATAAGGAAGAAGGACTGTGCTATGGATCTTGGCACTTAAGAATTCTGAAAGTACTCCTGCATGGCTGGGGTTCGTTTGCCAAGGTGGGAGTGGCATGAAATAAACCCCGAGAGGCTGGGTCATAAATGACATTTGCCTTTATCCTGAGGGATTTGAAGTAGATTCAAACCCTTCTTGTATTCCAGGAAAAACTCTCTTGACCTCTTCTCTTACTCTTGATGACCATGGATGCAGTTCCTCAAATGCCCTCACCAACTTCATACAGGACCAATCTAAGAGTGCCTCACCCTTCTTGCTTCCTGACTCCACTTTTATCTGTGCAAACCTCTAAGCATTCATGCAAGGGCACCATGCAAGTACAAGGTCCTATGAATGCCTTATGGAGCAATCCTTGACCACCTGGGGATAGGAAATAATGATTAAATGCTTCCCTCTTTCTTCCCCCAGGATAGTTCTGAGCTGTATTTCAAAAGACTACTCAGAAGGTCCTGTAGAAGAGAGCATCTAGTTTCCCACTGGAATGGTCAACTCTATTTTGTATTCTTGTATTGGTTTTCCCTTTTTCTCTGTTTCACTCTTTCTTCCCTCACTCTCCCCCCCCCCCCCAGGATCACATTACCTATATATTATCTTCATGTTAGCTATTGTCTCCTCTCTGCTTTCTAAGGAATCCAGGATAAGACACACAGGCAATGACATGAAAGACATATAATTTTTATAAATTACATATATTATATATAGATATTGATAATAATAAGATACTATTATATATAATATATTATATATCTCATGTACATTTATATATATTAGAATGAAAACCTTGGAGGACACAAGAGAGGGTGTTAATAGAGGCAACAAGACAACCGGGTAGAAGTTTTTACGGGGAGGAGAGAAATAAGGTATAGCTTGAGGTTTATGAGGTTGGAGAGGATTTTTAAAGGGAGCTAAGCAGGCAGATGGTATGATGTAAGAATGATATTCTCCTGAGATTAACCATAGACAAAAACTGGCTGCTTATTTTGCAGGCATGGCTGTGTAAGGGCATATTTAGCCAGAGTGGCTCCACTTTGGTTGAACAGCCATTGTTGTTTATGCAGTAAAACTTAAATTGACCCTGCCCCCGCCCCCTCCCCCCTCCCCCCCACGGGAACTTACTTAAAAGCAAGTCTGGGAAACCAGTAAAATATGGTTGACCAGTTCCTGCTAACAGAGCCCAAATACAAGGGTGGGTCAGATCAGGTGGCAATAACAGAGCCCGAATTTAGGGATGAGTCGGGTCAAGTGGAGACGTCCAATCAGTGGAGTATGCATATTGTCTCCCTAGCTACCAAGGAGTGTGGGCCCTGCCTTTTGGGCAACTTTTGGGCGCCAATTCTGACTAAGGAGATAGACTAGTTCAAATAGCTACTATGGGGTGAACTGTAATTCAATTGGCCACCCATGTGTGACCTACCATGACTGCAGCTTTCTCTGTGTGTTGCAATCTCATTGGCCACCTGTGTGTGGCCATGCTCAACCACATGGCCTTTGCTTTATAAAAGTTAGTCTGTGAGGCTGGGGGGTGGCCGCCCTCTCTGTAAGAGGTGGCCCTGAACGGTTGGTTTGATTCTCGATGCTTGGCGCGAAATAAAGCTTTGCTTGACTTTTGCTTTGTATCAGTCTCGCTCCTTTGATTACGGACCTAACAGCTGTAGGTCAAGTTTCCATAATGAGGAAAGTGATTATCCATTACATGTTAGATTACGGCTGTGAGGATGATTTGGGTTTGATCAAGCTAGTGTAGAAAGGACCACACTTTTAAGAACTTGAGAGTCTTCCCAAAGGAATCCTATTCAAACATTTATTTAGTTTGCTATGCCATGAACATTGTATCTAAAATTAAAATATGGCTGTGAAACTAAATTTTGTCCTTTCAGGTAATACACATTCTAAAATCCTAAAGTAATAAGTATTTTTAGAATTATTTCTTGTCCAAGACTCCTAATTATGCTTTATACAGCTCCAACATACCTATATCTTTATACTAGTATAGTCTAGAATCATCTATTATAGGCTAGAGTAGTAAAGGAAATGCCAGAATCGATTTTACTTATAAATAAAAAAGTCTGACTCCTAGAATTCTCTGTTTAACAAGATGGCCATGCAATGAAGTGATCTTTCTTTTTTTTAGCCAGTGCTATTGTCTTTTGATGACTTCCACATCAAATCTGATTTATTACTTCACCTGGGCAAACACTAGTACCGGAATGGCAGGCAAGCTAAAATGATCTCTATCAGAAATACAAGCTGGGAACTCTTTTTTTTTAGAGAGACCATCTTGGGTTCTTCTGTCCAGGAGTTGTTCTTCTCTAATTCTGACCAAAGAAAACCTACTGTGCATTGTACTTTGGCTCTTTGAACTGTATAATAATAGATTCTAACCCGAACAAGTTCATGTATATGAAATAAACTTAATGGCTGGGCTAGTTTACCACTTAGCCTTTTCTCACTATCTTCTTTTTTCCCATCCCCTTTTTATTGGATGCTTCAACCTCATTACTATTTCAGGAAAACCTGGGTCTTGTCCATCATTTTTGTTGTCGCTTTCTTTTTCCTGGCAGACAGAGCTTAAAGTTTCAATAGAGGAAGTGGGGAGGGATACAACACGTTCAGAGTTTATGAAAGACCTTATTTACCATCAAAGTGAAGGTTTCCAGATATGAGGGCCCTGTTTTCTTATGCTCTCAAGTCTCTGATAAGAAATTAAGAACTCCTGCCAGGGCTACAGAAGACACTGAGAGGTGCCTGGCAGAAGGCACTACATGGTGTTCTGAAGCTGTTTAGTAATTACAAATGGTATTGAGGAATAATACACCGAGGAACAGAAGAATGGGGAGAAACTGTTACTATCATAATAATTTCTATGGGCACTTTTGAGAGACAATTGGATGTGCACACTTGAATATTTTTCTGTTAACGTCCTTGCACTTTTTTATTTTTTCAAAGCATGCCTTGCAGCTTCCTTTTAACAGAATTACTTATATTTATAACACTCTCCTACTCAATTATAATTCCTTAGAATGGTGGCTCTCAAATATTAGCAGGGCTAAGAATAATATGAAAACCCGTCAAAAGAGTTTAGGGCTTGCATCTCTGAGATTCTCATTCAATACATCTAGGATGAGGCCCAGAAATGTTTAACAAGACCTCCGTGTAATGGTCTGTGAAATACCTTCAGAAATATTTGCCTAGAGATCAAGTCTCTGTGGTCCTCAGGCCATAGGTCCATGCAATGCACGTAGAGTTACTCAATACACATGTTTGTAGATTCAAGGCAAATGGTTTGGGTAGGTAAAACCCCACTGGAGATTCAAGCTCAATATATTACTCTCAGAGATAAGGCTGAAGCTCTAGTGGGTTGTATATAAACTAATTATTTTTGATAGAAGGATAATGGCATAAACAGCTCTCAAACTTGGGGGGGGGGGACAATTGGTTAGAAATATATATAGATATGTATATATTTATCTATAAGAGTCCCTGAATGGAAAGCGTGATTTATTTACTCACTTTTTACATTGGAGAAGGGTGGATGTAAGGAGGAAATGCATTCATTCCTTGTGGTACATTGTGTAAAGGCTAAACCATGTTTGATTTTCCCATTCATTGCTGGATGTGTGTTTCCTTTGTCCTCCCTTGTTTCTTTTGTTTATTGTTTACTAGGGGTTATGAGATCTGCTCTTTAATGCCCCTCCTCCTTTGTTCTTCTGCCACAGGTGTGACGCCATTTGCTTATTTGTCCTTTGCTCAGAGCTACCTATAGATAGGCATGCACAAAACAAAGGAAAATCATATCTTGTCCATCAGCTCCTCACACATTCAAAAGCTGTGCCCTTAATAAAAGAAGAATATTTCACTCCCTCTTTGCTCTTTGAGGGATGTAGGGATTCATCATGCTCTGAAAAGATATCTCTGATAATTATTTTAATGTAAGTAATGTGGAAAATATCTTTTATTTTTAGAGTTTTGCTAATGCTTTCAACTATTGGAAAAAATTAACATGCTACTTTCTTTCATCAAAACCATTCACTCTTCAGTATATTTAAATGTCATTAGTGTGGAGTGCTTCCAGTTCTAAGTAGGAATAAAATGACACTGAAAAATCAATGTGGATAATATAAAGACAAAAATATATATGGATTATTCTGCTTGGAATTGTAAATGTTCAGTGCTCATTAGCTTCTGATTCTGTTTCCAAGTGAGAAAAGGCAATAAACATACACATTACAATCAGGACATGCTCTGTGTTTCTCTCCTTTTTCAAATCCTAAGAATATATCTGTATCTCTATACCTTTACGTATCTACATATCTTTTGATAACCACTCAATAACAGCTTTACACAAAGCTGCTCATTTAGTGACACTGTGTTAAATCATAGCACCTCTTAGAAACAAAATTGGCACGAGTATTTTTGCCTGTGATTAAATTCACATACTATCTTGCTATTGAAAAAAAGTCATAGGCATGCAAAGCACCCCTCCAAAACAGCACAGTGCAAAGGGGGATGCTTATTCTATCTGGAGTCTGTTTGTTTGGGCCAGGGCTGTCATTTTCCCATAGTGTCTTCATTTATTATGCTAACTGACTTTCCAAGGGCAGGCAGAAGGGTATCTGCTCTGTGAATTATTCTCGGTTGGGGGGCTTTTAAAAGCAAACCTATTTTGTGCCCAAACAAAACCAAAAATCAATGTGTTTCTTTTCAAAGATGGGAGGGTTAATACCATGGTTGTTTTGTTCCCATCCAGTTATGTAACCTTGGGAACTTGTTTCTTTGCTTTCAGGATTTGTACAAAACACATTAAAGCTAAACAATAGGCGGGAGTCATAGAAGCAACCCTCGAGCTGTGTCTTGGAGTTCGTCCTCCTGGGTTTGGGAATCTCCAATTAGTTCTATCTCAAGTGCTGACTCCCTGTGTGTGTGTGTGTGTGTGTGTGTGTGTGTGTGTGTGTGTGCTTAGTTAGCTGGCATGCAACACACTTCCCCAGGGTTGTTTCCTTTTTCCTGAGATATGGCGAAGGGTAAAGTGTCGGCGTCACATGGATACAAAGCATTTGATTAATGTCCAAGTCACCGCTGTGGCTGTCGGAGCTGCCTCTCCTCCAGCCCCGGCCGCGTGAGGCCAGAGCCATGGGGCTCAGCCTACAGGTCCCGGGCAGGGGCCATCTCCTTGTCTGCTCAGAGCCTCGCGCCTCCCGCGCTGGAGTTCCAGCTAGCGCACTCTACTCTCCCAACACCCCAGCCTCTCCCCGGCATGTAAAGTCGCCCATACCCCCTCCGACTTCTCAGAGGCAGCAACTTTCCCCTCTGGCGGGTGCGGGGCGGGGCACCAGTCGGCACGCGGCATAGCGCGCAGGACCGCAGCCCTGCGTCCCGCCGCCCACCGTGACCGACGAGAGCCGCGGGGATGCCAGCGCCGAGAGCGCCCAGGACCTGGAGAAACAGCTTCGCCTGCGCCTGTTGCATGCTCAGCGAGCTCCAGAAGACCGAGCGGGACTATGTGGGCACGCTGGAGTTCCTGGTGTTGGTGAATGTGTCCCCGCGCGGCGAGGCAGGGGGTGGCGGGCGGCGCGAGGCGCGGATCCCGGAGAGGCCGCTGGAAGCGCGCGTGGCATTGTCTACTGGGGGACGGGGTACCGCTCCCAGCGTCGCGGGACCATGAACCCGCGCACGGACACTATGCTAGCCCGCGCGTGGACCCCGGGCGGGGCTGTTTCACGCCTGGACACGCAGTGAGTTTGCCAGGGCCTTGGAGATAGGCGGGCTTGAAAAGTTAGCTCCAATGGGAGAAGGCTCTTGTCCCCGGAATCCCTGCTTACCCCATCTTTCCTCACTCTTTACCCCGTCCCCGGCTGCCTTATGTAATTTTTTTACCCTCTTCTCTTCCTCCCCTGGGATTTTAAGACTTTGGCTTGGTGATTAAAGTCAGTTTACCACATGCAGGCACATTTAGTTAAAAGAAAAAAAAAAATCCTTGATTGCTTTAGAGCTTGAGTTCATTATTCAGATTAGATGGCAGCGAAGTCCCTTAGTTATAATAATCTTTGAAACATAGGATTCTGGCGGGGGCTAGAGAAGGAGCAGCGGGGTTATGATCTCTAGCGGCTGTTGGCTATTAAAGCCACCTGTGGTGCTTACCCTGTTCTAGCTCTGCAGTCTCCTACCCCCATCCTCCATCCCGGGTTTAAATTTGCTCCCCGCTCAGCTTCTGGATTCTCTGTTCACACTGAGCCCAGGAGAGTAGTATAATAAAACTAGTGTCAAAAAACTTCAAGATTTCATAGAAAGAACTGGCAGGAACTTTGTTTCAAAGTTTCAGCTTGACGTATTGGAAGGCTGCTCTGGAAACGTTTCATTCATTTTAGAGCCAGAAAGGGCAAAACTGAGTGAAAGAAACTTCTGAGACATCACTCAGAAATTGAATTTTTTCTATTCATTGTTGCAAAGACAAAAGAGCATTGGCTCCTTTCCACCCAGATGCCTGGGCGAGCATAGGACTGAGGAGCTCTTAGCCTTTGCAATCTAACTCACATCTTCAAACCTACTGCTCCTTCCACCTCCGTGTTGCATGCCCTCGTGGTCCAAAGGGAAATGTTTCAAAGGCCAAAACTTTCCGCTCAGTGTTCTGTAAGATGTAAACTTTCTGCTTATAATTATGGTAGAGGAATTCACTTCTTTGCTATGTCAAGAAGGAGAGAACAATGTTTCAACACAGGTTGACTTCTGGTTGACTTCTCAAATTAAAATCAGTATACCTGAGCCCCTGGGGCCACATTCTTTGGAAATATTTAGATATTTGAGAATATATGGGTAATTGGTGATAAATTGGATTGTTGTACACTTCCATGCAGCAATGTTCTAAAAAGCATGTTTTTAAGATTTGACTTTTTTTTACAAAGTTATTACAATATTATTGACTATATTCCCTATGTTGTATGTTTCTATGACATTTTATAATCAGAAGTGTGTACTTCTTAATCCTCTTCATCTATTTCACTTATCCTCCCACTCCCCTCCCTGCTGGCAACTGCTTGTTTTTTCTCTGTATTTATGAATCTGTTTTTCTTTGTTGTTGTTTGCTTGTTTTGTTTTTTAGATTCCACTGTAAATTAAATTATATGGTGTCTTTCTGTCTGACTTACTTCACTTGGCATACTACTATCTGTGTTGTCACAAATGGCCAGATTTAATGCTTTTTAATGGCTGAGTAATATTCCATTGTGAATTTCATATTCTATTCCATACCACATCTTCTAGATCAATTCATCTATAGATGGATGCATAAGTTGCTTACATACTGTAAATAATGCTGCAACAAACATAGGTGTACATATATCTTTTTGAGTTGGTGTTTTCATTTTCCTCAGGCAAACGCCCAGAACTGGAGTTACGAATCATATGATACTTCTATTTTTAATTACTTGAGGAACTTCCATACTGTTTTCCAAAAGGGCCCCACAAATTTACATTACCACCAACAGTGCATGAGGGTTTCCTTTCCTCCATGTCTTTACCAACACTTGTTATTTCTTGTTTTTTTGATACTAGCCATTCTGACTGATGTGAGGTGGAGATTTGACTTTTAATAGCTTCAGATTTGCCTTTCATGAAACTTCACTGGTGACAAAGTCCTTTGACTTTTGAAAAATCTGAGCCACTTCTTAAACTGTATTAGTTACTTCTTTCTAGAGGTATATGAAAAAAGTACTGTGTAGAGTCCTGAATTGTAGAAATAGAGATCTAACCTAATCTACATCAAAAACTAATTTGTTGATCTTTATTTAATATATGCGTTTTTCCTCTAACCTTAGCACTTGATTATTAAAATTGAAAACTTATTGCTAGATAGAGTTGGGTAAGAAATTGTGGGACACATGGGTGGCTCAGTTGGTTAAGCATCTGCCTTTGGCTCTGGTCATGATCCCAGGGTTCTGGGATTGAGCCCCACATTGGAGTCTTTGCTCAGCAGGGAGCCTGCTTCTCTCTCTGCCTGCTGCTTCCCCTGCTTATGATCTCTCTCTGACAAATAAATAAATAAAATCTTAAAAAAAAAGGAAAAAAAAAGAAATTGTGGGAGGTATAAAGTAAATTAATTATATGTCCCTATTTACAAGTAGTTCATTTAATGATTTCATTCTTCTTATTTCATTCAGAAATTATGGACTCTTCCACTTTTATTTTTCTTTGTCCATTATTTTGTGCACGTACATCCAGTACTTATGCACAGACATGTTCACACACACACAAACACACTAATTGGCCTGTCATCCTAAACAAAAGTTTACCCTGACTTCTTTTTAATCATAATCATTGAAAGCCTCAGATCTACTTGTAATACACTTTTAGATTTTCTTTTCTGAGTATTTATTTTTTCATTATTATTTATAGTAACACTGAATATGCATGTATTATTACTTGTTCACCTTCTGTTGATGTAGTCAATCTAGTTCTAACTTTAACGTAAGCTAATAATATACCAAGCTTTAAAAATATTCAAACTCTTTGGCCTGGCAATTCTTTTTCTAGGAGTCCATCTTGAAGGACTGATCAGAAATGTAGACAAACCATAAAAGTGATTTTTAAAAAAAGTTAGCACTAGTATTAAATAAGGGGTACATTTGTTGTAAAAAATCTGGTAGTGCATTTCTAAGTCAAATGTAAATATTTGTTAGATTAGTCATTGTTTTAGATTTCTGTCATTGTTTCAGCCATTAACATGCAGTAAGGGTAACTCTTATTTTTATTATGAAGAGATAGAAAATGTATTTTTAGTTTTATCAAGAACATATTTTTGACTTACAAGCCCATAAATAATCAAACAAAATTGTATTTTTTCTCTTGATGAAATGATCATATGACCTGAAGGGGAAAACTTTTCATACTAAGATCTTTTATACTTCTTTTTCTTTTAAAGATTTTTAAAAATTTTATTTGAGAAAGAAAAAGAGCATGTGATCATGAACCAGGGGAGAGGCAGAGGGAGAAGGAAAAGGAGAAGCAGAGTCCCTGCTAAGGGGAGCCTGACTGGGGTTCTATTCTAGGACTCTGGGATTAAGACCTGAGCATTTAACTTCACAGTTAAATCAGTTAACCTGAGCTTAACTGACAGAGTCACCCAGGTACCCCTAAGATCTTTTATACTTCTAATTCCTTTCTGTTCTCATTTCCAACCCTTTCATTTTTTGAAGTGAGAACAACTTTCCCACCCCACAGATAGCTGGTATATAGAGTGATTCTCGCTTCCCATGGGATCTCTGGCTTCTTTTATTTCTTACTAGCCCTTCTATCCTTTTGTATTCCCACTGGGCTTTCAGGGCTCCATTCCTTGAGGAAACTTCATAATCCTGTCCTCTCTGCTGTCCCCCCTACCCCATCCCAGGCTACAGTGCTCACTGCTTTGTAGTTTCTTCTTCCCTGCACCAAAGGAGGCTTATACATGTATGTGTTTACTTTGGTCTCATTCTATTAGAATGTAAGCTTCTTGAGGACAGGCCCATATTTTACTTGTGTGTTTTTCCACAGAATTTTGTGCAGTGCTTGTGAAATCATAGGCCATACCAAGATCAGGATGTCTTCCCAGACCCATCTGAGTGAACAGAAGAAGGGCAGAGCAGGGCCAGCTTCATGGGTGTGCATGCTGTGCGCTTTGCTCTGGGCTTCGTACTCAGAAGGACCTGGAACTTGGTTTAGAACTCTGCTAACACTGTCTTGAAATTTGTGCTAGTTTTATCTTTGAACTTGTGTTTTACAAGTGAAGTCCATTGGGATAGTAGAGTGTGAGTAGAGCTAATATATGAAAGAAAGAGAAAAGCTTTATATTTTAATACCTCTTTTTTTTAAAGACTTTATTTGACAGAGAGAGAGAATGAGAGAGGGAACACAAGCACGGGGAGAGGGAGAGGGAGAAGCAGGCTTCCTGCTGAGCAGGGAGCCCAATGCAGGGCTCAATCCCCTGACCCTGGGATCATGACCTGAGCTGAAGGCAGAGGCTTAACCAACTGAACCACCCAGGTGCCCCTATTTCAGTATCTTTAATAACACATTTCCCCCTGCTTTTTGAGCAAAAGGCCTCACACTTTTATTTTGCACTGGGCCTGGAAAATCTTGTCGACACATTTCACTCTGGCATTGTGGCCGGATGGCTGTGAACACTTTTGTCTAAAATGGGACACTTCTGAGGGTGAAAGGGAGTGTTATTAATAATTACACTGGGAAACAGATGTAACCCTGGAGTGTTCCTGGCAAATCAGAATGTGCTGTTCTTCCACATTGCGGGCACATGAGTTACATGTCTTGTCATAAACAAAAGATTTTGAAGTTTGTTACCTGTCTAGACGCTGACCTCAGATAGCCCAGAATCTGAGTCCTGTCTCTAATTTACTAGTTAAATTAGGAATGGACACATTCCTAAACTTTTCAAGCCCCATTTTCTTCATCTCTAAAACGGGGAACCAATAGCATTTCTCAAGGTTGCTGTAAGGATGAGATGATGGATGCTTTGGGCTCTGCCCAGTCCCTGACTTACGGGAGTGCCCTATATATGGTTACTGTTATTTCTTCTGATGCTACAGTTGCTACACAGAGGTACCCATACTGGTCAGCCTTAGTGTCTAATTTTTGCATGGGTGATATTCCTCTTTATACTTTCTGTCTCTGAGTCTCTTCTTTACTTCTTCCCCCAGTGTTTCCCCTTCTTTGCATGCAGTCCTTCTTCCCATGATATTCTTATTTTTTAAAAGATTTTATTTATTTACTTGTCAGAGAGAGAGAGAGAGAGTGAGCGAGTGCACACACAAGCAGGGGGAGTGGTAGGAAGAAGGAGAAGCAGACTCCCTGCCGAGCAGGGAGCCCAGTGTGGGACTTGAACCCTGGAATCATGACCTGAGCCAAAGGCAGACACTTAACCAACTGAGCCACCCAGGTGTGCCCCATGATATTCTTATACATACTCTGTTGACTTAAAACTGTAAGAACACTTTGCAGTCTATAAAACAACAACCATAGTTAGTATGCCATTTTACAGTTTATAGTAAATAGTTGCATATTTATTATCTGATTTGGGTTAATATATATGCCTCTTACTCTTTCAAATGGTGCTCCCTAGAGTTCCAGGGTTCTGTGGTTTGGCCCTCATAGAGGGTGAGCAGGAACTGAGTTGGATGGTTTCAGGCTTTCCACTCAACCTCTCCTAGCACAGCCCCACCTTCTTCTGATTTGTGCCTTTGCTAAAGCAGTTAGAAAAGCCTCTTACCTAGATAGTAAACTCCAAGAGAACAGGAGTGGTGCATTTTTCTCTTAGGTACAGTTTTCTTGGCCTAAATATAGTGGTGTGTAAATAGGTACACAGGGAAACAAACAAATCAAACAAAAGCAAACACACAGTTTGAATGAGTCCAAAAACAACTTCCTTCAGTCACGGTCTAACTTTTTTCAGGCAAGGATAAATGAATTCAACACATTACCTTTAGGTTTGTGCTATCCCGGCTGAATTGTGTGATCGTCAAATTCATATGCTGCCATCCTAACCCTCAGTATACAAATAATTACAATGCCATGTGGGCGAGGCAATGATAGAGTAATAAGCAAAGTTGCATGGAGGCATTAAGGGGCCCCTTCAGTCCGGGGTCAAGGGAAGTTTTGGGAAAGAGGTGACGGATAGCTTCTGAGGGATGAGGAGAATATGCCAGACTGGGAAGACAGCTAACTATCCATCCGGAAAGAGCAGCGTGTTCCGTGTGACCTTCATATGACATTTTGGGGCTGCTGGCATGACGGTGCATAGGCGATGCTGACAACTCTTTGTTGACGGAGACTGATAAGTTCTACATGCTTTTTGGATACTTTTGGGTATTGGTAGGAGGTGAAGTAAGTTCAGTCCAGTTTGAGAAGGATTGTGTGTTTAAGAATTCTTTCTCCCAAGACAACTATCATATGATCTCCCTGATATGAGGACATGGAGAAGCAACATGGGGGGGTAGGGGGATAGGAGAAGAATAAATGAAACAAGATGGGATTGGGAGGGAGACAAACCATAAATGACTCTTAATCTCACAAAACAAACTGGGGGTTGCTGGGGGGAGGTGGGATTGGGAGAGGGAGAGCGGGCTATGGACATTGGGGAGGGGAGGCGAACCATAAGAGACTATGGACTCTGAAAAACAACCTGAGGGTTTTGAAGGGTCAGGGGTGGGAGGTTGGGGGAACAGGTGGTGGGTGATGGGGAGGGCACATTTTGCATGGAGCACTGGGTGTTGTGCAAAAAGAATGAATACTGTTACGCTGAAAAAATAAATAAAATGGAAAAAAAAAGAAAAAAAAGAATTCTTTCTCCCTTTCTTTCTTTCTCTCTATTTTTATTACTTATTTGAGAGAGAGAATGAAAGAGGAAGAGAGAGAGAGAGTATGAGGAGGGGAGAAGCAGACTCCCTGTTGAGCAGGAAGCCTGATGCTGGACTCGATCCTGGGACTCCATGATCATGACCTGAGCTGAGGACAGTCTCTTAACAAGCTGAGCCACCCAGATGCCCCAAGAATTCTTTTTTTATTTTTATTTTTTAAGATTTTATTAATCTATGTAAAAGAGAGAGTGGGGGAGAGAACTTGAGCAGGGGGAGGGACAGAGGGAGAAACAGACTTTCCACTGAGCATGACCTGAGCCAAAAGCAGACACAACTGAGTCACCCAGGCACCCTTATTTGAAGAATCCTGACTTTAACTAAAAGTAGTAGGAAATCAATTGTGAGGGGACACCTACTGTCCTGTTAGTAATAAACAAATTTGAGAGCTCCAAAGTTGGCACCGGAAAAGGATGTCTTGTGGGATAAAGTTACTAGGCCAAGATTTCCTGAATCACTGTATCTGAATTTCACCTTGGGATTCCTTCTCTCTGTTCCCTATGTCTACGACCTCTCTGGTCCTCAGCAATCCACTTAAGCATACAGAGAAGACCTTTCCTTGCTTCTCTTAATCTGGGACATGTTATAATCTTCAAAACATTATTCTTGAGTAGGGAAGAACAGAGGCCAGTAATCCTAGAAACAACATGAAACACAAACATAGTCCAACTTGTATAATAGAGATTCCTGCTCCTAACAAGGTGATCTTTCAGGGCCGGAGACTCGGAACTATTTTTATCTTAAGCCCCAATGTAGTTCCTAACTGACCCCCTGGCTGGGCACTACTCCTGGGCTGACTTGGGGGAGTGCTTTGTTTTCTAAACATTAACTTGAACATGTATGTATGAGGATGGCCTCAGGACACTGCCCTTAGGATGTCTTGAGTCTCGTAGTGAATACACCTTCATCCATAATTCAGATATTTGGAATATTAATCATTATGGCCAGAGCCTACTCCCTATACAAAGGAATGTATTTTTAGTCTTATGGTTTCATCTGCATAGTTGTACCTTATTATAATGCCATTAATATAAGAATAGTATCTACTGAGATTAGCTTTGTTTCCCAGCAAGAGAATTCTGTCAGTAGGATTGAGGAATGAAGACTGGAGTCTGGTTCCCATTGGGAGCTTCTGCCATTGCATTGGTCCAGGTAAGAAATGTGGAATGTCTGATTTAAGACGGAAGCAATGAAGAAGATAAAAAAAACAAAACAGAATAAAAACCAAATAAACCACAAACAGGAAAACAAGCACCCACCAACTAGCAGACATCCTTGGTTGGAACTTTTGGTAGGTGTGTTCATTCAGAAGTGGAGGTTTCTGT
The DNA here is from genome assembly GCF_922984935.1 of Meles meles. Classification (NCBI taxonomy): domain Eukaryota; kingdom Metazoa; phylum Chordata; class Mammalia; order Carnivora; family Mustelidae; genus Meles; species Meles meles. Next base: position 182,236 of record NW_025721134.1, read on the forward strand.
AGAAGGGAGAACATTGTGTGGAACTTCAGCCTGTAGTTTGAAAACAAGATGAATACAAGGGACAGAAGAGCATTGGGAGGTGGAAAAAGGTGAATTTGGTTTTGGACTCGCTGGGCTGCAAATTCTGCTGTTTTTGAAGATATGAATATGAAAGTTAAGAAAGAATTTGGGGGGCGCCTGGGTGGCTCAGTGGTTTAAGCGTCTGCCTTCGGCTCAGGTCATGATCCCAGGGTCCTGGGATTGAGCCCCACGTTGGGCTCTCTGCCCAGCAGGGAGCCTGCTTCCTTTCCTCTCTCTCTGCCTGCCTCTCTGTGTACTTGTGATCTCTGTCTGTCAAATAAATAAATAAAATCTTTAAAAAAAAAGAAAAAAAGAGAAAGAATTTGGGGCAAAAATTAGAGTTCTAGAAATTAACTTATCATATTTTTTTGAAGTCATCAGGTGGATGAGATGCCCTAAGGGGATGAACTTGAGGAAAAAAGCCATAGAGACACAGGGTAGGTTGTTGGAAAGCCAGCATTTGAAGGATGGAGGAAGAAGTAGATTGCATTGGTGACCCAGACTGAGCCATCAAAGGTTGAAACAAAGAACCGGGAAAGAGTGATCTCTTGAAATCCAAGGAAGGACTTAGTAGTACCCAGGAGAAAGTCTTCCTAGAACTTTTGAGAAGTAGGTGGTGGGAAGACTGAAAAGGCCCCTGGATTTGGCAATTAAATGCCTGTCATTGGGCTTTAGTTCAGGAGTGTGTGAGCAGTAGACTGACAGACAATGAGCTGAGACCCCAGTGGAAGCTGAGGGATGAAGACCAGTGGAGAAAAAACTATACTGAGACTTTGTCAGTAAATGTAAGGGGAGAAGTAGGTTAGTAACAGAAGCAGGTGATTTTGTCGAGGGATGTTTGAGGAACTGCCATGTCACTAGGAGATAAAGAGGATCCTTGGCAAGATTCACTGCCACGAAACACCCACAACAACACATCGTTGCAGACTGTAATGCCAAGAGTGGGCCGGCTGTCTTGGATACTTTTAAATTTCTGCTGCTTCTCTAGTGTAGCATGTGAGGAACTGCTGGGATGGCCTTTGTGCCTCCTTTTGCACACTCACCAGCATCCTGCTGGGACAGTAGGGTGTGGTGCATGGTACAGAGCATGGGTTTAGGGAATCTGATGACCTGGGTTAAAGTCCTGGCACTGAAACTTACAAACTGTGTGTAACTTTGGGCAAATTACATAGCCTCTTTATGCTTGGTTTCATATTTGGAAAATACATTTAATAATATCTCACAGGCTGGCCTCAAGTTCAAATCAGCTTCTGTAGGTATAGTGCTGATAGGTAGTAAGGCTTTCCTCTTTTTCCTTTCTCGTCCTGCCTCACAGACAGAGTCTGGTGGTTGTTGAGGCTACCTAGCCTGCTTCTGGGCCCTTTCTCTTCCAGCCTGGAAGCATACTGGAGGTTTTAATAGATAAGTTTTAATAGAAAAGTCCTGAGGAGGCTGGAGGGGCCTTCAGGATTGCTGGTGAGGTGTGGTCTTCCAGGAGGAGAGGGAGTGGTAAGGGTGTGGGAGATGCGGGTTGGGAGTGTGTGGAAGGTACAGAGTAGTTTGCCTCTGGGAGGAACAAAGGATGCAATGCCTAGAGTTATTTTGGAGGAGAGGGGAGTTGGAGGTTTCTGCCTGGTGACCTTTACTTTTCTATGAAATTGAACTATTGTTTTCTTTGTGTTCTGTTTTGTTTGTTTTTGCTGAGAGTAAGGCCTATGAAGACAGTGGTAAAGATTTGAAACATACACTTTCAAGAACAGTAAGGGGAACTGAACTCAGGTATCTGAGGTTGGATGTCTGACTGTCTTTGTGTAATCATTCTTTTATTTATTTATTTATTTTAAAGATTTTATTTATTTGACAGAGAGAGATCACAAGTAGGCAGAGAGACAGGCAGAGAGAGAGAGATAGAGAGGAAACAGGCTCCCTGCTGAGCAGAGAGCCTAATGTGGGACTCGATCCCAGGACCCTGAGATCATGACCTGAGCCGAAGGCAGCGGCTTAACCCACTGAGCCACCCAGGCACCCTCTTTTATTTATTTTTGCTATGATTTTTAACAATTTTATTTATTTATTTGAAAGTGGGGGGGAGAGAGAGCATGAGCGGTGGGGAGAGAGATAGAGGGAGAGGGAGAAGTAGATTCTTCTGCTAAGCAGGGAGCTCAACGAGGGTAGAGGGGGGAATGACTCAATCCTAGGACCCTAGGATCATGGGATCATGACTGAGCCAGAGCCAAAGGCAGAAGCTGTTTAACTGAATGAACCACCCAAGCACCTCATGCGTATTCTTTTAAAAGTGACTTTCTTAATGCAACATATAAATTTAGAAGTCAAAATAGAGAAGTAGCTTCACCTGATTTCTTATATTATGACTAGGTTCAAATCTTGGAAATAATGACATAATCATTTTTTTAAACCATGACACAAATTGTGTAGAACTTCTGTATTATTACATTTAATGCACACAGCAATTACTATGCACATTCTTTTGAAAAGGAACATTGATTTATCTGACAACATTTTGATAACATTACATTTTTTTCTCAGTACTGTCTTTTAGCATTGTTCTGTTGAGTGTTCTCTTATTATATACCTGGTTTATACTTTAATTCCAAATAAAATTGTTATATTTGAGTTTTGAGTACAATTAGTTTAACCTAAAAATAGTTGTTTCTGTTTACATGAATTCTTTAAAATTATTATCTATAATATTTACTTTTCATAATAGATGAATTTTTATTCTCAGTGTATTGTAATTGCATTAGCTATATTAAAATCAAGATTTCTTTGACTTATTATATTATTGCCTCAAACAATAACAAATTCAAAATCACCCCTTAATAAATGTTTCTTTGCTTAAAACTATTGTTGGGCCAATTTTCAAATGGTGTTCAGTATATTCATTCAAATCCTGAGACATCTTATAAAAACTTTTTTTTCAATTTTTTCCCATTCTCTGAACAATCATTGAATTTTATCCAAGAATTCAATGATTGTAATTTTAAGAAAATTGATATGTTAAATTGAGGTTATGGTTTTTAAACATCTCTAGTTAGTATAGATAACTTCAGACTTTGATTCCATGCATAAATTTGTAGTATTCTAGCCTTACCATATAGCTAAGCATACTGTACAAAAAAGGACCTGTGTTGTTGGAGAGTAGCTAAGCCAAGGACATTATGTTCTGTCATCAATGTGAAATGAGTATTTTCCATTAAAAGACAACCCCTTCACTTGGAAAGGTTAAATGGTATAATACTTAAGAAATGACGGCATCGGGTTAAATTTAGAATACTGACATAAAAATATTCTCTGGGTTAATAGCAAAAATACAGTAATATAGAATATGAATGAGTAAACATTTTTATTTATTTTAAAACTTTGTTTCTCTGGGAGAGTCGCCTAAGAGTTGATGTCTGTGTTTGACTTTGCTTTGCTACTTTTGTTATTTTAATTATCTATTGAAGTTGTCTTCTTGACAGTAGAAGAGGCTTTATAGATGGTGACACATTTTCAGTGATTGTGCAAGAAATGTGGATGTTTTCCTTTGCTGCCTGGTAATGCTTCACCTTGGCCTCGCTTTCATGCTCCTTTGGTTTCTAGTTTTTTTCTTGTTTGAGACTATTGCCCCAAAGAAACAAATCTTAGGATTCCAGAAATAACATCTCCCATTCCAAAGTTTTTTTTTTTTTTTTCTGTCAGTAGCACTTGGGGGAGAGCTATGGAAAGACATTTTATCATCTAGATGTTAGTCCCATACTTGCATATTCCAAGATTGCTTTAATAGTTCATTATTTCCCCAGAACTAAAATTATGGAAGGAAAGGGAATTTTCATTTTCTACACTGTGTATCTGTGTGTTGGCTTTTGTGTGACTTTAATATATTTTTATATGTTATGTAGGAATATTTTTGTATTCATATATTTATTCTACTAAAAATTTTTGAATATTTTAAACACTTTATGCCGGGGTTTCTAGTATCTCTTGAATAATGAGATGTCTGGCAGAGATTTCTAATCGCTCCCAATGTCCAATATTCTTTTCTTCCATAGTGATAAAAGTTTTAGCTCAGGCCATGATTATCTAACTTAAGATTGCATGTCTCAGCCTCCCTTGCTGTTAAGTGTGAGCCTATGAATAGGGTCTGGGTAGTGGGTTGTGAGCAGAAGTGGCATGGGTAACTTCCAAGGTGTACCTTGATAATGGAGGAGTATGCACTCTCTCCCTTCTCCCTGGGTGGTGTGAGGATGTGATGGTAGGAAATGAGGCAGCCATTTTCGACAACGATTTCATTGAAATGGAGTCACATGTTGAGGATAACAGAACAACAAAACAGAAAGAGTCCATTTCTTTACTAAAACAGTCTAACTGGTATCCTGTCAAAAATGGGTCTGTAAAAATAAGTCAGTATTTACTTAACTCTGCCCTAACATCATCTTTTTTGACATTTTTACATTGTGCTTCCAATTTTTCACTGATTTATGCAAATTATTAATGAATTGGCAAACTTTAATCGATTTTTCTGCCTTTGTCTTCACTGAGTAATCCTAACGTTTTAAATTTATTTCTAGCTTTTCTTTAATGAAAGTTCACCAGTGATTTCCCTGGAATACACTAAAACTACACTCTCTTTTGCTCTTGGTAAACTTTCTTTTTTTGTTGTTAGAAAAAGAACAGTATATTTATTTATTTATTTTAAAGATTTTATTTATTTATTTGACAGGTGGAGATCACAAGTAGGCAGAGAGGCAGAGAGAGAGGAGGAAGCAGGCTCCCCGCTGAGCTGAGAGCCCGATGCGGGGCTCGATCCCAGGACCCTGATATCATGACCTGAGCCCAAGGCAGAGGCCTAACCCACTGAGCCACCCAGGCGCCCCAAGAACAGTATAATTTTTAACCTATGCTTCTATATTTTTTTTTCCTGAAGGCCAGGTTTTGTGTGTTTGTTGTGTATATTTGTAAGAACATTTGTTCAGCTGCTTTGACTGAGGTTAAACAACAGTGGTTTAAACAACACGGATTGTTTGTGACTATGAAAGCCGTATGTAATCAACATGGCTTTTTGTGTGTGTGTTCTGTCTTGGAGCTCTGCTTATTTAATTTTTCAATTCGATTGCCTAACAGTATTTCAGAGGAGTAAGCAGCTTGGCTCTATCAGGTCATTGAGTATCCCAGTCCTTCTATCTTATTGCTCCACCATCCCCTAGGACCCATTAAATCAAAGTCTATAGGAGAGAGAGCCAGGCATCAGTATTTTATATAGTTTCTCCAGGTGGTTCCAATGTGCAGAAGGTTGGAGAACCAATACACGAGGGTCTTCTTGTCCATAGGGGTCGAAGCTGGCTTACAGACCCCTTTCTCATTTCAGCTCTAAGGGGACAGAGGCAAATTCCACACATCACTTTCAATCTCATCCCCTTGGCCAGAACGTCATTACATGGCTGAACCAGCTGCAGGGGAGACTGGAATAGTGCTATCTAGTTGGGTAGCCATGTATACGGCTGAAATTTGGGAAGTTCTGCACTAATATGAAGAAGTAGAAAATAAATATTGAGGAGCAAGGTGTAAAACTTAGGCTCCAGTGAAACATTAGGATTGGTTCTTTTTTTTTTTAAGACTTTATTTATTTATTTGACAGAGACACAGGGAGAGAGGGAACACAAGCAGGAGGGACGGGAGAGGGAGAAGCAGGCTTCCAGCTGAGCAGGGAGCCCGATGTGGGGCTCAATCCTAGGACCCTGGGATCATGACCTGAGCTGAAGGCAGATGCTTAATGACTGAGCCACCCAGGTGCCCCTAGGCTTGGATCTCAGAAAATCATATATATTAATTCTTGGGTTCCTTTACTATAAGAATCTGTTCTACTTAACATATAATTTGGATTATTTCCCCCTAAACTAATATATTCTTGTCCACATAGAAATCTATCTAATATTTTGTCTATCTCTTCACATATGTTTGTAAGAGCAATGTAAAGGGTTTTTTTTTGTTTGTTTGTTTTTGTTTGGTTTTCGTGGTTTTTATTTTTGTTTTTGTTGTTTTATTTTCCCATTGGTTTTCACTACAGGAAGAATGAAGAGAGGGTTTGGAAATTTTGTAATTTACATGTTTGTAATTAAACATGTTTTTTTTCCTGAAGTCTCAAACAAATGATAAAACTGTCCCAGGAAAATCTGGAGATCATTTAATATGTCTTTGTTGTATGTCAGGCACTGGATATTCATGTATAACTCACAACTCCTTTCAAGGCTTGTATCATTTTAACAAATACCTAAGTATAGTCTGGTTGGTTCCTCAGTGAGAGAGGGGGGATTCTGAGCCAATCCATTGTGCAGCTATTCCAAGAGGTTCTGCTGGTATTTACTGGCCCAGGCATTTCTAGATTGTGGGAGCACTGTGATTAATCAGGACTCAGAGAACCAAGGCAGATGTTGGGATCAGGGCGCAGAACTTGTTGACTCCGGAAGTACACAGAAGCTAGAAGTCAGGAAGGGACAGTAGTTCATTTCAGGCAAAGGAACAAGAGCAAAGGAGCAACAAGAATCGCCTGGTCAATCCAAGACAGGGGTCAGAGCCAGGCAAGCACTCAGGAGCCAACAATTACCCAGAAGTCAAGAGTTTCCAGGACAGAAATGAGGAAATGCAATGAATCATTTAAAAATAGACAACCTTAGTTCTACTGTTGGATATCTGTTAGTGTATATCATTGCTAAGGGTGATTTCAGTGTGGATCATTTTGGATCTCCATGTGCTTAATTACTTACTACTTACTCTTGGTTTTATGTGTTGAAAGTGGCTCATGGGTGTCCTCTATATGATTAAATCATATGCTATTTGAAACAGGGATTAAGTACACACACGCACACGCACACCCAGACACACATCCTCACTCTTCAGAATGTATGTATTGTTCTGCATTCAGTGGATTTTGTATAATTGGCGTTGGTAGAAAGCATTAATGTAATTAAAACACAGAGAAAGTGAACTATAATTCAAATGGTTGTTATTCCTGGAAGTGCTCTATTTGCCAGGACTACTTCTTTTGATGGGATAGATGAGGGAGAGGAACAGGCATTGTGGTAATCCCAGAATGACGTTTGATAAATAAGCCACGTTCTATAGGTGGGGCCATTTTTCTTAGCTTCTAGCAAGGACAGTTAGCACAGCTGTATAATCTTAGAGTCCAGAAGGGAATCATGCTATGGATAGATGAATATAGCTTTCAAATAAAATATGAGAAGTTGATGTTTCTCATGTATATTTTGAAATAATAATTCTCACATATAAATTTTACCTTCTCTGTATGGTGAAATTTTCTGAGGATAGCAAATATTCTTTGGGCTTTAGGGCTGTTTTTTTTTTTAAATTATTTTATATTTAAAATTGACTTAATTATAAGGAATTTAATGAGTTATATTATCAGAAAAAAATTTTTTTTATTTGTTTATTTTCAGCGTAACAGTGTTCATTGTTTTTGCACCACACCCAGTGCTCCATGCAGAACGTGCCCTCCCTATTACCCACCACCTGGTTCCTCAACCTCTTACACCCCCGCCCCTTCAAAAGCCTCTGGTTGTTTTTCAGAGTCCATAGTCTTTCATGGTTCATCTCCCCTTCCAGTTTCCCTCAACTCCCTCTCCTCTCCATCTCCCCAAGTCCTCCGTGTTCTTTGTTGTGCTCCACAAATAAGTGAGACCATATGATACTTGACTCTCTCTGCTTGACTTATTTCGTTCAGCATATCTCTTCCAGTCCCATCCATGTTGCTACAAAAGTTGGGTATTCATCCTTTCTGATGGAGGCATAATACTCCATTGTGTATAGGTACCGCATCTTCCTTATCCATTCATCCGTTGAAGGGCATCTTGGTTCTTTCCACAGTTTGGCGACCATGGCCATTGCTGCAATAAACATTGGGGTACAGATGGCTCTTCTTTTCACTACATCTGTATCTTTGGGGTAAATACCCAGCAGTGCAATTGCAGGGTCATAGGGAAGCTCTATTCTTAATTTATTGAGATTATCAGAAAATTTGATAGTTTAGTTGATAACTTCAATAGATTCTTAATTTTAAACATTCACATTTCTATAGTTGAGTATTTGGTTCAGATTCAACTTTAATGGCATCAGAAAAATATATGCAAACCTAAATGAGAGGTCCAGGAAGTCAGCCAGGATATTTGAATAAAATCTTAAAAAAGAAAAAGTCTGCTAACTAGACTTAAAGAGAAAATTATAGCTTTACTATATTGTATTATATATTCTTTCTACAAACCATTTCTTTTCCAGCTTGTCAGTATTAAAGTTCCAATTATTCTGTGATATTCTAGAATTTTCTTTTCTAGAATTTAATTTTTGCCAAGTGAAATCTGTAGTAATTTTGTAATAAGTAAAGACAGAACTAAGCAATCAGTAAAAAAAAAAAAAAAAAAAAAAAAAAAAAGGAATGGAATTGGAGTGATTTTTAAATTTATTTCAAAACCAACTTACATGTGAAAAACCTTTTAACAGTGCAATTTATGTCTCAGGTCAATTTAAAAAATACCTCTTTTAGGGGCGCCTGGGTGGCTCAGTGGGTTAAAGCCTCTGCCTTCAGCTCAGGTCATGATCCCAGGGTCCTGGGATCCAGCCTCGCATCGGGCTCTCTGCTCAGCAGGAAGCCTGCTTCCTTCTCTCTCTGCCTGCTTCTCTGCCTGCTTGTGATCTCTGTCTCTGTCAAAAAATAAATAAATAAATAATCTTTAAAAAAAAAACCTTTTTTATACTAGGCCTTATGATTTAGTCTCTTCAATAATTGTTTTAAAAGCATAAGATTCAGGTGTTTTGATTTTTTTTTAAGATTTTATTTATTTATTTGACAGAGAGAGACACAGCAAGAGAGGGAAGAGAAGCCTGGGGAGTGGGAGAGGGTGAAGCAGGCTTCCCGCTGAGCAGGGAACCTGATGCGATGCGGGGCTTGATTCCAGGACCCTGGGATTATGACCTGAGCTGAAGGCAGATGCTTAACGACTGAGCCACCCAGGCACCCTTGATTCCTTTTTTAAAGACTTATTTATTTATTTGAGAGAGGGAAAGAGAATCTTAAGCAGACTCCCCACTGAGCACAGAGCCTGATTCCAGGATCAGTGGAGACCACCCCTGCCGAAATGAAGAGTCAGATGCCTAAGTGACAGAGCCACCCAGGCACCCCCAGATATATTTTTTTAAGATTTTATTTATCCATCTGAGAGCAAGAGAAAGCGAGAGAGGGAGAGAGCATGAGTGGGGTGAGGAGCAGAGAAAGCAGCAGATTCCTAGCTGAGCAGGTAGCCCCATGTGGGGCTTGATCCTGGGACTCCAGAATCATGACCTGAGCCGAAGGCAGACACTTAACCAACTGAGCCACACAGGCCCACCAATTTTGATTCTTAATATTCCAGGGCATATTCATTAAGCACGTATTGCATGCCAATCACTGTTCTAGGCTGGGAGGAGGAGTTAAAAATCCCCTGTTTCATGGAGCTCCCTTTCTTTCTTTCTTTCTTTTTTTTTTTTTAAGATTTTATTTATTTGATATATAGAGAGAGATCACAAGTAGATAGAGAGGCAGGTAGAGAGAGAGGGGGAAGCAGGCTCCCTGCTGAGCAGAGAGCCCGATGCGGGGCTCGATCCCAGGACCCTGAGATCATGACCTGAGCCGAAGGCAGAGGCTTAACCCACTGAGCCACCCAGGCGCCCCTGGATCTCCCTTTCTAAAACAGTAGATACAAGATAAATGAGTGAACTATTTGGTATATTAGCTAGTTTAAATGGCAATGAGAATGAGTGAAGCAGATGGAGAATAAAAATTTGTGTATGTTTTTACATTTTATATAGGTTGGAAATTCAGAAAGTCACTCCTCTCTGCAAGGCTCTAAGAATATTTAAAAATAACTTTTTTATTTTTGTTTTTTGACACTCTTAACTCAGGCAGTACCTAAGAGGAAAGTGCTACTCAGGTCTCTTGTTCAGCTCTTCAGTATGATTATAATCTAATGATGAAATTAATTTAAAAAAAATTTTTTTAAAGATTTTACGTATTTATTTGACAGAGAGAGATCACAAGTAGGCAGAGAGGCAGGCAGAGAGAGTGAGAGGGAAGCATGCTCCCCGCTGAGCAGAGAGCCCGATGTGGGACTCGATCCCAGGACCCTGAGATCATGACCTGAGCCGAAGGCAGCGGCTTAAACCACTGAGCCACCCAGGCGCCCCTAATGATGAAATTAAACCCAGATATACATTGCTAATAAATTTAATGGAACAGATTAGCAATAGCTTAGTGAGTGTAAGACTTAAGGCTTTAACTAGTTAATTCTTTAGCTGTCATTTCTCGGTACACTGACTTTAATAGAGTAGGCACATGGTTTTTTGGAGGTTCAGCAAACTAACAATGTATCTACCTCACCCTGTCACTGTTACATGTTTATGCCATTGAGAAGCTTATTTTGTAGAGTGTTTGTCAATACGGTTTCACATCCTGGCAGCTTTGTGTCTAGTGGGAATTGTAGCCCGGGTTAGAATCCATCACTGGTGGGAACCAGCCAGCTGAGCAGTGCACCACCTCGGGGAAGCTTCTGCTGGAAATGAAGTGTCCTTCAGCCGTGAGTGGACGAGGTGTGGAGGTGACAGGTTGGGGATCCTGAAGGTGCAGCAGGATCTCAAGCCAGTTTTATAACTGTTACCTTAGATAATCCCAGATGAGTTAAAGCTAAGGTATGGAATGCTTTTTTCCGTTTTATCCATTAAGGTCTTCCCCTGAGAGGAAAAAGGAAGGGTAAGGAGTGTACCTTGTAACCCCTCCCCATTCCTTGTTCGGATAGTATTAGCTCCCTTGTGGCCCTATAGAAGTGACTCCCTGGAGAAGTGTGGACAGCTGGAGGCAGCCCCTCTGTGGCCTATAAAGTGTCATTGGGAGCCACAGCCAGAGACTGTGGGGGAGGGAAAGGGTCACTTCAGGACTGTGGAAAACGCTCCCTTTCCCCTCAGCATCCTAAGGCCTTGTTTCTTGTGTTATTGTCAGTAGAGTCTGGGAGCTTGGATTCTGGTGCTGAAGTTTTTTTCCGGGTTAGTTCTATAAATGATATTTTTTAAGCAACCTTTTTGTGGAGTTTCATTCTTTAGTTCACTGAATTTGTAGCACAAAGGAACGGAAAGAGATTTATTGCTATCGTCATTACCAATTTCAGAATAGAAATTGGTGAGTATTATACTTACATTAGACTTTTAAAAAGTATAACTGAGGGAAAGGGATTCAGCTGGCTGTATTTTTTGATAAGGTTCTGTGCTTTCCTCTTCCGTTTCTCTTTAGAGACCGTTCTATGGCTAATACATCATAAATGTGAAAAGGAAGTGCAAACACAATTACCACAGAAAGTCAAAATCTCTTCCATTCACTTCTTTATGCTGTTTATGACTGTCTGCCTGATTGTTTCAAAGTAAGAAAAAGCTTGGGATTCTTATCTATCATTATCAGTGGCACTGGCTTTGAGTGTGTGGTGTGGTTCTGACAAAACTGGGACAAAATCAACCTTCATGCTAGCAGCCATTGTACCAAACTAATCACAAGAATGTGTGCAGAATATACACAGTGAGCTTTAAAGGCAAGTACATTTGTCTAATGAGATAATGCAAGATACAATGCAAGGAGGGAGATCAGATATAGAATGAACATTCCGTTAACTCTGTAACAAAATATTCAGTGCCATCAGTAGCTCTTCCGTGGGGGCTTTGAGATTTTCTGCTCCACTCTGCTCAGTTTCTTAGTCCTCATCCAGTCCTGAAGCCCCCAGAGGAGGAGCTGAGAGCTGATGGGGCTCCTTAATCAAGAATACAGTGAATGTGGATGAAGTGATCCCTGGGAAACAAGGCTGGGTTTAGAATTTGGTCTAAGATAACATCTGGACATTTCAGAGGTCACAAAAGGAGTTGGGGTCAAGGATTAACACAGCTGAGGTCTGCAGTCTGTGACACAGAGCCAAGGAGCAGCTTTGGGGGATTTCTGCCATCTTTTACACTTGAGAAATATAGCTCCTACTCCTTAGCTCCTTCCCGTGCCCTCTGGTCTAACCATACCCTCTCCCCTTTCACTTTCAGGTTCCTCTAGCAGACAGTTTTCCTGGACTGACCGGGTAGCTTTGAGTATGGGCTTCAGGCTTATGGTAACTTCTGAGGGGTGGATAATTCCATAATGATAAAGATTAGTATCAGTATTTGTAATCCAAGATGAGGTAGATTTTGACTGCTTTCATTAAACTTATTTCATTAGATGATTAGAATAATCATTTAAGCCATTTGGTTCATAGTTACTCCCTTAATGCATTTTTTTTTCACCTAGAAAGGTTTACTAATGTTTTATGATTCTTGTATAATTTTGAAGAATATTTATCAGACTCAAAGAACTTCCCTGATAACTCGAGTCTGGTCTTAGCGACAAACTGTGCCATTTGGAAATGCTTGAAAACTTTCCTGACCACTTCTTTGAAGTTTGCTGTTTATTTTGATCAGCAGGTTCACTTGGCTACCCCTGTGGAAATGTTACAAGGGTCTTCTTTCAGTTCATTTCTGGTCCCAGGTTGACACAGATGAAGTGAGTTGCTCCAAACAGAAGCAACAGAGTTAGAGAATCTTCTGCCTATCATCTGAGTCAGCCTTGCTTAACATCTTACAATTCCAGTTTCTATGGCTTGATTTGTTCTAATTCCCAGGACCTGGACTATTTCTTCTCCTTTTTATTCATACCTTTGGTATAATTTGTTTAGAAATTCAGGAAGTATGGAAGAAAAGTTAAGAGAGAAATCAGTTATCTCCATTTTGGGAAACCAAAGAGCAAAGTGGTTTTGTTTATTAATTTGATGTTGTATGTTTGAGTAACAGTTGTTGAGAGGTTAAGGTCTTTTTCACAGAGTCATAATCTCTGAATTTCACATAAAACAGTATTAGGTACAGAGAGAACTTAGTTTTCAAACTGCCACCCCAAACTGAAGACAAAAATGAGTAAAAAAAAAAACAAAACCCAAACCCCAAAACCTCAATGAGAGCTATTCCTATTGACATGAAGAAATACTGTAATGATCATCAGCCTTTCAACAACATGGGATTAATTATCCCAGTAAAAAGAACAATACCCCTAATCTATTTTCACGCTTCTATGTCTCTGATGGAACCAATTTACAAATAAAGGCTGACATTTTACTTTGCAGTTCTCAGCCTTGCCAATCCCCCGCGGCAATTGCGTTGGCCTGCCAGTTGGGAAAATACACAAAAAATAACTCAGAGTTAAGAGTTCTCACACTAGTAGCTATAAACTCATGTTTTCTCGATCAGGAGGTAATCCTCTTTTGATTTCAGAGTAAGTAAGAAATGCAAAATGCATCAAGAGAAGACCATTCTCCTCTTCTAAGATTGTGATACAATTGATGTCCTACACAAGGATCCTCAGAACCTGCTAGACTAGAGCCTGGAGGGTCAGGACAGAGACCAATGGTTCAGGGCTCCCTTCCTCCACCTGTTGACCTAGCAGAGTTTCCACTGTCTGAAGGATTTATCAGTTACGCTCTTACACTAATTTACCTAATGCAAACAGATTCTCCTTCATCTGTCATGCTAGTGCCAAAGAGGAAAGGCCTATGGTTTTTGAGTAGATTATACTGGAAAGACTGTCTCATTCTTTTGTTTTTGTAGAACAGTGATTAAAGTGGTCTGACCAAAGGATTGGTGTAGGGGAGTCGTGGGTGGTCAAGGTAGCCTAGGGTCAGATGGTTGAGTAGCCTTGAATGCCAGATTAATTTAGAACTAGTGGTAGACAGTGGAGAGGTGGGGAGTTTTTTGAGCAGAAGTTATAGAATTGAGCCTTGATTCAAGAAGGGTCATCTGGCAGAAAGTCTTTTAGCAATAGGTTGTAGGAATGGCTTCATTGGGCACAGGTAAGACTGGAAGAGACCAACCGATGAAGCCCAACGAACGTCAAGAGATTAAATGAGTGGAGAATATGATGAGGCTCCCACTCTAGACCACCTTAATTAGAACCTTGGGATGGGAGAGAGAGTGGAGAGTCAGGAATTAGTATTTTTAAAAGGCTTCATAGCTGATTTGAATATGTAGGTAAGGTCAAAAAATAAAAGAAAATGAATAAAATAGCATTAACATATGTATCAATCAGGGATTGAGATGAATAATGTTTTTTCCAATATGCTGCTAAAAAGTCGACAAGTGTGGTTTAAGTTGTGGGCATGCTTTCTTGAAAAGAGATAGAGCTCTGAGATGACAGAGGCAAGATGTTGAGTTGAGGACTGGTATGCATTATGGAGTAGTTTAAAAACCACCACCACCAGAAAGACATTATTGCATCAGCCAAAATGATCAGAAATGGGGCAGAATGATCACACTCATGACCCAGAACAAACTTTTTCTGCAGTTGTTTAGGAATTTTCTTTCTCCCTTTTCATGCTTTGATCTATTTCTCCAGATACATGAATCTCTGTGGGGAAAAAAGGAGTTTTTTGTTTGTTTGTTTTGAGTTTAAAGTACTATGTGCGATAGTTAAGTTGGCTACCTGGTATGGTGAAATCTGACTTCTGGCCCTTCCGCTACTTATTAGGAAAAGTGAGAAAGTAATTGATGTGTGCCAAATAATTCCCATACAGTGGGAATTTATATACATTATCATTAACCTGCCCAATAGTCCTGTGATGTAGGGATTAACCTCCCAGTTTTATAGGAAATAAAAGGAGGCTCTTGCTTTCAAGAGAGCACACACCTGCTCTTGCTCCCAAGCCTGTGCTATTTCTTATTACCTGTCCTGTCTCAGCAGACATGAGAAAGAGTGGAGATAAACCATGAGTGCAAAGGTTAGTATTATTATTGTCATTTTCAGGTATTATAGAGATAACCCAGACGAATGGCTCATTCAAGGTTATGTGAAAGTAAATGACAAAGGAGAGGGTGTGCAGAGGAAATCAGAGTTCATGAGCATACCCAAAGAACAGAAAGAAGGTTTAGGCTGAAGAGGCAAGTAAATTCACTTCACTCTCCTCACATTTTTTTTTCTGACCCCAACCCTGTGGGCTTTTATTTCATCACTCCACCAAATATATATTTATCCAAGTCACCAGTGCTATCCACATTGCTAAATCCAGTGGCCATTGGCCAGTTTTTCAGTCCTCTTTTTGCTTGACCTAAAGGAATGTTGGTTTTCTAATTGAAACACTTACTTCCAGGACAGTATATATTGACTTTGTTTCTGACTCCGTACTCCACTATCTCAGTGTCCTTTGCTGGTTTGTCATCTTCTCCATGATAAGTAGCTATTGGAGCCACATGGTATCTATCCTAGAGATACAGGATTCATTGCTCTGACCACTTTTCTTCTTTACATACATTTATTCCTTTGGTAGTCACCCTGAACTTCAGTCTTGAATGTCTGTGTCTCTCCATGGATGTCTAATACATGTCTCAAACTTAACATGGCCAAAATGAAACTGCTTAACACCTCACCTCATTCTTTCTCCCAGCCAAACCTCATCTTTCTGAGATCCTACTCTTGTCAGTAAACAACAACTTAATCTTTTCTCATTGATCACATTTAATAATGGCAAATCCTTTTAGCTCTATTAAAAAAAAAAGAAAATCCAGACTTTACATACGTTCATGATAAAAACCCTCAACAAAGTAGGCTTAGAGGGAACATACCTCAACATATGTAAAAAACCCACAGCTAACATCATTCTCAATGGGGAAAAACTGAGAGCTTTTCCCCTAAGGTCAGAAAGAAGACAAGGATGTTCACTTTCACCACTTTTATTCAACATAGTATTGGAAGTCCTAGCCACAGCAATCAGACAACAAAAAGAAATAAAAGGCATCCAAATTGGTAAGGAAGAAGTATAACTTTCACTATTTGCAGATGGCACGATATTATATATAGAAAGCCCTATAGACTCCAACAAAAAACTGCTAGAATGAATAAGTGAATTCCGTAAATTTGCAAGATATAAATCAAAGTACGGAAATCTGTTGCATTTCTATACTGAAGCAACTGAAAGAGAAATCAAGAAAACAATTCCATTTACAACTGCACCAAAAATTATAAGGTATCTAGTAATAAACCTATACTCTAGAAACTGTAAAACATTGATGAAAGAAATTGAAGATGAACAAAGATAGGGAAAGACAGTGCATCCTCATGGATTAGAACAAATACATTAAAATGTCTATGCTACCAAAGCAATCTACACATTTAATGTAATCTCTATCAAAATACTAACAACATTTTTCAAGGAAGTAGAACAAACGATTCTAAAATTTTTATGGAACCACAAGACTTTGAATAGCCCAAGCAATCATGAAAATGTGAAACAATGCTGGAGGTATCATAATTCCAGATTTCAACCTATTTAAAAAGCTTATGTCATCAAAACAGTATGGTACTGGCATAGAAAATGGACACATAGATCAATGAAACAGGACGGAAAGCCCAGAAATCCACCTATGAAAAAGGAGGCAACAATATGCAATAGGAAAAAGTCTCTACAACAAATGGTATTGGGAAAACTAGACAGCTACATGCAAAAGAATGAAAGTGGACCACTTTTTTTTTTAAAAGATTTTATTTATTTATTTAACAGAGAGAAACAGAGATCACAAGTAGGTGGAGAGGCAGGCAGAGAGGGAGGGGGAAGCATGCTCCCCGCCGAGCAGAGATTCTGACATGGGGCTTGACTCCAGGACCCTGAGATCATGACCTGAGCTGAAGGCAGAGGCTTAACCCGCTGAGCCACCCAGGTGCCCATGGACTACTTTTTTTATACCATACTCAAAAATCAACTAAAAGTTGAGGAAAGACCTTATTTGTGAGATCCAAACCATAAAAATCCTAGAAGAGAACACAGACAATAATTTCTCTGACATTGGCCATAGCAACTTTTTTTCTATGTATGCCTTCTGAGGTAAGGGAAACAGAAGCAAAAATAAATTAGCGGGACTTACAAAAAATAGAATGCATCTGATTAAAGAGGGCATGTATTGCATGGAACACTGGGTGTGGTGCATAAACAATGAATCTTGGAACACTGAAAAAAAATTAAAAAATAAAATCCATGCACAGAAAAATAAAGGTCCATCACTGCTGTGGGTAATTTTTCAAAATGCAATGGAGAATATAAATGTAACTCCAAAGTAAAAAAAGATCCAACAGTGTGTTAAACTACTGTAAAATCACAAAAATACGTGTAAAGTCTACTGTGAAAAGAATAATATTTTTAAGAATCTTTTAAAGAATAAAATGCATCTGCATAGCAAAGGAACAATAAAACTAGAAGACAACATACTGAATGGAAAGAGATATTTGCAAATGACATATCTGATAAAGGCTTAGTATCCAAAATGTATTAAGAACGATAC
The DNA here is from genome assembly GCF_922984935.1 of Meles meles. Lineage (NCBI taxonomy): Eukaryota > Metazoa > Chordata > Mammalia > Carnivora > Mustelidae > Meles > Meles meles. The sequence goes on from NW_025721134.1 coordinate 199,690, forward strand.
AACTCAACACTAAAAGCCAAATAATCCAATTAGAAATGCGCAGAAGACAGGAACAGACATTTCTCTAAAGAAGATATCCAAATGGCCAACAGACATATGAAAAAATGTTCAACATCACTCATCATCAGGGAAGTGCAAATTGAAATCAGAATGGGATATCACCTCAGACCTTTCAGAATGGCTAAGACCAAAAACAAGAAACAGCAGGTGTTGGTGAGGATGTGGAGAAAAAGGAAACTTCTTGCACTGTTGGTAAGGATGTAAGTGCTGCAGGGACTGTGGAAAACTCTGTGGTTCCTCAGAAAGTTAAAAATAAAACTACCCTATGATTCAGCAATCACACTATTGAGTATTTACCCAAAGAATAGAAAAACACTAATTCAAAAGAGATACACGTACCCCTATGTTTATAGCAGCATTGTTTACCAATACCAGGATATGGAAGCAGCCCAAGTGTCTATTGGTTGAGGAACGGATAAAGAAAAAGTGGTATATGTACGCACACACACACACACACACACACACACTGGAATATTTCTCAGCCATAAAAAAAATTAAATCTTGCCATTTGCAAGGACATGTATGGAGCTAGAGAGCATTAATGCTAAACAAAATAAGTCAGGGAAAGACAAATATTGTATGATTTCACTCATATGTGAAATTTAAGAAACAAAACAAATGAGCAGAAGGGCCTAAAAAAAGAAAGAGAGACAAACCAAGAAATAGACATAACTATGGAGAACAAACTGTTGGTTACCAGAGGGGAGGTGAGGGGGGCATCAATGAAACAGGTGATGGGGATTAAGGAGTACAATTGCTATGATGAACACTGGGCGGTGTAAGGAAGAGTTTATTTATTTTTTAAAGATTTTATTTATTTATATAACAGAGAGAGAGAGCATAAGCAGGGGCAGTGACAGAGGGAAAGGGAGAAGCAGCCCCCCACGCCCATCCCACAGAGCAGAGAGCCCAATGCGGGGCTCAATCCCAAGACCCTGGGATCATGACCTGAATTGAAGGCAGGTGCTTAACCAACTGAGTCACCCAGGCGCCCTGATATATGGAAGTGTTGAATCACTATAGTGGACACCTGAAACTAATATAACACTGTATGTTAACTAACTGGAATTAAAATAAAGACTTTAAAAAATTCGAAATTTAACCATTTTTCACTACCTCTGTCCACTGCTGTTATCCTGACACAGCAGCTTCCTGCTTGGTTTCCCTGGATCCCTATAACCAAGGTAGCTGGGGTAATTCTTTATGAGCATGTCAAATCATTTCACTCTTTTGGTTTAAGCCCTTCAAATACTTTTCATCTCGTTCAGAGTAAAAGCCATGTCCCTCTAATGGCCTGTGAGACCTTGTGATCTGTGGTCTTCTCTGTTACATCTCAATCTCATTTCCTGCTCTTTTTCCAACGTGCCTTTCTCTGATCACAGTCACCCCTTTGCTGATCCTCAAAATGCTGGGCATGCTCCTGTGTCAGGAACTTTGCACTATTGTTCCCTTGGCTTGGAATGCTCTCCCCCCAGGTACTCTCATGGCCAGGTCCTTTGCTTACTTCAGATCTTTGCTCAGATGCTGCTTCTCAGTGAGGCCCACCCTGACCACTGTATACCAAGTTGTATCTCTTCCCTTTCAACACAACACTCCTCACCCACCTTTACTGCTTTAATTTCTCTAAAGCACCTGCTGACCTACTAAATACCTCAGGTATCTTGTTTGTTCTTCTCCCACTAGGAAGCGAGTTCATTAGGAAATGAAGGAGATCCGTGACTGCTTGTTTATGGCTATTCGCACAACCTCTAAAACAATGCTTAGCACATAGTAGGTGTTCATAAATGGTTTTTTAATCGATTGATGTGACTCATACTCAATATCATATGACATATATATGTGTATATGTGTGTGTGTGTATGTGTGTATTTAAACCCTTTGTTAAGAAAACTTCTTAAAACATACACAATGCATTGGAAAGGTATTAGAAATCTAGTAAAGGGTTACAAATTTGAGTCTGATCTATAAATGCTAAGAGTTTAGCAAAGTAGATATTGATAATAAAATGGATGATGAGAAGGGATACACTGAAAAAATTAACTCATAAAACTAAGAGGCAAGTAAACACTGAAGAAGAAACTAAAGAGAAATGAAATTAGCTAGGAGACTGCATTTATAAGGAGATGTCATTCAGTGATTACCGAATAATACTTTTTTAAATTACTGAGAAATACTGTAGTGGAGGAGATACTGTTAAACTTTCGATTTGTCTTGGAAAGCAGTCAACTAATTATTTTCCATGTGTCTGAGCAGTGTAATAAGACAACAGTGATTAGTGGAAAGTACTTTTGGTGTGGGAAAGGAAGTATACTACTTTGGGATATAAGGATGTTGTAGAAATTAAGATTTTAAAGTCTTAAGAGGATTCCCATAGGGGGCTGATGTATTTTCCAAAGTCCTTTGTTGTGATGAAATATGGAAGGTTATTTTCTAAGTACCAATTTGTGAACATAAGCATATGTATGCCAAGGGAGATTTGAAATTCAAGAAACTGATTTATATGAAACCACTTGTTTGATGTGATGTCCTTAATGATTTGGTTTTATTTTCATCCCATCCCTATGTCTAAACACATAATTAAAGTTCACCATTGTGAGAGGCTCAGATGTCCTTGCTTTTGGCTGTAATAGTAGAATTTTGATTTCCAGTACCAGTAATTCTTATAAATGAAGTCTACTGGTGATCTCCACAGAATGTAAGCTATTACTGTATATGAAGAGGCAGAAAAAGTGTCATTTTAGTTTATATCTTTCTATGGAAATACCTTACACTATGAGATTAGGCAGGTCTTTTAGTGTTGAAAAATATGAATGAAACCTCCTGTGGATTCCATTGCTTCTTGTAGCTGCTGTGGAAATTCTCTCGCAATGCTTTCAGACACCTTGACCACACTGTTGTACGTATTTACTGTTGCACTGACTGCTTTTTTGCCTTCTTTGAAGCCTTTCCCAACCTGGCTTCTTGACCCTTCTTTTCAGAAGAAAGACTCCTAACCTTTTCCCATGACCATCTTTTAACCATATAGTTTAACTCTGCCCCAGTAGGATCTCCTTTTGCTTCCCTGTGGCATTTGATATTGCTCATCAGTGTTACTTTTTTGAAATTTCCTCCTTGGGTAGCATCCGTTGGGTTCACTGATGAAAGTCTATAATATCCCCCTTTGCTTTCAACTCTCATTCTTGGCTTTTCATTCCCTTTCTTATATAAATTTTATCTGTCTTTTTAATAAACTTATCAACTCATCATGACCTCTACACTTACCTTTACATAAAGTGAAATATATCATTCCAGTTAAGATGTCGAGTTCCAAAGTCATGTCTTCTATATACGGGACATTGCACCGTATGTTTCACTTTTTTTTAAAATATTTTATTTATTTGCCAGAGAAATCACAACTAGGGAGAGAGGCAGGCAGAGAGAGAGGAGGAAGCAGGCTCCCTGCAGAGCAGAGAGCCCGATGCGGGGCTCGATCCCAGGACTTTGGGATCATGACCTGAGCCGAAGGCAGAGGCTTAACTCACTGAGCCACCCAGGCGCCCCATATGTTTCACTTTTGCCTCCAATTCTGTCATTATTTTTCCTCTCTTGGGCCCTACTACCTTCTTATAATTGGCATTTTCCAATTTCCCTAGACTGGAAAACTTGGTGTCTTTTTGGTCTTCTTGTTTTTTATCCCCTATCAAACCAGTTTCTTTTCTTTTTTTTTTTTTTCCATTTTATTTATTTTTTCAGCGTAACAGTATTCATTGTTTTTGCACAACACCCAATGCTCCATGCAAAACGTGCCCTCCCCATTACCCACCACCTGTTCCCCCAACCTCCCACCCCTGACCCTTCAAAACCCTCAGGTTGTTTTTCAGAGTCCATAGTCTCTTATGGTCCGCCTCCCCTTCCAATTTTTTTTTTTTTAATAAACATACAATGTACTTTTATCCCCAGGGGCACAGGTCTGTGAATCGCCAGGTTTACACACTTCACAGCACTCACGATATCACATACCCTCCCCAATGTCCATAGCCCCCTCCCCTTCTCCCAATCCCACCTCCCCCCAGCAACCCCCAGTTTGTATTGTGAGATTAAGAGTCATTTATGGTTTGTCTCCCTCCCAATCCCATCTTGTTTCATTTATTCTTCTCCTATCCCCCCAACCCCCCATGTTGCTTCTCCATGTCCTCATATCAGGGAGATCATATGATAGTTGTCTTTCTCCGATTGACTTATTTCACTAAGCATGATACGCTCCAGTTCCATCCACGTCGTTGCAAATGGCAAGATTTCATTTCTTTTGATGGCTGCATAGTATTCCATTGTGTATATATACCACATCTTCTTTATCCAGTTATCTGTTGATGGACATCTAGGTTCTTTCCATAGTTTGGCTATTGTAGACATTGCTGCTATAAACATTCGGGTACACGTGCCCCTTCGGATCACTATGTTTGTATCTTTAGGGTAAATACCCAGTAGTGCAATTGCTGGGTCATAGGGTAGTTCTATTTGCAACATTTTGAGGAACCTCCATGCTGTTTTCCAGAGTGGTTGCACCAGCTTGCATTCCCACCAGCAGTGGAGGAGGGTTCCCCTTTCTCCACATCCTCGCCAGCATCTGTCATTTCCTGACTTTCAAACCAGTTTCAATGCCCTATTGATTCCCTCTTCTGATTGTGTTTAGACATTTCTAAATGTGTCCAGGATGCTGCTACTTAGGTAATGAATTGATCTTCCTTTGTTCAGGAAAGATGTAACAATGACAGAGAAGGCAGAGTGATAACCATGCAACAAACATGCCCAGATTAGTTTTGCTAAAATACTATTTTCATCTTTTTATTTATTTATTTATTTTGCCAAAGACAGACCTCACCTCCTTGAGGCTCACACGTCCTAATTGCCCCAGCTGACATTCTAGAACCTTCATAAAAATCTCCTTACCATATCTTTTCACACTTACCATGGTAACAAATCTCTCCTGTAGGGTTAGTTTGTTTCTCAAGTAATCCAGTCAGTTATCTTGCTGACTTATCTGATTGCCTCTGCTTATGCTCTTCTTTCTGCCGGAATAAACTCTCCTCTCTTCTTAGACACCCATAGTTTACTTGCCTTGTAAGACTCGATTCAAATATCACATTTCTATAAAGACATCTCATACCTCTCTTACCTTTCATCACCTCCCAATGTTTTGTTATTCATATTACAAATTTCATCATTTTAATGCTACTTGTCTTGCATCATCATTTATTTGGTTTCTGATATTGCTATCAGCTTAGGTCATGATCCCAGGGTCCTGGGATTGAGCCCCACATCAGGCTCCCTGCTCAGCGGGAAGCCTGCTTCTCCCTCTCTCACTCTCCCTGCTTGTGTTCCCTCTCTTGCTATATCTCCCTCTGTCAAATAAATAAATAAAATCCTTAAAAAATAACAACAACAAATGAACTGATAGATCTGGTCAATGTTACGAGTGTATAGCCTGTGCTTTTCTGTCTCTATGTCCTTTTCATTGTGTTTTCTCTACGTATCTTTAAGCAGAAACTGTGCCTTTCTCCTATTTTTATTTTCTATAACTAGTTCATAATGCACTGCCAATCCTATAGTGAACCTAGAGAATGAATGAATGACCAAATGCATTGAAAGTGAAACAAATAAATGTTAGTATACATCTTTTTAAAAAATCTCTTACATTTCCAAGTACATAAGAGTCTGAATAAACTATAGGAAAAGATGAGGGCAATGGAATTGAACAAAGTGTTAGATGGATATTATTATCAATAAGTAGGGCAAAGAAGTAGTGCCTAAGTAAGTATTATATTTTAGCATGTAATTATATCTTTTCAACCATATCTTATTCATTTAATGTTCCCAGTATTTATCAGGAATTCAGTAACTGGTTTTTGTGAAATGAATACATGAATTGTGTCTCATATATTTTTAAGTATTTGCTTAAATAATAATGCACTGCCGCAGCTGGTTTCCAAAGTTGTCTCCCCAAGGACCTTTACCTCCCAGTGGTCACACCTTTTTGGCATCCTTTCTTTGACTCTGAGCTGGCCCTGCAAGTTGCTGTTGACCAAAGACTCCTAGGTCTAGGTCATAAGAAGCTGTGCAGCTTGAAGAAAGTTTTGCTTTTGTGATGCTTTGCTTTGAAGCCAGTCACCATGTAGGAAGTGGACCTATTCTGAGACCACTGTGCCATGAGAAGCTTGAGCCATGTTAAGAAAATCACACGAAAGTGAAAACACAGTCACTGTACTATAGTGTAAAAATGTACCTGTAAGGAGAGCCATGCACTTAAACTCATGTTAAAGGTCAGCTGTTTTGTGTGTCCTATTTTTTGCATACCACTGTTTGTGCAATTTACCTGTAGTTTTTAAATTGCTATACTGTATCCCATTCTGTGAGTGTATCACAATTTATCCATTCTGCTCTTGATGGACATTGGAGTAGTTTCCTCTTGTTGACTAATATGGCTAGTTTTGCTGTTAGCATTCTTATAAATGTCTTTGATAAAAGGAGGTACCCCTTTCTGTTGGGTGGTTTTGAATTGTTTTATGGCTATTTTGCATTGCATTAGTTTTGTGTCTACAAGTAGCCTATATGCCATTTTAGAGTGTAATGACTAGGGTGTATGTGTTTCTCTTTCTTATCATAATGCCTACCAAGCAGAGTTTATAGTTTAATTATTCAAGAAATATACATTGATTGTTCATTTAGAAATTTTAAAGCACATCTGCTTGGCTTCTCAAAAAAAGTTCTAAATTAATCATGGAGTTTGTACTCCAGTCATTAAGGACAAAAAATAGGGAGACAAACCATAAATGACTCTTAATCTCACAATACAAACTGGGGGTTGCTGGGGGGAGGTGGGATTGGGAGAGGGGGAGGGGGCTATGGACATTGGGGAGGGTAAGTGCTATCGTGAGTGCTGTGAAGTGTGTAAACCTGGCGATTCACAGACCTGTACCCCTGGGGATAAAAATACATTATATGTTTATTAAAAAAAAAAAATTGGAAGGGGAGGTGAACCATAAGAGACTATGGACTCTGAAAAACAACCTGAGGGTTTTGAAGGGTCAGGGGTGGGAGGTTGGGGGAACAGGTGGTGGGTAATGGAGAGGGCACGTTTTGCATGGAGCACTGGGTGTTGTGCAAAAAGAATGAATACTGTTACGCTGAAAAAATAAATAAAATGGAAGCATCAAAAAAAATAGGGAATATCTTTTTAATTAGACATTCCTGTTGAATAAATAGCAGTTTGTTGGAAAATATTTCAACTCCCCAGAGCTATTGTTTATTGTTTTACAAATAACATGAGAAAGAAAATCACTTTTCTCATAATGATAAAAGAAAGGGTAGTAATAAACAACTGAAGTTTCTGTGTACTATTATCATACCTTAGGGTTCTAAGCTTCAATAAATCACTTGTTAGGATAGAGCTTATAAATTATCAGTGTGTGTAACTTGAGAAGAGTGTTAGAGTACATATTTTCTATTTGATGAGCTATATTTTAGAGCTGCATCATATCATTTATTATAGTATAAATTAATGGGTACTAAAATTACAACATTTTTTTCCTTCACAGCTAATCAACTTGAGGAATTTTCTTGTTTTTTGCCTCTTTGTCATAACACCTGGATTATTTATTTTAAAAATTACAATGATAAAACTATTCCAAATAGGCCAGGTCTGATTACTTTCCATTCCAGCAAATTTACTTTAAGTGCCAATACCATATGGAAAAGTTTGACTCTGATATACCAGACTTTTTTTTTCTTTTTTGGTAAAGTGTAACTCTTGAACAAAAAAAAATGAGTGACATGGAGGTTTAAATTAGTTTCAGATGGTTTATAGTTTGTGGTTTGTTGTTGTTAACTCTAAAGAATCTAAAGGATATATAAAAAGATTAAAGAATCTTTTCAACTACCAAGCTTAAAATATCCGTGTTTATGAACAAATGCCATGCATTTTCTATCTTGGTTTATCCTTGTTCCTTTAATTCCTAGTATTTTTTTTTTTTGAATACCGTGATGTCTTTTGCATCTTCCCATTCATCTATTTATTCAAACATTTACTGAGTGTTTTTTGTGAGGTAAACATTACTGTGGGCCTCCCATTTTCAGAGACTTGGCTCTTCCCTGGAGGAGATCAAGTGTACTGGGAATACCAGCTATATAGATGGATACAATATAATATCAGTAAACCTGAGGAAAGTAGGATCAGAGCAACTCGTTCTGCTTAAGGGAGTCCAGGAAGTTGTACACAGCAGATAACATTGGAAGGGAGACATGAAGGATGTATAGTAATTTGAGCAAAAAAGTGGAAAGAAAGATCTTCTGTGCAAAGAGAGTAGTGTAATACAGAGGCACAGATATGAGAGAGGTTTGGCATATTCAAGAAACAATGATAAGTGTGGTTTTCTTAGAGCTTAAAGCACACTGGGATAAAGAAGAGGGGGAAGACTTGAGATGAAGAAGGTTACCATTTCCACTGCCAGACATGAAAAGCACAGCCTTCCCCCAGAATGACCCCCTCTTTTTTATCTTGGAACAGAACAGTAATATGGGAACTGGTAACCCTTGGTACAATTGGCAGGAATTGAATAAAAAGTAGGCTTTTTGATCAGCAAAGAAAATAGGATTGAGTTTTCTAAAAAAGTGTAAAAAGGACAAATGGGAGTAAAACCCCAGCATAGGCTCAGAGCAGTAAGTAACCAGTGGTCATTCCCAAAGTAGAGATGCTACAGCTAAGAAGGAAGGAAGCCTCCATTAGAGTGCCTTTGAGCACCGGGCATGGTTTTCTATATTTCTTCGTCTTCCTTCATCAACCTGGGTGAAACCCCAGAGGGCAACTGGATGGAATTAGGTAGACACTAATGTGGTTGATAGCAGAAATAGGCAACAGAGTGATTATGATAGGGAGATGGGCTGGCCTGAGAGTGAGAAAGTAAAGTTTAAAGGCATAAATCCAAATTTCTGCACTTCTACAATTACTGGGAAAGAGATGTTCTGTGTTTTAAACAAGCCCCTAAAAGAGGGGAACAGTATTAGAAGACTGTTGGGAAAGTAAATGTGGTCTTACCAGGACGATGTTGGTGAAGACAAGTGACACTGGATGGAGGCGTCACCTCCATTTCCCTTTGTCCTGGAGGCCATATTTTTAGAGATAATTACAGAGAAGAGAATGGCTGGGGAGGTAACCAGGGTGGTGAACGGTCTGGGAAGAATATTGCAGGCAAAAGAGACAACGGACCTGAAGCTGATCAACCCTCCCATGGAATAAAGGAGACAAGACAGTCAAAAGCAAGAATTGTCTAGAGTGAAGGCAACAACCACTAACTGGAAGTCCGAGGAGTAGATTTAGTTCTATGAAGAAATTTAGTTCTATGATCTTTCTTACGACTTTCATTGACAATAGGGAAATAAACAACTTTGGAAGAAATACCTCCAGGATAATGGGTTCTCTGTGTATTGGGAGTGTTCAAGCTGTGATGGGTGCCAACTTGTCAGTAATGCTGTGATTTGTAGGCATTTTGATAATGACCTTGAGTGTCATTGGAAGATGTCTGAAAATGTAAAATATGACACTCTTGATAGCCTTAAGATGTATGTGAACCAGATGGCCTCAGCTGGATGCATTTAGGAGCCCTGATGCCAGCGAGCCCTGGGCATGCGGTAGGGCTGTGTGCGAGCTTTCATTGGAGATCTGACTCGTGGGAAATGACCTAGTTGCTAAATTGAGATGAAATAACAATTATAGCCATTAGGAAATGAATGCCTGCTAGTGCCCAATTCTCAGCTGGGTACTTTATACACACTGTCTGACTTAGTCATCACAACAGACTTGGGTGGTGGAGTTTATTAAATATCCCTTCTTTTATCAATGAACAAAGAAAGGATTGACTAGATTGATTCCAGCTCCAACATTTGCCAGCTGTGTCACTTTGGAGACTTACGTTGTCTCCATGCCTCCGTTCCCCCATCGAAAAGTGTGGATAGTAAGAGTGGCTGCCACATAGATGAGAGTTAAATATGCTTAGCACATAGTAGATGCTTAATACAAGTTTGCTATCATACTTTAATTTTTACTATGGCTCCAAAGCTCATGTTGTTTTCCCTGAGATGCAGTGGGTTGGGGGAATGTCACAGCTAAAGAAATATGAAAAAATATTAGAATCTTCATTCTTTACGGGGGGGAATATATATATTAAATATAATATTACCATATTATATTTTATATATATATATAAAATAAAAATATATTGTTCCACTTGGGAGTTTGGGAGAGAGCCAGGTAGCAGTTGATGATTACATGAGTAGTCTCGTATATTTATGTATAAGAACGGTGTACAGTATTGGAGTTATATATCCTTCAGGTTAACAACCTCTCAACACCAATCCAAAATGCTACTTACTTTATAAAATTTTTCCAGTCCTCAAACTGGAATGGGATTATGTTTTCCTTTAACTGCCCACCCCTGCACACACCCCCCACCCCCGACCCTGAATGTTCTTACTTGCTTATTATTTCCTGATTTATATCATGGTTACTTGTGTACTCTCCAAAGAACCTGAAGCTCAGTTTTGGCCTGGCCTTTAGCATCTCCTCTGTGGTATTTCTTGGAATACCTCAGTTCTGGTATGCAGGTACTCCAGTCTTTATTTGAATTGAGCCGCATTATTAAGTTTTCATTTTTATCCTTTTTTTTTTTTTACTGACCCCTTTAGACAATACTGAAAGGCATCCACAGAACATTTACTTTCTGTAGACCATAGAGTTTGTTTGTTTTTTTTTTAATTTATTTATTTTTATTTGTTTATTTACAGCATAACCGTGTTCATTGTTTTGGCATCACACCCAGTGCTCCATGCAGTACGTGCCCTCCCTATTACCCACCACCTGGTTCCTCAACCTCCCACCCCCCCCACCCCCCCTAGAGTTTGTTTTTTTTTTTGTTTTTTTTTTTAGATTTTATTTATTTGACAGAGAGAGAGAGAAATCACAAGTAGGCAGAGGCAGGCAGAGAGAGGAAGAAGCAGGCTCCCGGCTGAGCAGAGAGCCCGACGCGGGGCTAGATCCCAGGATCCTGAGATCATGACCCGAGCCGAAGGCAGAGGCTTTAACCCACTGAGCCACCCAGGCGCCCCTAGAGTTTGTTTTTTTAAAGCAGATAGGCTAATTCCTAAAATTTTAAGTTTGTGTACTTCTTTAAAAACAAACATTACTTTAATGAAAATAGATCCTGAATCTGGTATCTGCATACCAATGATTATGAATCAGTGGGGGAGGAAAGAAACTTTATTTCACTCTGGCCCCAAATGGCTTTCATGCAAAAAGACTAAATGCTCCCTTTAACTGACTCAGTTGCACAGATGTGTGGATGTGTATGCCCCCCTTCATCACCCAGCCATGCTGGTGCAGTGATGCTTGAATGTGCACACGCTTTGCAATACCTTCCACCTCTCCATCTTCACTGTCACTTCGTTTAAATTCTTATACCTGAGTTATTGTACTAGGTTCCTCATCGAGGTGCCTGCCACCATTCTGGACTCAGGTAAGCCCCCACCCTTCGTGATCATGAACGTTCTATGCACAGAGCTGACCATGTTCATGGACCTAGAATGCCACAGGAGTTTCAAGCAGTGAAGCTGGCCTCAGGGTCCTTCTGAGATCTCCCCCTCCCCCCAACAGATTTCTAGCAGCAGTCTTTCTCTGTCCTTTCCCTTCTGCCAGACCCCTTGGATTTTATGCTCAGAAATATAGGTAGTTTTTTGTTGTGTTATTCACTCTTTGATAACCCCTTAAATGTTATTGTAGTTATTAGGGATGTGGGCTCTACATCCAAATTTTATTTCCTTCAACTTCTACAACTGTAAGATGGGGATTATGTTAGTGCCTAAGTCATAGGATTGTTATGAGGATTGAGTTAATATTTGTAAAGTAGTACATCAGTGTACCTCTGTGCTCTGTCCTGCTTTGGGAATGTGTGTCATCATGCCTTTATTCCTGTTCCTGCTGTTCTCCCTATTTTTTAAAAAGATTTTATTTATTTATTTGACAGAAAGCATACACATGAATGGGGGGAGGAGGGGCAGAGAGAAGGGGAGAAGCAGGCTTTCAGCTAAGCAGGGAGCCCAATGCAGGACTTGATCCCAGGACCCTGAGATCATGGCCTGAGCTGAAGGCGGATGCTTAACTAGCTGAGCCACTCAAGCACCCCTGCTGTTCCCACTGTCTTAAGAGTTCTTCTTCTCTACTTGAAGAATTTCTATCCATTGCTTTAGAACCCTCCTCTAAGACATCAGTCTCTTAGTAAAGCCTTTCCATGTTACCCTTTACATGCTCAGAAAGATCTGATACTCCATCTACTTCTGAACCTTGAAAACAAATTTATATGGAACACACTGTGATGCAAATATTTTTATATATATCAGTGTCCTCTACTGGATCATCAACCCATGAAGTCATTATTGACTTATCATTGGTTCCTCCGAAGCTAGCTCAGTGTCAAGCACATCATTTTTAATAAAATCATTGGACAATTTTTTTTTTTGACTGAACAGCAAAGCATTTTACAACAGAATGTGGTGGTGGTAGTATTGAATTTCAAGATTTCGTTTGGACTTTGGTCCAGAGCATGGTGTTCTTGTGTGATTCTGATAGGTATAGATACATATCTGCATATGTGTAGTTTTATTAGTGTATGCCTGATTGAATACAATCATTCCTGCCAGTTTGCATTTATTTAACTACTTCTGGTAGTTTATAAGAAATTAATCTTCTGACTTCCCATGTAAAAATGCAAGCCGAGAGTTGTGGTGATTCCGTGCCAAAGATCTGTTGCTGTTCACCTGGAAGACTGACGCGTCCTCTGGTTCAAGCTGTGCTTTAATAAACGGGAGCTCAAACACTTTGTGATGGGGAGTACAGCTAAGGACTCTTTGAAGTACACAAGCGGATCATGCTGAATGCTTTTCTAGGTCATGTTCATTTCATAAAAACAGTCAATTCCCAGCCATCCCAGAAGAGGAAATGCTGAAGGTCCCTCACTGCACTGCGGGGCTAGGAGGAAACCAAGGGCTGCGAGCGGGAGGGGCCCCACCGCCTAGCCTTTCCTTGACTAGTAACTGGTGGGCATGGAGCCCAGTCACACAGGTCCCCACACACAGCGGCTTTCAGGCTAAATTTGTGCCGCTGCTTCAATGCAGAAGTTTTTTTGTTTGGTTTTGTTTGGTTCCCATGTTGATTTCCTAATCATGACTTGATTTCAAAGCCAAACACGATAGCATCCTGAACACTCATCAGCATTTGGTCAGCTTTGCTGCCAAGCTAATTAACAGATTTTTATTTAAAGGGATGAGAATAAAGGGGATGATTTTGGTAAAGAAGTACCATCGTGGGAAATTTGATTTTTCTCTTCTGTTTAAGGGTTGTTATTTCTAATTTTTGGACATTATGTTGTAAATATTAATTCCACTGGCCATGTTTGCTTTAATTTGAACACACACAGTTTTCAGATTCTGCTGACCATTGATGCTGACACATTTGTGATGGATATTACCAAGTTATCTTTTTTTTTTAAAGGTATTTATTTATTTGAGAGAGAGACAGTGAGAGAGAGCATGAGAGAGGAGAAGTTTAGAGGGAGAAGTAGACTCCCCATGGAGCTGAGAGCCAGATGCTGGACTCGACCCGGGACTCTGGGATCATGACCTGAGCCAAAGGCAGTTGCTTAACCAACTGAGCCATCCAGGCACCACCCCCCAAGTTATATTTTTAAAAACCTGATGAGTTATTGAGAAGGTACCACTTTGGATCTAAATGCCAAGATCAGAGCAGCTACTTGTGCGCTGACAAAACTTATTTTTCTTTCTTTTCAAGGATGGGAAAACAACTTTTTAGTCTGGAATAGCAGGCCTCTCACTGCTAAGCCATGAAGCCTGAGAGTCCCGAAACCAGAGGCAGAGAATCCTGGGGAGGGTGCTTAGTGTAGGGGGCTAAAGGGGAATCAGGAAGGAATCTCTCTTCCCTGGCATGACCAAACATTTGGAAGGGAGAGGAGCAGCTAGGCCATTGGAGGCAATTTGAGTGCCATGTCCGGACAGGGCATTTGGGCTTGGCTAAGGTCCAAAAATTATCTGGGGTGTGGAGCTGCTCCAACCTTGCATACAACCAGTGCTTCCCACCAGAAATATCCAGAATGATGTCTCTTTAATTCTGTTATCAGGACCGTGAGGTTTCTAGCAGGGAACAGCTCTGCTGGAGGCTTTCAGGAAGCTTGATGAGTAAGAAGACTCACGTAGTGGTGGAAAGATCTCAGGCAGCTGTCACTTGGGAGATGGAAGTTCAAGGTTAATTTCACTTAGTTGGCAAATGTGTATTGAGAAAAAAGTTCATTTTCATAATGCTTCTTTTCGCTGGAGACCGGAGAAATGCAGGAAAGATTAACATTTTTCTAGGCTCTCTTTTGGGCTAATCAGGTTATACTAATGAAAATATTTTAGTGTGCAACACACAGTATTAAGTGCACCATGTGTGTAAATTCTTTTAATTCTCACAGTAATCCCATGAGGTAAGTGCTCTTATTCTGCCTTTTTTACGGTTGGGATATTGAGGCACAGAGAGATGAAGTGATTGCCCCGGAATCACCCAGCTAAGTGGCATAGCTGGGATTTGAACCTCGTCTTAGAGTTGAGCTTCTGCTCTTTGTCAGGACACTGTACTGCCTGAGCATGCGGGGAGCATGTAGATGCAATAGTTGGCTTGGTCTCTGAACTCTCTGTAACACTTCATGGAGCATTGATTTATCTCACTGGGTTTAAGCTATTGATTTCCATTTATATTACTTCTCTCCTTCTGTAACCTTCCAAAGGCAGGGGTTTGACTTTGCATCCCTGGCACCAGCTTGCGTTCCTGGCACCTTAGGAAATTCTGGAACACGGTCCCAGCAATCTGGGGTCCAAGAAGACCAGCAAGGCTGGGAAATTCAAGTGACCCTGTGGCCTTTCCAGCTCTGGTCAGGGGAATAGAGATAATGTGTCAGAGTTTAGAAGTCACTGAAACCAAAGTTAAAGATGAATAGAATCACTCATTTCTGATGTGTTTATGTTTGCTCTCCTTTTATTATCAATATCTTCATCTTTCTAGAACTATGTAAAGCTGGTCAACATTTCCCAGAACGTAAGCTAGAGAGACCGTTAGCTAGCAATGCTAAATAGATCAATTCAGAGCCTCTATTGACATCATAAAGCCGGATTCTTTTTCTCTGACCTGGCTGGGCACCTTTAAGATATTTATTATTTCTTTCCAACCTGCCATACTTCTGCAGGGATTCTGAGGTTATCTCTGAGGCAAGCTGTGTGCATTGGGAGCAAAGGTTCAGTTACTGAATATGTCCAGAATGAAGTCGCAGACTGAGAGTTCCTCTCCAGGTATATTTCAAGTTCATCTCCTGCCTTGTTCCCCCAAGCCCCCATCTCGTGCACTGGACTGACTGTTCCCACATAGATCTGGTAGCTGCTAACCTTGGGTCTGGCCTTTTCGATCATTGCCTTTTCGAGATACCAGATACCCCATTTCTTCCTCTTTTTGGAAACGCTTCTCAGTCTGTGATGTTCAGACTCCACCTTTTCTAAGCATCTGTCCAGAATCTCCCCACCTGCATTTGACTTCTTCCTTCCCTACTCTGATAATCCTTCTTTCTAGACTGTTCTTACTAAGGCAAGCCTCATATTAGGTATTTGAATGTGTCTGTCTTTTTCATTGGGAATTTTGGAGGACCAGAAAGTTGTGTGTGTGTGTGTGTGTGTGTGTGTGTGTGTGTGTGTGTGTATACATGTGGCTACTCCCACGTACATAAATATACCCAATGTCTTTGCTGTCCCATAAGGCAGAATAGCAGGTACTCAAAGATACTTTTTCCATTTGAATGACCACCCTCCATCTTCCTGTTCACCTTCTGCCTCCACACATCATGGATGCCTCATTCTGATACCACAGAAAATATTTGAACACTTCTGCCTTCTAGTCATACAGTTTTTGGATTGTCTCTCTTCCCATTCTTTTCATTTATGAAATGCTACAGAGTGCACAGCCACCTAGCATCTGCCTGGCCTCAGTTCTAGCCAGCACTCCTCCACTTGCCCCTGCAGTGGGACAAGGACTAGAATCAAAGCAGTAGGGCTGCTGATGATAGAGGTTTGGTGAAAGTCAATGCACTCCATATCAGACATTCTCCTGGCAACCCTTCTGTCATTACTCCAGGAATGTTGCCTCCAAGGAGGAAACTGAAGCTCATGGAGATGACGGAGTGCAGCTGGGATTCAAAGCCAGATTTTGCTACCAAATCCCATGTTCTTTCGCCTACCACTCCTTAAGCCTCCTAAGCCCTGAATGTGCGTGACACGGTGCACTCCTCATCACCCGAGGGACTCTTTACTGAGAGAGAAATTGGTAGCCCCATTATCCACAGAGAGCGAGCTCCACCCAAGGTCCCACCAATGATAGTGGGAGAGCCCATGATTCAAGCACAGATGATCCCCCCTCTTCTCTTTCCATTGAACCACACCATTTCCTGACTCCCCAAAATATATATAGGAGACTTTGCGTGTCTTCTTTCTTTCCCAGGGTTGTTGCCCGCCACTCGTTTTTTTGTCTTCTAGTCCCCCCCCCCCCTTAGTTGTGGAGCCTTGGGCCCAAGTTAGGGGTCTCTTACTTGATTAGTTTATCCTTTTGTTGGAAACTCAGAAGCTTCCCAAGGTAAAGCAAGCAATGCATACATAACAAGCAGGTGGTGATAACTGGTCAGGTGGAGGGAGCCTGTGCCCCATCCAAAGGGGCAGCGATACTCACGTCCAGTCAACTGCTGCTGAAGACTGGGACCCCAATGTTCCAGAAGCTCCTGCTTTTCCAGAGTAAGCTGGGATTCTGGATTTTTATCTGAGTTTTCCAAATTTTTGAAATGCAGAACAAGCAAACCAATCATGTGTATGGACCGGATTTCCGGACTGCTGTTTTGTGGCCTCTGCCTGGGGACCTGACTCGTCGCCCATACTTTGCTGTTTGGTGTGATTTCCCTATCCTGTAGAGATCTGGGTTTGTGACCTTGTTTGGGGGAAAGGAGAAGGAAATTAGTACATGAGATACAGATATGGAAAAAGAAATTCAAAAGTGTTAATATTTGATTTAAAATATTCATGCTAAAATAAGTGGGGCACATCTAAATTTACATTTAAATATACATGGCATCCTAATTTAGCGACCACAAAGAATATCAGATTTCCTCAAAATAGAGTTTTCCCCAAATTAGTTATCCCTCTACCTAAATTTTGCCTAAGAATGATCTTTAAATGTATTTTAAAAACATCTAAATCTTAGATATTTTAATAATTAAAAATTTCCAGATCTAATTAAAGACTTCTAAAGAATAATACTAATATTTTATTTTCTATACATGTAGTTTGATAAGCATTTAAACTGTTTAGCCAAATTAGCATAGAACTTACACATATATTAGCAACATTTTAATAATGTTGCTCTATATTTCCTGCAAAATTATTGATGATTTTGTTATTTTTAAGTAGAAAGCTATGACTTCATTATAAAAATTTAAAGTTGTCTCACTATTAAGTAAAACTAGCTTTATATGTCAACCTTTAATTAATTACTGTGGTATTGCTAAATTCAGTCACCTTCCAAAGACTCAAAATTATTGTCCCTCAGTCTGTGGAATGCACTTAAAACAGGCATTTAAAATCACTTGTGTGGGGATACACTTGAAGAAATACCACATTTGTAAACAGTGATCTTCCTATTTTTAAAAAAATGTAAATCACTTAATCCATAATGCAGACATGTTTACAAAATGAATATTGTCTGCCAGATGAATCAGTAATTTCTGTATTTTAATGCTTCCTAAGCTGCTCATTTTTAAAAATGTGAACCCCTTTGTTGGATCTTTCGAGAGTCCTAGACATGGCTGGGGAGGGCTGGTGCTCTCTGTGTCATGGAACAGTGGTTCTCAAGCCTGTCTGTACGTTAGAATCACCTAGGAGCTTTAAAGATACATATAGATCCACTTCAATAGATCTGACTTGCTTGGTTTGGTGTAGGGCTTGGGCATTGTTTTCTTTAGTTTCGAAACTCTCCCCAGGTGGCTGTAAAGTGTAGCTAGGTATAAGAACAGTCCTGGGACTTCGAGGAGAATGCCAGCCATAACTGATACAATGCACTGAGTTTCAGCCTGGGTCCACCTCACTCAAGGTCCCAAGCAGCCTACTGGGGCTGTGGCCTGTGTTCCCTTGGCCTAAGGCTGAAAGCTCCGAGTTTATAGCTCTATACACCTAATGCAGTGGGGCAGAGGGGGTTTAATCTAGCCCCACTCGTGTGTCTGTGTGTTTTCCTTAATAATAAGTGCATTTATGGATTCATTGGGCTCTGTACTTGATGTCCAAGTTATCTTTAATTTCCCCAACAACTCTAAAAGTAGTGAAAATTATTATAAATTTACAAGGAGAAAACAAAAGAGCAGGGAGAGGGAAGAAAGTAATATGCCCAGGGTCATACAAGAAGGAAGTGTTGGGATTTAAATCAAGGTATTCTAACTGCAGAGTTCACACGCTTAAACCAAAGGGTTTAAATAAAATGCTCATGAAGTAAGGCAAGGAACAAAAATGGCCAAAGCTGCTCAGGGGCAAACACTAGGGAGTGGTGAGGACTGGGGAGCGCAAGGAGGGCAGCACCCCTCTGCTCTACCCAATTGCTGCCAGGCAGCAAGTATAGTTAGCTCATCTAATGTTTTAAGAGGTACTCTAAAAAGTCTGGAATATTAATTTTTAAAATTATTTATTTATTTAAAGATTTTATTTATTTATCAGATAGAGATCCCAAGTAGGCAGAGAAGCAGGCAGAGAGAGAGGGGGAAGCAGGCTCCGGGCTGAGTAGAGAGCCCGATGTAGGGCTCAATCCCAGGACCCTGAGATCATGACCTGAGCCGAGGGCAGAGGCTTTAACCCACCCAGGCGCCCCCCAAATCTGGAATTTTTAATATGAATCTTCCTCAACTTTTAAACTAGCAAACCTCTGTTACAAATTATGCAATCTTCACTGTTCTTCGTTCTCATTAAGGGAAGCCCTGGTCAAGGACAGAGATACTGAAAAGACAATATGAGCAATGCATTAAGTTCTGTGAAAAGAAAGCATGTAGATTCTTTTGGGGAGGGACTTGGCTTTCCACAGACAGGACCTGCATTGATCTACACAAGCTCTTTGTGTTACTCTTCTGAAACTGGTATATACTGTTCTTTGTGACACTAAACTAAGCTGCAGGTATGGGAATGTCTTATTGATCAGAAGGTCATAGCAAGGATATCTCTCCAGTTTCTTTGTCATCTCTGTGGTCTATGGTTCAGCACAGATGAGGGTATCATGATATCATAAACACAGGTGTTAAGATATAACCTGCCCCCATCAACTTAATATCCTGGTTTTGCTTAATTTTCATGTATAAATTTCTCATTTTTCTGCATGTGCATTAATGAGTCTCAGCTGGGAAGTATGATGAACATTGTCTTAGTATTTATTCATTCAACAAAGATACAGTCTGAGAAGTATTTAAGAACTTGGAAAAATAAAGTGTTTTATACTTTAAGGAACATTGCTTCAAATCTGATTTGGTCAGATATTGAGCCTTTCTAAATAATACCTAAGGTTAAGGAACATTAGTTATAAGCAACTTTTGAGACATAGATTTCTCCCTTAGTGTTCTAATACAGCACAATAGTTTAGAAATTCTTAAAACAGTGCAGTGTTTTGCAAGAAATGTCATTGTTAAGGGCAGTATAACCATGGGACCTGAATGATAGCACTTTGATTTAGAAACAGTCAAAAGCTTATTTTTCATAGCCTCTATAGCCACGGTTCAGATTCCATGAGTTTGAGTTATTCATCTGAACGTAATAGGAACTGTCTTTTTGTTAGAGGAATCAAACTGAGTTCTTTTAGGAGATGTAGGGGGTCATAACTGGTACCTTAGAAAAACAGGGGCAATGTAGTTAGTTATTCTTAAGGAAAAACTTCAGATGAATACATTTCTCTAGCAAAACCTAAGGTTATGAAAAAAATTGCACTGTTTATTTTAAAAAATAAGTTTTGAAGATGATGGATTGTTTATTTCAGAACTTGAACTGTTCAAAATTATCCTTGGCTTAAGTTTGTAAACAGATTTCAATATATTCTGTATTTTTTTCTTTTAATGATGAGGAAATAATTATTAAAATTTGTTCTAGATTTATAAGTATTTAGAGATAGGTGTTCTCCTGTTTAAGAATTCTGTTTCTTTTAAATACAGGTAGGTCCTGAAATTAATGCCATGCTTCAACTCGACTTTCTAACCGTACAGCACATTTTATTGGACTGTGTTCTTTTTCCAGATAGTAACATCCATTTGTAATCATATGATTGAAGATGAAATGTTCAATTTGTACATAAAATTCTAGTTTCTTTGAAAGAATAATAATGTCTAACTTTTTGAAAATTTAGAATTACTACTTCAGTTTGGTAGCTACGTATTGAGTATTTTATCTAGTAATTCTATTGGTTATCTAATTAAGAAATAAAAAATATGGGCCAAAGGATTGGAGGAAATCTTCTGGAAGGAAGTGGGCTTTGATCTAGGCCCTGGAGGATGGATTGAAACCTTCCTTCACCACTGCAATGGTGGCTGCAGTTCTTATCAATGACACTGGTGATTGAAGGGAAATGACTGGAATTAGAGTATGACTTTGAGACGAGGAATGGCTGAGCGATAATATTTAAAAAGGTAGATGAAGTTCTGTAGGAATGATTTATATAATTTTAAACTGATTATTGCTCATCTACTATCATCTGGTCCTGGGTGATTCCACTGGTTAAAGCATACATCTGGTGCAAGCCAGATCATGCTTTCTGCTTCCTCTTCTTTTTTTTTTTTTTAAGGTTTTATTTATTTGACAGAGATCCCAAGCAGGCAGAGAGGCAGGCAGAGAGAGAGGGGGAAGCAGGCTCCCCCCTGAGCAGAGAGCCCGATGTGGGGCTCTAACCCAGGACCCCTGGATCAAGACCTGAACTGAAGGCAGAGGCTTTAACCCAATGAGCCACCCAGGTGCCCCTCATGCTTGCTTCTGTCCCAAGGCTGTAGACTACACTTACTATCTCAGAAACCTGCAGCATGGGTCATCAAGCAGGTGGCTATTGACAGGCAACAGGAAAAAACCTGCATTAGCCAGCCCAGGAATCTTCCCTTTTGCCTTTGACAATTATTCGACATGGCATAGATACCAGAACAAAAATTCAGTAGGAGTTGCCTTAATATTGTCACTGAATGTATTATTCTAAGTTTTCTGGTAGAGAAGAGAGAAGATTCTTTCACTGATTACAGCCTTTTGATGTCGACTAATTGTTTCTCTTAAATCTTGAACGAAATATCTTCCTGTACTTGCAGAAGATAATACAGATGACTCTGAGTTATTTACATATAATCATATATTAAGCAGTTGTTGGAAAAATGGAATTCAAAAAAGAACACTGGAGAAATGAAATCGTTATACCCAATGAATTTAACATGTTTTCATTACGCATCTGTTATGCGTGAGATTCTGGGCTAGATTCTGCGAGAGAACCAGGGAAACAGATTTAATCCTGGTCTTTAAGAATTTTATCAGTAACTACCATTGCTGACTCAGTATTCAGGAGAACTGCTTCACCATGAAGTCCAGATAATGAGTATGTGATAATGAGTATGTGATAATGACATGTGTATGGAGCTTGTGCTATGTGTCAGACCGTATAAAATCCAGGACACATTAAGAGTAAGAGCTGTGCCTGGAGAGGACACAGGGGTTAGACCCTAGAGGACAGTATATGCAAAGGAGATCTATACAATTTGAATATAATTTGATAGGCATATAATTCTATCCTAAAACTAAATTTTAAATATTTTGAGGGGAAGAATTGTTTCATCTTTTTTCTTTTCTTCCCTTCTTCCTGCTCCATAGTTTTCTCCTCTTCTTTTAGACAGTTTACTTAGTACACTCTTTATGTTGATTGCCCTCCATACATAATGATATATAATAAAGTTTTACAGATAATGGGAAGTATAAGGTTTAGAGTTATTGTAAAGCTACCGAATAGAATTACATGGCCTTTCATGCTTAGATTCCTTAAAATTAGTATAATGCATAACATTTTCTTAATAAGCCTTTTATTATGGGTTTTAATTTTTTTATTTTCACTGCTTATGTATCACAGACAGACTGTGATATAAATTGCTCACCTGAAGATGATTGAGAATTGGCACTTTAACTTATTTTTAGAGTGTCATTTGTAGTCCTAGATAAAGCCACATTCTCCCCAACCCTTGGTATCGTTAGTCTTTATTATTTTAGTTCCTGGTATTAGTGTATCTTATTTTCATTTTAATTTGATTGTTCCTGATAACGGATGACCCAAGCTGCTCTTTTAAGCATTTATCAGCATTTTTGTATCTTCTTTCTGTTCAAATGTTTACCTGTTAGAAAATTGTAAAGTATTTCTTTTTTTTTATTATTGATTTAAATATTTGTATATTCTACATAAGGAACCTTTGTCATACTTATGTATTACAGATATTTTTCCCCAGTCTGTGGTTTGCCTATTAATTACCCTAATTAATGGTGTCTGGGTGCGGGCAAAACTTAGATTTAACATCATAAAAGCAACAGTTAGCTTTATGGAGAATGAATGCTTAGGATAATTATTATCATTATTAACTCCATTGGTCATCTTCAAAGGAGATTTTATGCTGTTTTGAATTCATTAGTACATTGTTTTGGATGTCTGAAGACTGATTCAGGGTTTCAGGGTTTGGGATGTATCCTATGTCCTAAACCCTTATAAGCTCCTGTATTTCTCTCTGTAGTAGTAATACAATAATTTTGGATGAAAACAAGGTAACTCTAAGTATTTAAATTCCTCAAATGGTGAAAGGCCATTTCCTATATTTTGTAGGTGAAACTAGTGGGTAGTATGCTAACCAGGCAGACTTTGGTCTGCCCCTGGCAACTGATGGAATTCGTTAGCTGAAAGTAGGTACTCAATTGTATTGTGCTCTTTAATGTGGTCTTAACTTACATGCTATAATTAGGTTAAGAGGACAGGATTTTCAGAAAATTGTCTTCTGTAAGCAATATTCTGTTACAGATACAAGAGCTTACTCAAATTCTGTGCTTTTTATTCATTTCAGGAAAAAGTCCCTACAATCAAATCAAGTAGCCTTAAGCGGAAGATTTCTGTGCTCAAAGATATGAGGGAGTGCCATCCTTTTCCAAAGCAGGGCTAGGAACATTGGAAATCAAATTTAGAAACTGAACTTTATTTGGTTTCTGTTTCAGCCTCTGCATGAGGTCTCCTGACCTGACTATTTTAATTTCCCAGTGGGGGAGTGTGGGTCTCATAATCCAGTGAGCCATGGGAGAGTTGGTGCTGAGTCAAGCAGGAATTTATTCCAGGCTCCCTCATATCCTGGCTGCTTGACCTTGGAGACCTTACTTCACTTCTTTGAGACTTAGTTTCTCCATTGCTAAAATTCAGCTAAGATTATACCCAAACTTAGAGGATTATGGAAACATTAATTGAGTTAATTTATATAACTGGTGAAAAAAAAAAGGACACTTTATTTATTAAATAATTAATAAATTAAATATTATTGCTCTATCTGTGGTAGAAATAGTAAGTTTGAATAGTAACCTTAATTTTTCTGTAACCTTAATTTTTCAGTAACCTTTCTTTTTCTGGTCATGTGGCAATGGCTAATTATTTCATGTCCCTTTATTCATATGTGTTCTTATTAATTAATTCTTTAGTGAATAGGCATCAAAGCAGTTATGTCTGTCTTTACTTAGCCAACTGAGAATTCAGAGTTGTTTATATTTCTTGCCACTGAGAAAAGGGCCATGCCAATTTATATGAAATACTCTTATTTTAGCTTTTTTAGTTTAGTATTTAGGCAATTTACTTGATTAAAATAATGTTTAATATTTTTCTTAAACAGTCACAATCCATATATGAAAATATATAAAGCATTTCTCATTTCTGAACAAATATTCCAACGAGTGTGGACTTTTGACCCGGGGAGTTCATCATTCATTTCTATCACTTTGGAATGAGAAAGAAACCAGTATGGCCACATCCCATTTATTCTTCACTTAATGAAGTGATACATAAGAAAGCAATTGTTGACACAGTTTATAAGTCATAATTTTTGATGGCTTCCTTAGTTCAGTCTACAGAACAGAAGGGAATATTTAAATGAAAAAGAGAAACAGAACAGAAGAAATAGCCATGCATCTATTCCTTAACTGGCATTTTAAATGATTTTGAGAAATAAAAAATGGGATTACTTGGATCGGTGTTTATTAATTGAAATGGGGTGTGCTTGTGTGTGTGTGTGTGTATGTGTGTGTGCATATGGATATGTGAAAAACATTTGTAATTATGGAGGTACTAACAAAATTCATTTCACCGAATGAGAGATGCAGTAGCTTCATCACTCATCTTCCTGCTTCTGAGCTTGCATCTCATTTTTTATTATCAGAAAGGTACCAGAGTCCATCTAAAACATAGGCCAATCCTGTCACTACTCAGTTGGAAACCTTCCCCATTGCACTATGAGTAAAAGTCGACGTTCTCATAATGGTCAACAAGGTCCTATACTCTGCCGTCTCCTTACCTCCTTACTCTCTGCTCTCACCCTCTACCTCTTTTCCTTCTCTATAAGGTGATACTATTTTTGGCCCCTGCTTACACATGAAGAAACAGAGTCCCAGAGATCTCTTAATCTAGCTTGCATTCAGTCCATTGTTCATTTATGAAACATTGAATTTCTACTTTGTGCACAGCACTGGCCTGTTGTTCTGGGTATAAAGGCGGTTAAAATACTGTGTTTATCCCCATCAGCTTCAAGCTAGTGGGGGAGAAGGGTGCATACATTTAATACAATCAAATAGTACATGAGGTACAATCATGAGAAAGTGCACAGGGCATTCTGGAAACCAGAAGAGCAGAACCAACGCCAACCTAGAGAATTAGCGCAAGGCTACCTACAGAAGAGGACCCTGAACCACTGTTAGGGAGGAGTAGAAGTTGACTAAATTTGGAGTGGAGGAGGGCATTCCAGGGAGAGGGCATGGTGAGGACACAGGCACAGAGTACGAAACAAGGTGATAAATGGACACTGGGAGGTGGCGGGTGTTTCAGGACCATAAACTTAACACAAGGCAATAAGCGATAAACAGACCGCATCGCCTCTTCCACCCTGGGAAGCAGGGTCTGGAATGAGTTTTACTGTCTTAGGTCCAGGGGACTGGGATGAGCAAAGACACCAATTCCTGAGTATCAATCTGATAACCCACCTCTACAGTGTGACTCGGCACTATAAAGTCACATGCTACTTCATTTCTGAATTTTATTCCAGTTCTTTATCAGCTCTAGGGTCCAAATCTAAATCCTATTGCATTTGGAAGAGGCCATGACAATAAAAATTATTCCCCGGTAGGTGCCATTTTCCCTTCCTCCCACCTCCTCTTCTCCCCACTCCACGTCAAAGAGCATCTGTATATACGTATAACTTTCAGACCAATGACAGCAGGACACATGCTCCCATATCCCTGAATAATATCATTGCTGCCTGACGTCTTCTTGCTGGGGGCACTTAGGACTTCCAGACAAACCCCCAAATATTGGATGTAGTTCTGATTAGATTTTAGTTTACTGTTTAGTTTGTTCTTTATATTGTTTGCATTTTCAAGCTCTAAGCTCTGCAAATAATTGCCCTAAACCATGTTAGTAATGTGCACTCAGCCTAGGGACAATTTCATGTACATCCCACTAAGGCTGCTTCTTGAGGATCTAGGATGATTTAAGTGTTCTGAAACACAGAAAGTACTGGTATTAGAGGGTGTTTGCTGTTTGGAGCAGTAAGCAAATCTATTGCATCTTTGTGGTTATATAACAAAATTCATAAAGTTTTGAATGGACATTAGCTTTTTCTTTGTTATTTTACATAACCCAGGTCAGAAAAAAAATGCATAAATTTTTGTTGTTATAATTGCTGTTTTCGTGTAAGGGAAGTTTTCTCGTTTACCTGCATCCAACTTGCTTCATGAATATTCAGCTGTTGATGGAGCTGCAAGCTAATATCTATGGAAATGAACTCATTAATAGTATTTTCCTGGCTCCTACTTGGTTCATGAAGTATACAGACTATTTATGATATTTCCTATTTCATTTTCCTCTTGGCTTTTGAAACAGGGTGCCTGGGTGGCTCAGTGGTTAAGCCTCTGCCTTCGTCTCAGGTCATGATCTCAGGGTCCTGGGATAGGGTCCCACATCGGGCTCTCTGCTCCATGGGGAGCCTGCTTCCTCCTCTCTCTCTCTCTCTCTCTCTCTCTCTGCTTGCCTTTCTGCCTACTTGTGATCTCTGTCAAATAAAATATTAAGAAAAAAAAAAAACTGATTCTTCTTGAACCTTCAAGAAGAATTAGAGATTAAATGTACTGTTATTTAGAGATTAATTTAGAGATTAATTAATCTAATTTAATTAATCTAATCTAATTAATCTAAATTAATTAATTTAGAGATTAATTAATCAGAGATTAAATGTACTGTTATTTAATGAGAGTAACATCTGGCAAGTATATTTGGTGATATAAAATAAGAAAAATTAGTAGTTCTAGCTAACAGTGGTATATTGGTTTTTGATGTAATAGTTGCTTCACAAATATTAATTTATTTAACCTTTGCATGAAGGCTATAAGAATAAATACCATATTATTCTCATTTTACAGATATTGGGACTGCATCAGGGAGGTAAATTTACTGGTGAGATGTCTTGTATCTAGCATTTGGTAGACCTGGGGTTTGAATCCAGGCAGACTGGCTCCAGAATTCAAACTTTAAACCACTTCACATTCTTTTTTTTTTTTTTTTAAGTTGACAAAGTCTACAAACTGGACTGTCTGTTGTCTCAACACCTGTGCATTCCTTCCCCACTGATTGAAAGTACCACGTGCTTCATGGGGCATCTGGGTGGGTCAGTAGGTTAAGGCTCAGACTCTTGATTTCGGCTCAGGTCATGATCTTAAGGTTGTAAGACTGGGCTCCAGTGGGGCTGTGGGCCAGCATGGAGTCAACTTGAGGATTCTCTCTCTCCTCCTCCCTCTGCCCCTCTCTCCTCTCCCCTGTGCATGCTCGCAAGTGTGCTTTTTCTCTATAATGAGTAAATTAATTAAAAAAAAAAAAGCACCACTGGTTTCAGATACAGAATTCCCTCCTACTCAGAGTGTTTTCTGGGCTCTCTTCTGTTCCACTGATGTGTACTAGCCCCAAACTAACTGTTAACATTACTATACATTAGTTCCTTTTAGAAGTAGAGTTCAAATAGAATGAAAATGGAAAGGAAACAGAACTACAGACTGAGAAGTGGATGGTATGTTGAATATCTAGACATGAAGAAAGGAGAGAAGGGGGTATGGTAAGTCAGAAGGGGCAAAAGGATGTTGGTAGAAAAGTCATATGTATCTTAAGGATAGGAATGAACAATTTTAGGAGTTCTGAAGAAAAGGTAAAATAGATACAGAAATTTCTAAATAAAAAATTTAAATTTAAATTTAAAATTAGTTCAAGCATATATGTATCATGAAGCAAATTTAAAAAACCTTTCTTCTCTACCTTGTGGGATTTTTATAGTGAGCTAGAACAGAGTTTGAAAAAAAAAATGAGGTCTGGATACCAGGCAGAGATGAATCCTTGTGTTGGGATCCTCAAATCATTTCTCTGGGTTATTTTCCAGCACTAAATACTTTTCCTTCCATCACTGCTACATTTTCTTTTCTTTCTTTTTTTTTTAATATTTTATTTATTTGATAGAGAGAGATCACAAGTAGGCAGAGAGGCAGGCAGAGAGAGGGAAGAAGCAGGCTCCCTACTGAGCAGAGAGCCCAATGTGGGGCTCGATCCCAGGACCCTGAGATCATGACCTGAGGCTAAGGCAGAGGCTTTAACCTACTGAGCCACCCAGGTGCCCCAGCTACATTTCCTTTTCATGGGACCTGAATTCTCAAATAACGACTTAAACAGGAATAGTGTTCTGCACTTTAAATTTGGGAAATGACCAGTTTCCTGTGCCAGAGAAAAATTTGTGCTTGAGAATATTATCTATATAGTGTGCTTTGTACTTCCTGCTTAGCCTTTTCTTTCATTGTGCTGTGTTTTTTAAGTTATCTGATATCACTGTGAATTCCTGAGCAGCACAATCTGAAGTATTATATTAGAACCACAATAGTCTCCTGGCATCTCTGACTAAATATTTGTGCAATATTAAAAATAAGTTAATTGAGCCGGCATTTTATTGAGGAAACATTTTCACAAGTATGTTCGTATAAGCTTATGAACGGCCCTTGGAAATTCATTTTATCCCATATCGATCACCAACACCGGAAACATACTTTTATCTTATTAAATGGCACCCCAAATTCTGAGATATTGGAAATACCCTTTTTTGTTATTAATTCAGAATGTAATGAAAGGTTCATTATTTTCATTTGACTTTGAGCTCTTTTACAAATATTATGACTTGTAATACATAAAGGAATAGATTTTAATTTTTGTTCTATAATCTCGCCTAAT
Organism: Meles meles; assembly: GCF_922984935.1. Taxonomy (NCBI): domain Eukaryota; kingdom Metazoa; phylum Chordata; class Mammalia; order Carnivora; family Mustelidae; genus Meles; species Meles meles. The sequence continues at coordinate 228,437 of NW_025721134.1, forward strand.
GTGCCATGTTTGTTTAATGGTTCTCTTGGTGCTATAAAGAGTTGATAGCATTCAGAAGAGCTAAGGCAGCTCCAAGGATATTAGTCTTCTTTTCTGTACCTGACTTTTCTGTAGAACTTTTTTTCAGGTTGGCCTGTCATTTTACTTTATTTTAAACTATTAAATATTTTTTAATAAAGTGACTTTTGGCAATAAATTTCTCTTGGCTTATATATTCCACGTATCATTTGATTCATGATGATCTTGTGTTCCTTTATATTGTTTTGGGTGATTGATGTCTTTTTCCGGAATGGTCAGTGATACACCAAACTTCAGGAAAAAAACAACTAAATAAATAAGATTAAGAAGTGCCCAATGTTTATAGTCTGCTGTTTTGAAACCCCTCAGAGCTAATCCTCCTCAACACACCTATAAACACCTACCACACACCTATGCAGATACAGTATGTCTCATAGGCAGGGAATGCAGCCAAGGCTCTGAGCCTTGGTTTCCTCACACATTAAATTAGGTTAATAATAATAGTACTTTGGGATATTTGGGTGGCTTAGTTGGCCGAGTCTCTTCAGTCATATTTTCTACACATTTCAGAAATTTAAAAACTAACAAATGCAAAGAAGGTAGAAAAAATTAATTCAAGACCAAACGGTAAGGTGTTTATAGAGACTGCAGCCCATCTATCATCCTTGAGAGGACTTAGAGCACAAAGTACTAATAAAAGTTGAACAATGTATGTGGAGTAAGGCCACACTATGGCTTTGATTTCAGTGATGTCCTTCATGATCTTGGTATGGACAGAACTCACACAGGCTGATAAAGTAAAATGACAGGCCCATCTGAAAAAAAAATGTAAACTTTATGTTAGAATTAACATCTAATATAATTGTTAATGCCTTGGAAAAACAGATGTTAAGTCAATAGGCTCCAGTTTTCTTCGTGCTTTTTCTTCAAGCTTTTTCTCTTCTCTTCGGGGGAATTTTTCACTCTAATACTTTAAGACCAAGTGCCGTTTTAAAACTTAGAACTCTGGGGGCTCAGTCAGGGGACCATGCGACTTGATGTCAGGATGCTGAGTTCAAGCCCCCTGTTGGGTGTAGTGATTACTAAAAATAAGCAAACTTTGAAAATAAAATCAAATAGAAGTTAGAAGTGTGGAATTGTAAGGGCCTGGTTGGCCAGAGAGAGCCATTTCCTTGTGGGCTTGGGTTGACCCTGCCCCTCCCAGAGGAACTTGCTTGCAGGCCCCGGAGGCGGGCCAGGTTGGATGGAGACATCCAATCAGTGGGGTGCACATATATTTGCTGTGGTGAATTGGGATTCAATTGGCCACCCCTATTGCTGACCCAGGGTGACTGTGCAGTTTTCCTTGTGTGTTGCATTCTCATTGGCCATCTGTGTGTGGGCCGGGCTCAAGCACCTGTATAAAGGTTAGTCTGTGAGGCGGGGGTAGTAATAGTCTTTGGGGTAGTAGTGGTAGTGTGGTAGTCATCGGGAGCATGGTCCTTGGGACCAGCATCCTTGGGAGCATTGTAATCGTCAGGAGCAGAGCGTCATGAACCTCGCGGGGGAGCGGCCTTGCCGCCTCCCTCGCTGGGGAGCGGCCTAGCCGCCTCGCTTCCCCGCCTCCCTCGCTGCCTTGCCGCCTCGCGGGGGAGCGGCCTGGCCTGGCCTCGCCTCTCCCAGCATCAGGGGAGCAGCCTGGCCTCGGCTCGCCTCGCCTTGCCAGGTAAGGGGAGCGGCCCGGCCTCACCTCGCCTTGCCTCGCCTGGTAAGGGGAGCGGCTGGGCCTCGCCTCGCCGCCTCGCGGGGTAAGGGGAGCGGCCTGGCCTGGCCTCGCTTCGCCTCGCCTGGTAATGGGAACCGCCTCGCCGGGTAAGGGGAACCTCCAGAGTCGGTGTCCTGGTTGTCATCGCCTCTTTGTAAGAGAGGGCCGCCACTGGTTGGTTTGATTTTCGATGCTTGGAAGTAAAGCTTTGCTTGACTTTCACTTTGTGTTGGTTTTTGTCCTTTGATCACGGACCCTAACAGAATGATTACTATTAAAGAAAGCTTTATAAAAGGTAACAGGGCCTTGGCAAAACCTCAAGATTATGTGCTGAAAATTTAAAGGGCCACAGAGATTTCTAAGTCACAAAAATCAGTAAAATGAATTTTATATAAATTAGATGACAATATTAGTGTTGAGAATAAAAAACAATTGCCATTTAGTTTTGGTCTGAGGGTAACAGGGAATAGTGATGACTGCAGCCTGTGAAGGGAACTTGTGGTTGCTTTTGCTCCAGGCTATTGCTACCATTCAGGATGTGGAACCTGTGTTGATTTTTTTTTTTTCCTAGCATTTGAAGAGGGACTGTAATGATTGATTTTTTATGTAAATGTTTTTATTTCCTTAAACGGTAGCAGTTGAAACAATATTTTAACCAATTGTGTTATGTTCAAAATACCTCTACTGCTTTCTATCTCCGCTTTAGACTTAACTCACTGCCTTAAGTCAATGGAAGTTAAATATCCAAGAAAGATGGCTATTATTTATCTTTTATGGGCTGAGCGGTGAGGATGAGACATAGGAATTGAAATCACAAAAACACACAAGAGAAAACCAAAAACTTAACAAAATAACAAAAATTGGCAAAAAAACACACTTCAGAAAAGCTTGGTATGCTTTGAAATCACTTAATAATTATTCTGATTCTTACTCTCCTTTCCATTTTATGCATCTCCGAGATTCCATTCATCATGGTTTTGGTTTTTCCTTCATCTTCTGTCCATTTTCACTAGTGGCTCTCTAACCACCTATTAACCATCCTTAAAATCTTGTGCCTTGTATGTGGTTAGATTACCGATTACATGCTGATCCTTCATAAATTCTTGCCCCTGAGAAGTCCTGAAGAGCACAGTTCTGTCATGCTGCCTTTTAACACATTGAGGTCAAACAGAAGACACTAAATAATGTTTTTTTTTTTTTTTGTTTGTTTTTTTTTTTTCCATTTTATTTATTTTTTCAGCGTAACAGTATTCATTCTTTTTGCACAACACCCAGTGCTCCATGCAAAACGTGCCCTCCCCATTACCCACCACCTGTTCCCCCAACCTCCCACCCCTGACCCTTCAAAACCCTCAGGTTGTTTTTCAGAGTCCATAGTCTCTTATGGTTCGCCTCCCCTCCCCAATGTCCATAGCCCGCTCCCCCTCTCCCAATCCCACCTCCCCCCAGCAACCCCCAGTTTGTTTTGTGAGATTAAGAGTCATTTATGGTTTGTCTCCCTCCCAATCCCATCTTGTTTCATTTATTCTTCTCCTATCCCCCTACCCCCCCATGTTGCTTCTCCATGTCCTCATATCAGGGAGATCATATGATAGTTGTCTTTCTCCGATTGACTTATTTCACTAAGCATGATACGCTCTAGTTCCATCCACGTCGTCGCAAATGGCAAGATTTCATTTCTTTTGATGGCTGCATAGTATTCCATTGTGTATATATACCACATCTTTTTTATCCATTCATCTGTTGATGGACATCTAGGTTCTTTCCATAGTCTGGCTATTGTAGACATTGCTGCTATAAACATTCGGGTACACGTGCCCCTTCGGATCACTATGTTTGTATCTTTAGGGTAAATACCCAGTAGTGCAATTGCTGGGTCATAGGGTAGTTCTATTTTCAACATTTTGAGGAACCTCCATGCTGTTTTCCAGAGTGGTTGCACCAGCTTGCATTCCCACCAACAGTGGAGGAGTGTTCCCCTTTCTCCACATCCTCGCCAGCATCTGTCATTTCCTGACTTGTTAATTTTAGCCATTCTGACTGGTGTGAGGTGATATCTCATTGTGGTTTTGATTTGTATTTCCCTGATGCCGAGTGACGTGGAGCACTTTTTCATGTGTCTGTTGGCCATCTGGATGTCTTCTTTGCAGAAATGTCTGTTCATGTCCTCTGCCCATTTCTTGATTGGATTGTTTGTTCTTTGGGTGTTGAGTTTGCTAAGTTCCTTATAGATTTTGGATACTAGCCCTTTATCTGATATGTCGTTTGCAAATATCTTCTCCCATTCTGTCAGCTGTCTTTTGGTTTTGTTAACTGTTTCCTTTGCTGTGCAAAAGCTAGTGATCTTGATGAAATCCCAATAGTTCATTTTTGCCCTTGCTTCCCTTGCCTTTGCCGTTGTTCCTAGGAAGATGTTGCTGCGGCTGAGGTCGAAGAGGTTGCTGCCTGCATTCTCCTCAAGGATTTTGATGGATTCCTTTCTCACATTGAGGTCCTTCATCCATTTGGAGTCTATTTTCGTGTGTGGTGTAAGGAAGTGGTCCAATTTCATTTTTCTGCATGTGGCTGTCCAATTTTCCCAGCACCATTTATTGAAGAGGCTGTCTTTTTTCCATTGGACATTCTTTCCTGCTTTGTCGAAGATGAGTTGGCCATAGAGTTGAGGGTCGATTTCTGGGCTCTCTATTCTGTTCCACTGATCTATGTGTCTGTTTTTGTGCCAGTACCATGCTGTCTTGATGATGACAGCTTTGTAATAGAGCTTGAAGTCCGGAATTGTGATGCCACCAACTTTGGCTTTGTTCTTCAATATTCCTTTGGCTATTCGAGGTCTTTTCTGGTTCCATATAAATTTTAGGATTATTTGTTCCATTTCTTTGAAAAAAATGGATGGTATTTTGATAGGGATTGCATTAAATGTGTAGATTGCTTTAGGTAGCATAGACATTTTCACAATATTTATTCTTCCAATCCAGGAGCATGGAACATTTTTCCATTTTTTTGTGTCTTCCTCAATTTCTTTCATGAGTACTTTATAATTTTCTGTGTATAGATTCTTAGTCTCTTTGGTTAGGTTTATTCCTAGGTATCTTATAGTTTTGGGTACAATTGTGAATGGGATTGACTCCTTAATTTCTCTTTCTTCAGTCTTGTTGTTGGTGTACAGAAATGCAACTGATTTCTGTGCATTGATTTTATATCCTGACACTTTACTGAATTCCTGGACAAGGTCTAGCAGTTTTGGAGTGGAGTCTTTTGGGTTTTCCACATATAGTATCATATCATCTGCGAAGAGTGATAGTTTGACTTCTTCTTTACCAATTTGGATGCCTTTAATTTCTTTTTGTTGTCTGATTGCTGAGGCTAGGACTTCTAGTACTATGTTGAATAGCAGTGGTGATAATGGACATCCCTGCCGTGTTCCTGACCTTAATGGAAAAGCTTTCAGTTTTTCTCCATTGAGAATGATATTTGCAGTGGGTTTTTCATAGATGGCTTTGATAATATTGAGGTATGTGCCCTCTATCCCTACACTTTGAAGAGTTTTGATCAGGAAGGGATGCTGTACTTTGTCAAATGCTTTTTCAGCATCTATTGAGAGTATCATATGGTTCTTGTTCTTTCTTTTATTAATGTGTTCTATCACATTGATTGATTTGCGGATGTTGAACCAACCCTGCAGCCCTGGAATAAATCCCACTTGATCGTGGTGAATAATCCTTTTAATGTACTGTTGAATCCTATTGGCTAGTATTTTGGCGAGAATTTTTGCGTCTGTGTTCATCAAGGATATTGGTCTGTAGTTCTCTTTTTTGGTGGGATCCTTGTCTGGTTTTGGGATCAAGGTGATGCTGGCCTCGTAGAATGAGTTTGGAAGTTTTCCTTCCATTTCTATTTTTTGGAACAGTTTCAGGAGAATAGGAATGAGTTCTTCTTTAAATGTTTGGTAGAATTCCCCTGGGAAGCCATCTGGCCCTGGGCTTTTGTTTGTTTGGAGATTTTTGATGACTGTTTCAATCTCCTTACTAGTTATGGGCCTGTTCAGGTTTTCTATTTCTTCCTGGTTCAGTTGTGGTAGTTTATATGTCTCTAGGAATGCATCCATTTCTTCCAGATTGTCCAATTTGTTGGCGTAGAGTTGCTCATAGTATGTTCTTATAATTGTCTGTATTTCTTTGGTGTTAGTTGTGATCTCTCCTCTTTCATTCATGATTTTATTGATTTGGGTCCTTTCTCTTTTCTTTTTGATGAGTCTGGCCAGGGGTTTATCAATCCTATTGATTCTTTCAAAGAACCAGCTCCTAGTTTCATTGATTTTTTCTATTGTTTTTTTGGTTTCTATTTCATTGATTTCTGCTCTGATCTTTATGATTTCTCTTCTCCTGCTGGGTTTAGGGTTTCTTTCTTGTTCTTTCTCCAGCTCCTTTACGCGTAGGGTTAGGTTGTGTACTTGAGACCTTTCTTGTTTCCTGAGAAAGGCCCGCACCGCCATACACTTTCCTCTCAGGACCGCCTTTGCTGTGTCCCACAGACTTTGAACTGTTGTGTTTTCATTATCATTTGCCTCCATGAATTTTTTCAAATTCTTCTTTAATTTCCTGGTTAGCCCATTCATTCTTTAGAAGGATGCTGTTTAGTCTCCATGTATTTGGGTTCTCTCCAGCTTTCGTCTTGTGATTGAGCTCTAGCATCAGAGCACTGTGGTCTGAAAACATGCAGGGAATAATCCTAATCTTTTGATACCGGTTGAGACCTGATTTGTGACCCAGGATGCGATCCATTCTGGAGAAGGTTCCATGTGCACTAGAGAAGAATGTGTATTCTGTTGCTTTGGGATGAAATGTTCTGAACATATCCGCGATGTCCATCTGGTCCAGTGTGTCATTTAATGCCTTTATTTCCTTGTTGATCTTTTGCTTGGATGATCTGTCCATTTCAGTGAGGGGAGTGTTAAAGTCCCCTACTATTATTGTATTATTATTGATGTGTTTCTTTGATTTTGTTATTAATTGGTTGATATAGTTGGCTGCTCCCACGTTAGGGGCATAGATATCTAAAATTGTTAGATCTTCTTGTTGGACAGACCCTTTGAGTAGGATATAGTGTCCTTCCTCATCTCTTATTATAGTCTTTGGCTTAAAATCTAATTGATCTGATATAAGGATTGCCACCCCAGCTTTCTTCTGATGCCCATTAGCATGGTAAATGGTTTTCCACCCCCTCACTTTAAATCTGGAGGTGTCTTCGCGTCTAAAATGAGTTTCTTGTAGGCAACATACTGATGGGTTTTGTTTTTTTATCCATTCTGATACCCTGTGTCTTTTGATTGGGGCATTTAGCCCATTAACATTCAGGGTAACTATTGAGAGACATGAATTCAGTGCCATTATTAGCCTGTAAGGTGACTGTTACTGTATATTGTCTCTGCACCCTTCTGATCCACTACCTTTAGGCTCTCTCTTTGCTTAGAGGACCCCTTTCAATATCTCCCGGAGACCTGGCTTGGTGTTTGCAAACCCTTTCAGTTTTTGTTTGTCCTGGAAGACTTTGATCTCTCCTTCTACTTTCAATGACAGCCCAGCTGGATAGAGCACTCCTGGCTGCATGTTTTTCTCGTTGAGTGCTCTGAATATATCATGCCAGCTCTTCCTGGCCTGCCAGGTCTCCGTGGACAAGCCCGCCGCCAATCCAATATTTTTACCATTGTATGTTACAGACTTCTTTTCTCGGGCTGCTTTCAGGATTTTCTCCCTGCCACTAAGACTTGTCAATTTTACTATTAGGTGACGGGGTGTGGACCTATTCTTGTTGACTTTGAGGGGGGTTCTCTGCATCTCCTGGACTTTGATGCTTGTTCCCTTTGCCATATTAGGGAAATTCTCTCCAATGATTCTCTCCAATAGACCTTCTGCTCCCCTCTCTGTTTCTTCTTCTTCTGGAATCCCAATTATTCCAATGTTGTTTCGTCTTATGGTGTCACTTATCTCTCGAATTCTCCCCTCATGGTCCAGCAGCTGTTTGTCCCTCTTTTGCTCGGCTTCCTTATTCTCTGTCATTTGGTCTTCTATATCACCAATTCTTTCTTCTGCCTCATCCATCCTAGCAGTGAGAGCCTCCATTTTTGATTGCACCTCATCAATAGCCCTTTTGATTTCAACTTGGTTAGATTTCAGTTCCTCAATTTCTCCAGAAAGGGCTTTAATATCTCCAGAGAGGGTTTCTCTAATATCTTCCATGCCCTTTTCGAGCCCGGCTAGAATGTTCAGAATCGTCATTCTGAACTCTTGATCTGACACAGTACCAATGTCTGTGTTGATTAGGTCCCTAGCCTTCGGCACTGTCTCTTGTTCTCTTGTTTGTGGTGATTTTTTCCGCCTTGTCATTTTGTCCAGATAAGAGGATATGAAGGAGCAAATAAACTACTAATAGGGTGGCAAAGACCCCGGAAAAATGCGCTGTAACCAAATCAGAAGAGACCCCAAATTGTGGGGGGGAGAAAGGGGATAAAAAACAGGTTCTGAAAAAAAAAGGAAAAAAAAGAAAAAAAAAAGAAAAGAAAAAAATTTAAAAAATAAAACAAATAAAAAAATATAAAAAAGAAAGAAAAAATATATATATTTAGATGAACTAGTCAAAAAATGTTAAAAAAGAAAAGGGTAAAAGTTTTAAAAAAATTTAGCAGAAGAAGAAAAAAGAAAAAAGAAAAAAAAATTGAAAAAAGAAAAAAAAAAATTGAAAAAAAAAAAAAAAAAATTGAAGTAGCCGCAAGACTAAAGAATCATGGGGAGAAAGCCATGAGTTCCGTGCTTTGCTTTCTCCTCCTCTGGAATTGCTCTGCTGTCTTAGGAATTGAATCTGCTTTCTCCTTGATAGATGAACTTCGTCCTGGCTGGATATTTTGTTGATCTTCTGGGGGAGGGGCCTGTTGTAGTGATTCTCAAGTGTCTTTGCCCGAGGCGGGATTGCACCGCCCTTCCCGGCGGCCGGACTAAGTAATCGGCTCGGGTTCGCTTTTGGGAGCTTCTGTTCCCTGAACGCTTTCCGTAGAGTTCCGGAGGACGGGAATGAAAATGGCGGCCTCCCAGTCTCCGGCCCGGAGGAGCCGAGAGCCTGGGGCCCCACTCCTCAGTGCGCCCCCAGAGGACAGCACCCAATCACTCCCGTATCCCCAGCCTCTAGCCGCGCTCCGAGCTCACCCAGCCCGCGACCAGTTCAAGGTAACCCCGAGCTGAGAGTTCAGTCCTCGGCTCTGTCTTTGCAGCCGGTTTTCCGTTCTAATACCTGCAAGCTCTCCGACACTCTGACACCCCCGATCCTTCTGTGACCTTGCGGGGCCTGGGGCCACGCTGGCCCCGCGTGGGCTTCACCCCGGTTTAGCCCCTGGAGCAATGTCCCTCAGTGGAACAGACTTTTAAAAGTCCTGATTTTGTGCTCCGTTCCTCCGCCGCTTGCCGGGAGCCGGCCCCTCCCCCCGCGGTCTATCTTCCCGTCGTTTTAGATTCACTTCTCCGCCAGTCCTACCTTTCAGAAAGTGGTTGATTTTCTGTTTCTAGAGTTGCTGTTCTTCTTCTCTTCACTCTCCCGTTGGATTTGTAGGTGTTTGCAATGTTTAGATAAGCTATCGAGCTGATCTCCTGTTACCTGATGTAGTCTCAGGCTGCTACTTCTCCGCCATCTTGACTCCCTCCTAAATAATGTTTTAATTATCCTCAAATCCTGGAGAAGTTTCAGCCAAGGAAGTTTAAAAAGTATGGTTGTATGGTGAAAAATGATCTTCGTCTAGATGTTGGTGATGTTAATTTTGAAATAATAGTTGTTTTGAGAAAGAATAAAACATCTTTTTGTGAGAAATTGAGTACATATTAACAGGCTCTCAACAAATAGGACGTAATAAATCCTTTTGGTTCTGAATCATGAAAAAACACCAACATTCCAAGATTTTTTCCTCTGGATATTGACATACTGTTTGGTATCCCTGTGATCTTTTTAGGCATCTATCTGAGTAACCCAGGGTGACATATATTTTCCTTTAATCGTTTGTAGAGAGATAGATGCCCAAGAGGGTTAGTCTTCAGTGCTACTGAACAAGTGACAAGTGATTTATTATTCTCTGTTTTTGGAGCTTTGTATGGGTGGAATGTTGTCATGGCAGTCTAGGGACAAACTAATATCTGTTCCAAAAGATGAAAACATGCTGCCCATACATTTTCTGTAGTGTTATATAGTCTGATGGAGAACAGACATGCAAACTCCAAGTATTTTATAATTGTTCTTCATCGTGCCTGAATTGAAACTATACAACAAAGGGAGCTTTAAAAAATCTGCTTTGTTTGAAAGGAACTTTAAATTCTGCCTAATAATTTTATAAAAATGTGGTGGACTTTTTACTTATAATCTAACAAAATCATTGAAATAAGAAGATATATGGAGAAATAGGGGACATTGCTTAAAACCCAGGAAGCCAGAAAAAATTATTTTTATCATGTAGCCCAGAGATGTTGATAATGCAGAAGCTTTTAGTCTCAAATTTGTGAATTTCCTTAATAGTGCTATAGGTATTTGGGGATTGTATATACCAGGGGCGCTCAACTGCACCACTGTGGGGGTGCTGAGTCATGGCAATGTGGAGAGACATTTTTGGTGGTTGCAACTGGGATGGTAGTTGCTGTTAGCATCTAGTCAGTGCAGGCCATGAAACACTTAAACATCCTACATGTACAGGACAAACCCCACAACCAACATTTTTCTGACACAAGTGTCCAGAGTGTTAATATTGAGGTACCCTGGTATATGATGATGAAAAAGAAAAGCGATTGTATGATATTCTTATATTCTAAGTTGCTGATGATTAGCTGTATTCTAATAGCTGGGAAGATAATACACGAGGGGACTTAATACTACACAGTCTGGTGGTCTTTAGAAACAAAGACCCTCTAGTGAAGAAAATATTTTTTACTTATACCACTAGAGTTACTGAGTGCTTACCAAGTGCCAGGTATTGTTGGGAGACACGGGGGAAACCCAAGTGAACAAAACAGGTAGACTGCCTTCACAGAGCTCTGGTATGAATGTGGGGGACTAGTAAACAAATACATAAAATGGGACATGGAGGAGCAGGTAGTGCCATGGGGTAGATAAAGTAGAGTAATGGGGTAGGTAGGTAATGATGGGGGGTGGGAAAGGGAACACTTAGACTGGATGGCCATGAAAGACCTGAAGCTTAGGAGTGAGTGACAGTAGGAGGCAGCCAGATGAAGAGGGTTTTAGGCTGAGGAAGCAGGTTGTGAAAAGGTGCCAAGGTGGAAGTAGGCGTGGCTTGTTGGGGAGGCACAGAGAGGTGGCTGTGGTTGGGCAGTGGTCCAGAATGGGGAAGCTGGGATGAGACAGAATATGAGAGGATGGAGGGGCCAGATCATGCTCATTTCTTTTTTAGGTTGAGAATATTCCATCGTTTGGATGTATTTATCCATTCACTTACTGAAGGACATCTTGATTGCTTCCCACTTTTGTCATTAATGAATACAGCTGCTGTGAACTTGCAGGTGCAGGTTTTGTTATGGATAAATTTTCAGCTCATTTAGGTAACTTCTAAGGAACACGATCGCTGAATTGGCATGGTGAGAACATTTATGGTAAGAATATGCCAAACTGTTTCCCAAAGTGGCTGTATCAGTTTGCATTCCCACCAGCAATGAGTGAGTGTTTCTGATTATTCCCCAGCCTGACAGCCTTTGGCACTCTCAGTATTTTGGATTTTCTCCTTTCTGATAAGTGTGTAGTATCTCATTGTTCTTTTAATTTGTAGCTGCCTAATGACACAAGATTTGAACACCTTTTCATACGCTTATTTGCCATGAGTATATCTTCGGTGAGGTGTCTGTTCAGTTCTGCCCATTTTTAAATTTCATTGTTGAGTTTCTTATTGTTGAATTTTACTTTGTACATTTTGGACTATGATTCTTTATCACATGTGTCATATAATTCTTAGGGAAATACTTTCTGGTTTGTGGCTTGTCTTCTCATTCTCTTGTCATCACAGAGGAAAAGTTTTTAATTTTAATGATGTCTGGATTGTCAATTTTTTTTTTTCATGGATCATGCCTTTGGTGTTACATCTAAAAAAGTCATCACCATATCATCACCTAGAAATTTCCCCCTATGTTAATTCTAGGCACTTTAGGGTTTTGTATTTTATATTTGGGTCTGATCCATTTTGAGCTAATTCTTCTGAAGGATGTAAGGTCTGTGTCTAGATTTTTTTTTTCTAATCTTTTTACATGTGGATGTCCAGTTGTTCCCAGCACTGTTTGTTAGAAAGACTATCCTTTCTCCATTGTATAGCATAGCCTTTGCTCCTTTGTCAAAGCTTAGTTGACTATATTTGTGTGAGTCTGTTTCTGGGCTCTCTGTTGTATTTCATTTATCTATTTGTTCTTTAACCAATTCCATACTGTTTTGATTATGGCTTTATATTAAGCCTTGAAATCCAGTAGTGTCAGTCTTGTGACTTTTTCCTTATTTTTTTTTAGTACTGTTTTGACTATTCTGAGTCTTTCATTCTCCATATAAACTTAAAATCGTTTTGTTGATATCCACCAAAGAACTTGCTAGAATTTTGATTAAAATTGTGTTAAATCAGGTTGGGAAGAACTAGCATCTTGACATTACCGAGTCTTCCTATCCATTAATGTGGACTGCCTCTCTCCATTTATTTAGTCTCTTTTGGTATATTTTTATCAGAGTTTTGTGGCTTTCCTCCTGTTGTACATATTTTGTTAGATTTATACCTAAGTATTTCATTTTTGGAGGTGCTAATGTAAATGGTATTGTGTTTTTAATTTCAATTCCATTTGTTCATTGCTGGCACAGAGGAAAGTGAGTGAATTTTGTATATTAACCACGTATCCTGCAACTTTGCTATAATTGCTTCTAAGTTCCAGGAGGTTTTTTGTCGATTCTTTTGCATTTCCCACACTGACAATCATATCGTTTGTGAACAAAGACAGTTTTATTTTTCCTTTCCAACCTATAAGCCTTTTACTTCCCTTTTTGTCTTACTGTATTAACTAGGAAATGGAAGACAATGCTGAAAAGGAGTGGTGACAGGATTTGCCTTGGTCCTGATTGTAATGGGAAATTTTCTAGTTTCTCACCATTATATATGATGTTAGCTGTAGGGTTTTTTTAAAAGATTTTTTTTTTTAATAATGTTGAGGACATTCCCTTGTATTCTTAGTTTACTGAGTATTTGTCATGAGTGGGTGTTGGAATTGTCAAATGCTTTTTTCTTCATCTTTTGATCACATCGTATGATTTTTCTTTTTAGATCGGTAATGAGATGGATTTCATTAACTGATTTTAGAATGTTGAACCAGCTTTGCATACCTATGGTAAATTCCCCTTGGTTGTGGAGTACAATTGTTTTTAGACATTTTTGGCTTTTACTTGTTAATATTTTGCTTAGAACTTTTTTCTTTTCTTTTTTTTTTAAGATTTTATTTATTTATTTGACAGACAGAGATCACAAGTAGGCAGAGAGGCAGGCAGAGAGAGGGGAGGAAGCAGGCTCCCTGCTGAGCAGAGAGCCCTATGCGGGGCTTGATCCCAGGACCCTGAGATCAGGACCTGAGCCGAAGGCAGAGGCTTTAACCCACTGAGCCACCCAGGCGCCCCTGCTTAGAACTTTTGTAAAGATTGTATTTATTTATTTTACAGATAGAGATCACAAGTAGGCAGAGGCAGGCAGAGAGAGAGGAGGCAACAGGCTCGCCACTGAGCAGAGAGCCTATGCTGGGCTTGATCCCAGGACCCTGAGATCAGGACCTGAGCCTAAGGCAGAGGCTTTAACCCACCGAGCCACCCAGGCGCCCCACTTAGAACTTTTATACTTATAAGAGATATTGGTCTGTTATTTTCTTGTGAAGTCTTTGGTTTTGGTATTAGGATGATGCTGGCCTCATAAAACAAGTTAGGAAATGTTTCTTCTACTCCTGTTTTCTGAAAGAGATTGTAGAGACTTGGTATAATTTAAATGTTTGGTAACATTTAATAATAATTTTTTTCAATTGTGTGTAGATATGTTATTATTACAGTAAGTTCATTGCTCAGTTTTAGCACCTAGCTTCTAGTACGCTGAATATGTTTATTATGTTTATTGCATATCGTCTGCCTCCTCCCACTAGAATAAGAGCAGAAATTCTTGACTATTTTGTTTATTGATATGTTTTATATACCTAAAACAGTGGCTCTCAACTGGTGCTTTGCAGGTTTTTGGCGTTTTGCAAAAATCCTTTTGGAGAATATGTAAGGTCAAAGCTATTCTCGTGGTAATACTAAGACTTCTAAGACTTCGTTTCCTTCCCCCCCACCCCCCTGACCCGCTACTGTGCTGTTGCTTACACTGGTGGGGGAAAATCAGTCATGTGTAAAACTGCTGATGTTTTAGTGTGAATCCAGCAGTGGCACCAAACTCTACTAGTAGCCAAGACATACTTCCTGGTCCTCACTCATGAGGGAGTGACAAGGGGATGCCAATTTCACTTAAAGCTGTAAAAATTATGAGTTTTATTAAGTCCTGACTCTTGAGCATGTGTCTTTTTAATATTCTGTGTGATGAAATGGGAAGTATACCTAGTACTTCTGCTCATACTCAAAAATATGGTTGTCTCCAGGGACTAGAATTTGTGGTTGAGTTGCTATGGAACATTATATTTACTTGAAATAACAACTGTGAGATAAACTATGTTTCAGTTTCCTGGCATTCAGGCATTTGGCAGATAGTTTTTTTTCAAAAAGGATGAAGTAAGCTTGTCACCTCAAGGAAAACAACTGATAGTATTTGCTGATGATGATAAATTCAAGTTTGCAAGTGAATTTCGAGTTTTGGAAAATTTATATCTATGAGCTCGATACTTTCCTCATACTTACAGATTTTTCTAATGAGTTGGATACTGATACTAACTATTGTGATGTGGGTTTTCTTTGATATTAAATAACAAAATGTGTTAATATCTTGAAGATATGTTTAACTCCCAGTGCATCATTGCTAAAATACCTTATAGCATCAAGCATATATAATAGATCTCTTCAAACTGCAGATAGATCAGTTGGTGTTAATGCAACAGAGTGTGGAGAGTTCACTGATATGGTTGGTTTCAGATTAAAAATCATGACTACCCTTTAAGAAATGACCTGAGGTATGGTGTTGTATTAAAGAAGAATATCCACAACTATCTGAAAATGTTATAGCAATGAACATGTCTGTGTGACTTTTAAGAGTGATCTGCTGTGCATGCCTGACGGAAAGAGTGGGGAGGACAAAAAATGAGTTGAAGGAGATACATTTTTCATTATTCATTATTTCATTATTTTCATTATTCAATATTTCAATATTTCATTATTCATTATTCATAATTTTTCATTAGATTTTGGTGTTTTGTACTTCGCAAGACTTAGAAATTTAGGAAATTTTGACTCCTAACTGTTTACCACAGAACATTGAGATCGTGGTGGATAAATTTAGTTCATATATACATGATCACTTTTGGTCTTGCCCCCAAATTCTTTTTTTTTTTAAAGATTTTATTTATTTGACAGAGAGAGATCACAAGTAGACAGAGGGGCAGGCAGAGAGAGAGAGAGAAGCAGACTCGCCGCTGAGCAGAGAGCCCGATGCAGGACTCGATTCCAGAACCCTGAGATCATGACCTGAGCCGAAGGCAGCAGCTTAACCCACTGAGCCACCCAGGCGCCCCTTGCCCCCAAATTCTGAAGGATATATTCCCAGGGAGAAACCACTGTGAACCAGGGTTTCACCTTTTACAACTAAACAATTATTCTCAGGAGTTACTGGGTTTTTAAACTCTGGTTTCCTATAAAAAATTTAGTTCTAATCAACACCCTGTTATTTTATTAACCTAATGTTGCCTTCACAATATCTTTTTTTTTTGTTTTTTTCATGCAGGTTTTCTTACACTGAATGAACCAGTGTGCTGCATCAAAAATTGATCAAAATGTAACAGAAGAAACAGTGAAGGTGAGAAGAGGCACAGTCTGCCCTCAACCCAAGCACACATTCCCTTTTAGTTAAAATTTCTTCTGTGGGATGTTACTCTAGGCTCTTGAGCTTCTCCTCAGTTCCACTATAAGTTCTGTGCCAGTCACTTGTGTGGACGACCCTGAGATAAAGGGAAAGAGGTTTTGGGAAAAGAAACAGAGTGATGAGGACGTAGAGGCGTAGAAGACATGGAACAATTTTTTGCCGAGGCCTTTGGGCAGTTTGAAAAGAGGAAGAAAAACAAACACATGACCAAGAACCTCAGTGTCTGTGAGCAAGGGGGAACAGAGCCCTAAGTAGGAGCATTTCCTGAGGTGGCTTAGGAAGCAAGATGTGGACAAATGTGACTTCAATCTTTGATCACCAAAGAGTAAATGATTTGGGTGGTTCCGTGGTGCAGAAAATGTCTGCATAATGTCTTCAACTCAGAAACACATGTATAAGCCTTTCCTTTTAGGAAAGGAAAATGATGAAGAGTTTTGTAAAGGGGGAGGAGGTACATGAAAATTAATTGCACTACTGTTATTATTCATTTAAGCTGCCTAAATTATTATTGATGTTTATTTTTGGTGCTGATTTGCTGTTTTATTTTACAAAAAAAAAAAAAAATTCCCAAGGATTTTTATAGGCTCTTCTGACTATTTTTTTATAAATTAAAAATGAACTTTCAAATTCTCTTACCATGGGAGCATTTTAGTTTGTGTGCTTTTGGTCCCAAGCAATAGACACTTATTATTCAAACAAGTTGAAGACACATCAGCTCTCATTTGGGGACTCCAGACAGAAGAGAAGGTTCAGGACCTGTGACTCAGGGAGGTGGATAAGATTGCCAGGTTCTGTCTAGCTCTTCACTTTCATCCAGGTTATCTGCTTTGCCCCAGGGCTGGCTCTTCTCATCCCTGCAAAATGACCTTGTAGCTGTCCAAGCTATCACTTCCAGACACAGCACCTTTCCAGAGGGGAAGCTGTCCATTCCAGGATGCTGTTCCAGAGACCAAAGAAGCCTTTGCCCCCAAAAGCCTGCCAGCAAATCTGCCTGCACTATGTTACCTGCTGCCCATTCTCACTAATGGGTTGGGGACTGTCACGCTTGGATTTAGTTATTCGGGCTTTTCCTGAGAGCCAGGAATGGGTTCCTGGTTCCCAGAGCTGTGTAGGAGTAGAAAGGATGTCCAGACAAAATTGGTCCTCTGCCCTCTGCGTGGGTAGAAAGGATAAGCATGCCCTGAAATTTTCAGCTTGCAAAGAGAATACTATCCTCTCATGGACTTTTTTTTTGACCTGCTTCACTATTGCACTTATTATATTTATTTGTAGATGCTGTTCTCAAATATTGAAGATATCCTTGCTGTACCTAAGGAATTTTTAAAAGGCGTGGAAGAATGCCTGCATCCAGAACCTAACACTCAACAAGAAGTGGGAACCAGCTTTCTTCACTTTGTAAGATCAATTTCTGTTTATTTTAGAAGCTCTGCCCCATCCCCCAGATTTTAAGGTTTAGCTTTTGGCACAGTAGCATGTGAGAACTCAGTGTAGAAGTAAAATGTGACACCGAAAGTTTGGGGTCTTTTAAGGCCAATGAAATCTTCCACTGAGAGCCAGGAAAGGGGTGAGGTCCTCACATCATCCATTTTATTCAGTGAAGAACAAACAGCCTTTTCTTTTTTCCAGCAAGTTAGTTCTTGGCATCCTCTGTAGCTTTGAATCCTAATGAATATTCAGGCTGTTCATAATGAATGGATTTTTATGTTTCCCCCAAACATAGAGCATTTCCCTTTTGAGGGAGAAAATCCTTACTCTTACAATGGCCTGATGAGCCTTTTGTGAGTCAGAATGTTCCCTTGTTAATGGGCTGGTGACAAGCCTGCAGGTGAAGGAGCCCTGTCACTCTAGGTACACAGACGCAGGAGTCTCTTGTTTTTCAAGGGTAGTTTCTCAGAAGGTCGTACTGAGTGGTGCAGAAGAATAACCAGTCAGTCCTCCGTTGTTTCAAATTACACATCATGCTCCTGTAATCATTTTCGTCTCTTTGTTAAAAATGCAAAAGAGTATTTTGTCACAGAAGTCAATTTTTGTTTATTTTTATTTCTATTTAGCCTTTAGAAAGTTAACGGTATGTAATTTTTTTTTAAATTTTTTTTTAAGATTTTATTTATTTATTTGATAGACAGAGATCACAAGTAGGCAGAGAGGCAGGCAGAGAGAGAGGAGGAAGCAGGCTCCCTACGGAGCAGAGAGCCTGATGTGGGGCTCGATCCCAGGACCCTGAGATCATGACCTGAGCCGAAGGCAGCGGCTTAATCCACTGAGCCACCCAGGCGCCCCCGGTATGTAATTTTTAGGTCTGTAATCCTGTCTGGAGTGGGCAAAGCTGCAAAAGTTCTTTTTATAATCAGGAAATATTTCATAAAGGTACTTAATATTAAATGGAGAGAGGCTCCTTGGCGCAGGAAGATCAAGCCGTACTTTCCTTGGGTATGACTGGAAACCACGCATGTTTGTGTCCACTTAATGCAGACTGTTCCTCTTCATGAATGAATTCACATCTTCTGCCAGCTGGAGCATCTGCTGCCTTAGTCCAGGGCCTCACATGGGAATCTTGCACTCTGACATCCATTTCCTCAGTAACACACTATGAATCTGTCATCCATGAATTTAGCTAAACCGTATTTCCTTTTGGGTCATACCATCTCTTGAAATAAGTAACTCAAAATATAAGTAACTCAAAATATTTTTTGCTGGCTATATAAAATAGCACTCAGTGTTGCTTTCCAAATGTATGTCATGGAAATTCCAGAGGGTGTACTTCGGTTCTAATATTTGATCAATACATTTTCTGTGTCTTCCTCTTATTGGAGTTGCTTTGGTAGATACTAATCCTAGCCACTGAGAGAAAAATCTAATGACAGAAGGATGCTTAGAGGTCATGATGGTGAAATTACTCCCTTTTTGAATGTACCCCTTCTGTGGCAAATACGAAGGTTATTTATCTTGTTCCTACTTGATCTCTTTTAATGAAAGCTATAAACACTAGAAGATCTTTATGTTAATCCTGAATCTGCCTACCACTGCCCATTATGGATTGCCCTTGCAATGTCCACCCAGTGGTCTTAGTTTTGTGTTTTGGAGCTACACAGTGTTGTAAGTCCCATTACACTATGACAGCTGTCTGAAAGTAGCTACCATTTCCTTACTTTATTATACTAACAAATGATTCTACTTGAAATGACCTCTCATACTTTGTCACAGAGAGTCTCATATTTGGAGACTCTAAGTCCATCATTATCTTAGTCACTTGTTGCTGACTATTCTCTTGTTTGTCCGTGTCCCTCCTAAACACAGCTGTCCAGATTGGTGCATGTGAACTGCAGGGTATTAGGTCCCTCTATTCCTGCATGATCAGGCACATGCTTTTCCCTGTTCCTAAAATGCTTTCTTCCCTCACCCTGCCTGGGAATGATGCATTCATCTCTCTGAACCTTGCTCAGATACTACTTTTTTTTTTTTTTTAAAGCTGTATCTGAACCGTCTCAGGAAAGCTAAGTACCCTCTTCTCTGTAATTTGCTACCATTTGGCTCATTTACTTAGTATTGCATACGTCATATTGGACTCTAGTTCGTATAACCTTTTTTCCTAGATTATTCTTCTTGAATCAGAGAAAATTGGTAAATGAAGTGTGCTTAGATACATACACAGAGTAGAGCTCCCAAAATATAGTAAACGCTTTGGACACATAAAATATGTTCACAAACATCACACAGGTTGATCTTTCCAAATACGTATTACCATGACTCTAACTTATCCTTATTCAAATTCACAGAAAGACAAGTTTGGTATCTATGATGAATATTGTAGTAACCATGAGAAGGCACAGAAATTGCTTTTCGAACTTAACAAAATAAGAACAATCTGCACATTTCTTTTGGTAAGTATATATATGAGTGTTACCATACGCTGTGATTTGTTGCTAGGCTCTCTAAGGAACCAAGGACTAGCGTCAATGTGGTGCAAAAATTACTCATGGGACAATGCTTTAAATGTGTCCGGGCTAGGAGACTAGAGTCACAAAGGACTCTAATCGTAAGAAGGGAGAGTTGGCAGAAGCTCATGGATGGGAAAACACTGATAATGGCCTCTCCTGGCTGACTATGAATTGTTTGTGAGAACCTCAGATTCTTAGTGAGAGAAGACATTTATGCCAGAGTTCATCATCGCTTGTATATCCCTCAGCTCCCTAGGGTTTCATTTGCTTTTGCTAAGAGAGCTGTAAATGGGGCCATCACAGGAAGGAAGCGATTCATGGGTATAGTAGAAAAGAAATTTCAAGATTGAACTTTCTCCTGCATAAGTTCCTTACTCACTTTCCACAGAAAGAATAAGAATATATGTTATTTTAAAGATTTTATTTATTTATTTGACAGACAGAGATCACAAGTAGGCAGAGAGGCAGGCAGAGAGAGAGGGAGAAGCAGGCTCCCTGCTAAGCAGAGAGCTGGATACGGGGCTTGATCCCAGAACCCTGGGATCATGACCTGAGCCGAAGGCAGAGGCTTTAACCCACTGAGCCACCCAGGTCCCAAGAATATATGTTTTATTTCTTTAGGATAGCACAGAGAAATGCATATTTTGGTAGTAATTTGGACAATTTAATTGCCCGTAAGGACCACATTGTAAGTGTACAATTCAATACTATTTAGCCAATTGTGGAGTGGAGGAACCATCCCCACTATCCAGTTATAGAGATTTCTAGCACCCTGAAAAGTCCCTCATGCCTGCTCATGGCTCATCTCTACAACCCCTGTAAACTCTACGCTATCAATTGATTTACTTTCAATCTCTGTAGTTGCCTTTTCTGGATAGTTCTTATAAATGGAATGGTTCAATGTAATATTTTACACCTGGTTTCTTCTACTGAGTAAATGTTTTGAGGTTTATCTCCATTGTAACATGTATCCATATGCCATTCATTTTTATTGCCGGATAGTATTCGTTGTATGGCTATACCATATTTTATTTATCCATTTGCCGGTGTATGGACTTTGGGTCAGCAAGCAAGTATGATTAATGATGGGCCTTGAAGATCTTTTCAGAGAGAGGTATTAGTATAGAAAAAGTCAGGAAATGTCCAGTTTGAACTGTTTTATCAACGATGGTGAGATGAACATTCATGTACAAGTCTTTGGATATTTTCATTCTCTTGGATGGATGCTAAGAGTGGAATTGCTAGGTCATAGTAAGTGTATATTTAAGAAACTGCCAAAATGACTGTGCCATATACACCAGCAATGTACGTTTGCAGTTTCTTTATATTTTTGCAAACACATGGTATTACCAGTTGCAATTATAGCTGGGTTAGTGGATGTGTAGTTTATCTCAAGATGATATTTATTTGCATTTCTCTCATGACCATTGATACCAGGCATGCTTTCAATGTTCTTATTAGACATTCATATATCCTGTTGGCGAAATGCTTATTCAAATCTTTTGTTCCATTTTTAAATTGAGATGTTTATCTTATATTGAGCTATAAGTGTTCTTTATTTTGGAACACATCTTCTGTATCTGACATATAATTTGTGAATATTTCCACTCAGTGTGGTTTGTTTAAAAATGTTATCTTTTGGACATCAGAATTCTTACATTTTGTTGAAGTAGGATTTATTAAATTTTTTCCATATGAACATATTTTCATTTTATTTAAGAAGTCTGTATTCAGGGGCGCCTGGGTGGCTCAGTGGTTTAAGCCGCTGCCTTCAGCTCAGGTCATGATCGCAAGGTCCTGGGATCGAGTCCCGCATCGGGCTCTCTGCTCGGCGGGGAGCCTGCTTCCCTCTCACTCTCTCTGCCTGCCTCTCTGCCTACTTGTATCTCTCTCTGTCAAATAAATAAATAAAATCTTTAAAAAAAAAAAAAGAATTCTGTATTCAGGTTTTATACTTACTTTGTTAATTTTTTCCCCAAGTATTTTGCTCTTTTTGATGCTGCTGTGATCGGAATGATTTTTTCTTTTCTTTTTTAAAATTTTTTATTTATTTCTTATTTTTTTTTATAAACATATAATGTATTTTTATCCCCAGGGGTACAGGTCTGTAAATCGCCAGGTTCATACACTTCACAGCACTCACGATAGCACATACCCTCCCCAATGTCCATAAGCCCACTCCCCCTCTCCCAAGCCCCCTCCCCCAGCAAACCTCAGGTTTTTTTTGTGAGATTAAGAGTCACTTATGGTTTGTCTCCCTCCCAATCCCATCTCGTTTCATTTATTCTTCTCCTATCCCCTAGCCCCCCATGTTGCATCTCCACGTCCTCGTATCAGGGAGATCATATGATAGTTGTCTTTCTCTGATTGACTTATTTCACTAAGCGGAATGATCTTAATATCATTTTTTGGACTGTTCATTGCTACCATATAAGCATTTGACTTTTATTTATTTTTGTTTATTGTATATTCTTATATCATGTGCTTTAAATTCATGTATTAGTTCTAGGAGTTTTTTTGGTAGACTCTTTAGGACACTTTACATATCGAATGAAGTCATCTGAGAGTAGACAGTTATATTACTTCCTTTTCAATATAGATGTCTTTTTTCCCCCCTGGGTTTTGCACTGGTTAGAACCAGTTTACTATTGAATAGAAGTGATAAGAACA
Organism: Meles meles; assembly: GCF_922984935.1. Classification (NCBI taxonomy): domain Eukaryota; kingdom Metazoa; phylum Chordata; class Mammalia; order Carnivora; family Mustelidae; genus Meles; species Meles meles. Next base: position 250,908 of record NW_025721134.1, read on the forward strand.
GACATGCCTGCCTTGTTTCTGATCTTGGGGGAAATCAATCAGTTTTTCATCATGAAGTGTGAAGTTTACTGTTGTCACAGATGTCCTTTTCCAGTTGAAGAAGTTCCACTATATTCATAGTTTGTCAAGAGTTTTTATTGGGACCTTTTTGCTTTTTCCGACGTAGGTGTTTAAAGCTATGATTTTGTCCTACACACTGCATTAGTTTTATTCCATAAAATTTTACATGTGTTTTCAGTTTCATTCAGTTATTGAAAAGGATCCCGTTTCCTTCGTAATATCTGTCTATTCTTTATTTAGAGTTTGTCTTGGAAGGCAGTTCTGCATGGGACTGTGTCCCTGCACATTTTCGGAGCGGAGGAACTGACTGCTTTTGTTCTGGCTGATCTTTAAAGGATGTTTATATCACGATATAAAGGATGTTTATATCAGAAGGTAGAGATATTCTCTTCCTCCTAAGTGGCGGGCAGTCACGCCTGCTGCCCTCATGAAAGATGCATGGTTCTTAGCTTCAGGTCTCCTTTCCTGGTATCCATGTGCATGGGCCACCTGGTCTTTCTTGTGTTGCGATTTGGGAACTGAGCCTTGGCAAACTGGCCCCAAAATAATGATACTCTGGCTACTGCTATTGCTTTCAGGGGAAAAAAAAAAAGTCCTGTAGCTCTGGCCTAGGAGTTTTATGTGTTCTTCCAGCATCCAGAAATCTCTGGCCGGTTGACTTTTGAGCTTGTCAGTAGGGTAAAATCTTAGAATGATGAGTTTTAACATTCCGTTATTTTATTTCCCAAGGTTGGAATTTTCCAGATTTCTTCCTGTAGTTGACTTTTTAAATTTAATTCCATTTTGGTCAGAGAACATAATTAAATCATTTAAATCTTTTTAAATTCATTAAGACATTTTTATGGTTTAGCATATGGTCTGTCCTGGAGTTTTTTGTTTTTTGTTTGTTTTTTTTTTTCCCCCTCTCTGTACTCTCCATGTGTGCTTAAAAACTATGCATATTCTGTAACTGTTGGGTGGAATGTTCTATAAATGTTAGGTCAGTTTTGTTCATAGTGTTGTTCTTCTCTTCTTTCTCTTTTCCTCTAGGTGTTCTGTCAGTTATTGAGGGTAGGATATTGAAATCTATAGGTATAATTGTTAAATTGTCTGTCTTGCCTTTCAATTATGTCAGTTTTGTTTTATATGTTTTGGGGCTCTGTTGTTAAATATATATTCATTGAAAGTGCTTGTATTTGTATTTCTATTGATCATAAAATGTTTTTCTTTGTCCCTAGGGATATTTCTTTTCTTAAAGTCTGTTTTGGCTGATATTATTATAGCCATGACACTTCTTGTACTGTTTGTGTATCTTTTTCCAGTATTTTCCTTACAAACTATTTAGGTCTTTGAATCTAAAACATGTCTCTAGGAGACAGTATATAGTTGGATCTTGCCTTTTTTTTTATTTTACTTTATTTAAATTCAGTTAGCCAACTACAGTACATCATTATGGATCTTGATTTTTTTATCCAGCCTGATCATCTCTGACTTTTGATTGGACTGTTCCATTCATTGATCTTTAACTGAATTATTGGTATTGTTGTATTGACAGGTACCATTTTATTGTTTTTTCTGTATGTGTTTTTGTTGTTGCCCCTCTGTTCCTCCCTTACCTTCCTTAGTGTACTGTTTTATTTCCTCTGTTGATTTTTTTGAACTATTTTTTTGGGGGGGTGATTGCTCTAAGAACATTATTCATCTTAATTTATCAAGTCTATTTCCTGAAGTTGGTTGTTGTTTTTTGTTTGTGTTGTTCTGTTTTGTCTTTTTGTAACTTTCCTGGACTTGATTTAAGAACCTGTGACTCTTGTATGTGCAACTGCTCTCTCTACTCAATTTTTTGTTTTTTAATTTAGCCTCTCTTTTTAGGGGTCACTCCAGTAACTGCTTAACTTAGTTCTGTCGGTGGTTTGTCAGAGGTGACCAAATATCGTTAATCATCTTGTCTATGGATCTATGTGTTACTTTAGGGGGGTGGGGGAGACATTCAGAGAGTAGGCAGTTTTCAAGTCAGATCTAGGTTTTTCTTTCCATGGGGACACCGCTTCCCCCTTGGGTCTTTTTTACAGATGCACAGCCTGATATCTGCTCCAAAGAGGGCTATAATCTCAGGCCAAGGGAATTGTGGGCATTCTCCATTTTTCTTATATAGTGTGCTAACTTTATTGACAACGCCCTCAGGAGTGAGATATTTACTTTCTGCAGCCCCACCTGAAAGCAGGTTTTCAGGGTCTATCACTATGTCAGGGCCCCTGTGATGCGGCCACTGCAGGAGAGCCACTGTGGAAGCACCATTTTGATAGGGCCACTGTGCAGGGCGAGCTGAGGAGGGCGGAAGCACGGGGAGGCAGGGGGAAGGTGGGAGAAGCTCTTGTGAGAATGCTATAGACTCCCACCTTTCTTACCAGAAATTTCCGCAGTTTTTCATGGAAAAAACACTTCTCTGTTTTTTTGTTTGACTTTAGTTGATTTCCAGAGCCCTGAAGTTGATATTTTCGACAGTTTTGCTGAGGTTACAGTTGTTTTTTTTAGGAAGAGGATTTACTAATCCCTTTTCTCTGCCACAGCCAGAAGAGGCTTCTATGCCACTAAAATTTTAGAGCTTTTTAGGAGGTGTTAAAGCTTCATTGTCTTAGTGAATCCAGTCTGTTCTCAGCACAGTTGACTCTTTGATCCCCTTGATCTAGTTTATTGACTGAATTGTGTCAAGCCATGCCAGTCAAGTCCAAAGTGTGTTGGTTTTTAGATGATCCTGCAGCATAGTCTGGTAGGAAACCTGGCTTTTATAATACCTGCTCTGGTACTAAGTGATCTCTAATTACCTGAATGACTTTAAGAAATTGATTTTATCGCTGGTGTCATTTTCCATCTCCATAAAATGGGGGATAATAACAGTCACCCTTGGGAAGACAGGTAAGAGTACAGATTTGGTGGTGGTATTATTTGGGTACTTGGGTATGCTGGCACAGTTTTCATCATCATGGAGATCTGTGGGAGCTCATTTAGAAGATATTCTTGGTAGACGCATGGAGAGAGAGTTGGCTTTCATAAGCCAGTCTAAAGTGACAACCCACCTCTGCTATTATGAAGACAGTTCATGATCTGTACAGTCCTCTTAGACAAGGAAATAACAGTGTGTTAAGCAGTCATGAATTTCTTAGGGTACCTCAACGCGGGGCTAGGGAAAGGGGTGGCTGTGTTTATAAGGGGCGCTAACGTATGTAAGGATGCTGAAACATCACTGAAAATACAGTGAGATGTACATAGTTGTGTTTCATACGGTTCCTCTGGGGACAACACCATGCGGGGTTGGAAAAAATATTTTGATAAACTGATTACAATGGGGGGATGAAGCCCTCAAAGAGCATGCTTGAGTCAGAACACTTCTTTGCTCCCCTGTCTTCTAAAGTGTCTGGGTGAAGTTAAAGTCATGATGTTAGTTTTGCTGACTCAAATACACTTGGCTAAAGCCAAGTCGCTCACGACATTCGGGGCTGGGGGGCAGATACTGCTACCCCCAGTCTTTTCATTTTCATCCTTTCCTGCTCAGCTCTTGGTCTCTCTTCTCAGTGAATGTAGGACAGTAGTCTCATCCCTTGTAAAATGCTGGTATAAAGGTTGCTAAATTATCAGTATGATATCTGAGGAGCCCTTTTCTCCATTTATTACATATTTATCGACTACTTTCTTTTTGCCAGTCCCTCTGATAGGCATTGTAGGAAAAGGATTTGGCACAAGTTTCTAATCTTTTTCTTTTTTAAATTGATACTTAAATTATAAAATAAAGACCAGATGCTTCAGAGGATATAGGCTTTTTTTTTTTTTTTAATCAGAGTTGATTTTCCTTCTATTTCATGTTATTCTGATTGCTGCTTTTGAGATTTCTCCGTTCATCTTGCCTCTCTGGTGATCATACCTGACCTCCTTCTCAGAGACTGACTGGCCATTGTCACTGGTCGGGTATTATAGCTAAAAGTGACTGAGCAATCACTTGGTTAAAACATGACAGTTTTACAGGCAGGAAAACTAGCATTCTGAAATCAACCCAAAGTTACATCACTAGTCAGTGGTGAGGATGTATAGAACCCGGTTGTCTTCAGGCCCTGCTCTTTACAACACAGCACAACACCACAATTCAGCTACAACACAACTCCTTTTATAAGCAGGATTGATCTGTGTATCTTTTTGTCTGTTATTTATTTATCCATCAGTCCATTCATCCACCCATCTGTCCATCCATCCATCCATCCACCTACCCATCATTTATTCCTCCATCTCTATCCTGTTTCTTTTTCCTCAGACTTTAGAGGATAGTACATAAAAATTAATTTTAAAGGTATGTATTTAAAACTTATTTTGGTTTCTATAACTAACGTGATACGAAAATACTTCTCTTTGTCTTCTGTCAATGTTCTTTGTGATTTCACAGGCTCATCTCAGAGAAAGAAGGTATAAAGACAGGCTTTCAAAAGATTTTAGCAGAAAATTTTATGATAGAAGAAAATTTCATGGCTCCAGCTTTAAAAAATTGCGATTAATTATTTTTATTTCCACTGCAGAACTGCATGCTCCTGGGAGGACAGAAGAATACAGATGTTCCCCTGGAAGGATATTTAGTAACACCAATACAAAGAATTTGCAAATACCCTCTCCTTTTGAAGGTATTTTATGTGTTTATTTCACTGTAGTATTTTCCTTGTATCTGCATATTTTGCTGCATATTTTGCTTTAAAATGTTTTTCTTTTAAATAATCTGATTTTCTAAAAAAAGGGCAGATTATACTTACTAGGGAAAATAGCTATTTCATCACATATATATGGATTAGGAAACAAATCTTTTAGGAAAAGAGACTTTTTAGTGCTCTTTGTAGAAAACTTATCCGTTTGAGTTTCATTTAGAGTAAATGCATTAGTTTCAAGATAGATCCCATTAAATACCTTATGACAAGTTTATATTGCATATTGTCTACAGGGTTCGTTATCTTAAGTAAATCTACTATTGTTGTATTTTTTGACTTCCCCTTACACTGGTCTCCTCTTGATGCTAATGAACTTAAAGTGAAAGTTACCTAATTTCACAGTTTGGTTTTTGAATCAGTATTCAGGGAATGTTGTGGGTCACATGGGACAATAAATGGTAGGATGTAGAACGACCGTGCTAAGCAAATACTGCCTGTGGACGCATTAATAGTCATAGGCCATTGTCTCATTACAATGACTAAAAGTGTTACTGTGAAATACACATTTTAATGTGCTAATTCTGCTTGTACTGTAAGAATATGTGAATAGATTAGAATAGCAATTCTGGAAATGGTGCTTCTTGGAACTAGAACAGCAGTTTGGGTTGGCGGTTGAGCACAGGAACTCTGAGTTCAGATCCTAAGTATTCTGCTTACTATGACTGAACACATAACCTAACTTCTTTTTTTTTTTTTAAGATTTTATTTTTATTTATTTGACAGACAGAGATCACAAGTAGGCAGAGAGGCTGGCAGAGAGAGAGAGAGAGGGAAGCAGGCTCCCCGCTGAGCAGAGAGCCGGATGCGGGGCTGGATCCCAGACCTCTGGGATCATGATCCAAGCCGAAGACAGAGGCTTTAACCCACTGAGCCACCCAGGTGCCCCCACATAATCTAACTTCTTAAAGCCTTGGGTTTTTATTAATGAAGCAGAAAAAATGATGATGAAATTGTAGCGTATGTCTGCAAGGATGTGTATAATGGATGTGTATGTCTGTGTATGTGTGTATATACATATATACATACACACATATGGAAAATGTATTACATAAAAATAGTAATTCAGCTTTTATGCAAATCATTTAGCACAGTATGTACTCCGTATATGTTAGTTATTATGTACTCCGTATATGTTAGCTGCTATTATTCATATATATTTGATTCTGATTTATCTTAATAGATGAACTACTGCTTGCTCTCTAAATTTTTAAAATATTTCAATATGTTATGCACATATTAACTGGTGTTCTTATTGATTTACTTTTTGAGAAACAAATGTAAGGAATTTGAACTTAAAAAAATTTTTTTAACTACAACTTCCATGAGTTGCATAATTGGGTTTTTGTGTAAAATTTCTTTGAAAACAATTTCTCCTTATTAAAAAAACAAGTCAAAATTGCTTGCTTAAGCCACAGAGGGAAGCTAACATGGGGATCTTCAGTTTTGCAGACCTTTAATATGGTCTTCAGTTCAGTAAGATTGGGGCAAACGTGACTCCTGTCTTTCTGAGAGTCCTTTCAGACTCTTGACTTGGTGACTCAGATCACGTCAGCTATTCCTGGCCCTGATTTTGGAATCCCAGGCATTTGTTTGTTGTAAGAGTCAGAAGGGATAGTGCTATTAAGAGAAGGATATCATGCTAAGTAGTTGTTCTAAATCACTTCTGGATGGGGATGACCACCAGATAGGGTTGGCTGATCTGACCTCTCCAAAGATAGAACAATGGACACATCCTTGCTTAGGAAGAAAAAGATCAACTCAGAGCTCCTTCGAGAAGTGGAAAGATGACATCTTTCCCCTTCTTTGGATGATTATCTTCACAAAGAAACATGAAGAAACTATTTATTTGTGTAGTAGATATGTTGGTGTTGATAATTTTGTTGTTGTTGTACCATTGTGCCTATAGTCTCTTTGATTTTGGTTGGTTTTATTTATTCGGAGAAAAGCATTAGGGGTTAGGCTGTGTGTTATACAATCTATCGGTCATCTTTGTGGAACTTGAAATTATTGGCATGGCCAACCAGTACAATGTTGATAGAAAGTAACTGACAAACGATTAGTACTACTCATTTTTCTTGCTGTTTCACATTGTCTACATTCATGTCTCAACTTCACAGATACGCACTGGCACAATTCCATAGGACCTCAAATCACAGTCTGCAGACTGACTTGACCACTTCACATAATTTACAAATACTTCTGCACTTTAGAATTTTTAGAGAAGCCAGCATATCTCTTTTATGGATTTGTGATCCAACATAAGTTTTTAAATCTTGTCTTGGGAGTGATGTAATGTGCACTCTTCTGGTGCTAGCCCTGCAGAACGGAATGTGAACATACTGAATGCAGGGTCAAAGTTTATGGCAGAAGTTTCAACAGCAACAGACCTCAAGAGAGTATAACAACTGCATAGTTTCCCATTGGATGTTAAGAATGAAGAAACTTATTTTAAAGACTTGCCCCAGGATTTCTGTAATTGTGTTAGTTAATGTGATGATGGCAACTGTAGTAAAGAGACAAATGACTAATGAAAAAGCAATGTGGTCACAACTGTCTAGACAGTGGGTGAAGATGTTTAATTTCGTGCTTCTAAACAACAAACAAAACCTTTTAATATATTTAAAAGATTAAAGATCACGCTTGCTCTGATATCCTGAATGGACAAAACCATAAAATGCCAAAAAAAAAAAACAAACCCAAATCAAAACAACAACAACAAAAGCTTTGGAGAGGCCTATGGCAATTCATTCACTGTAGAAAGTGAAACCGAGTTATTGGTGTAAATAGCATAAATTGCTCCGTTAGTGATGGAGTATCATGGAACTTGTAAGTTACTTATTTTGCTAGAGTATAAGACATCATTTAAAAATTTTGCTTTACTCATGGCATGTTTTTGTAGTTTCTCAAAAGTGTTTTAGGAAATAAGGCATTGAAATTATTTTTGAAATTATGGGACATATTTATTTAAAGACTTACTGTTCCGCTAAGACTCTAGGAAGACATACAGAGTTCTATTTCTGTTGGAGCAGAGGTCAATCTTATAAACAAATTACATGCTGCAGGTGAGATATTTGACAATTCAAAAGGAGAAATCTAATTTAGTTTTTAAAACAAAATAATTTTAAGGCCAAAAAATTAAAGGAGCTGCAAAATGTGTGTCAGGGTAACGTACATTCATTGATCTGAATTTCAGTGGAGTTTGTGATGTCCCTTCTGAAGGTGGCTCTCACGATCTCTGCAGTTCTCATTTCCTGGTCATTCTGAACCTGCTATACCAGAAAGCTGAAGATCAAAGGGCGATTAGGTTTTTTTTGTGTATAAACAGGAGTTGCTGAAGCGGCCTCCAAGGAAACACAGTGTCTACGCAGCAGTAATGGAAGCCCTCCAAGCCATGAAAGCTGTCTACACCAACATAAACGAGGCCAAGAGGCAGATGGAAAAGTTAGAAGTTTTAGAGGAATGGCAGTCTCACATTGAAGGCTGGGAGGTACATTTACTCTACTCAACAGTGGAGCTTAAAATAGTTGTGTTATGTCTTATGCTGCATGTAGAATTGTTGACAGTGGATGGAGCCATAAATGGTCATTTTCCCAGATAATGCCAGAGGGCTATAACCATTTCTGCAAAGTGCTGTCATTATTATTTTTAAATCTCTTTAGAGTGGCAAGTTAATTGACTTAACGTCAACCTGAAAGCTTTGTCATAGAGCCTTCTAATGTTGTGTGGGTTATAAGCTTTGGTGTTTCAGTATTTGTGCGTCTTGATTATCCTTTTCCCTGCCTTCCTTTGATCAATAAGTACATAGCCTGAAACCTGGAGAGAGTAAGGAAGGGGAGTAACGCCCCGTATGTGTTCTATGATACTGTTATTTTCAGATTCTAAATTAGGTGTTTGATGATGAATTTCATGTTAAGGTCACTTAATCTCTTAAACTGCATTTCTTTGCAATTATTTCATCATTTCTAAGTGAAGAAACTGTCTTATGATGTGATTTTCAAGGTCCATTCAAGATGAAAAGTCTTACGGATTTATGACTCATTAAAGAAAGATTTTTTTAAATGATAAAAGAAGCAAACAAAGAATGATATTCAGACTCTGTTATATGTTTTCATCCATGGTAACTTTGAATCCTTGTTATTTCATGGGGTTGGAGCCCTGTGTTATTTTAGTGCTATATAAAGCATAAACTGAAATTTTGTCTTTAAATTGACTTAATTGAGATGAGATGAGCTTTCAACCAGGATCATTTAGTTTTATAAAGTAAAGCAATTAAGACATTTTTTAAAGGGATAGAGAAGATTTAAAATGTTTCCAACCAAATAATGTTTTCACACAAATTCGAGAGAATTGCTTTGTATCTTTAGGACCTTATAATTGACTGATTTGTTTCATATCTTCAATATGTTGGTTTCCATTTAGATCTAAAATTAAATCCATTCAAAAATTATATCCATTCAGATTTGCAAAGAAACCTCAAACGTTGACCTCCGGGAATTCACCAGTTTATCCATCCTTCACCATGAAATTTTCAAATCCAGCTAGGATGGAAGTTTTCTCTTCATCTATATTCTTTCATTTCAAGTGTCCAGGGGGACCTCCCATTTCAGCATGAATGCTAATTATTTCAGTCAGTTAAAATGGTTGTGTGTTTTGCAGTTGATTCATGATGATAATTCCTTTCTTGGGGAGCGCTTGTCCTGCTGGGTTGAGGAAAATGGACTGAAGTTTGCTTTTGTCGTTCTGTTGTCAGGCGAGCATTGGAAGAAAAACTGAACATGCTTTAAACTGCAGGGTTTCTCATTGATATTTGCCAGGCCTTTTCCCAAAACAAAACCTCACAGGTTCTTCTCGGTACTCTAGGGGAATGGAATCTGTCATAATTTTGTTCCTCCTCATGTATATTCTAAAAAAAAAATGTATCTACTGCAGAATTAAGAGATTCTTTAAAAAGTTGATATTTCTTGCTCTGGGCATGGCAGTTACTCAGAGGAAGAATGTGTGTGGATCATGTTCCGTTACTTACAGTCCCTAACAGGGGGTGCCTCAATCTCACCAGCGCTCTCTGTTTACAACAAACAGTTGAAGTGCAAGAGGAAAATGCAGCATCGGGACAGAGGAAACTGGCTGCAGGAAATCAGATATTACTACAGTCCCAGCAGGCACAGAGGAGATCATATGAGTTCAGGTCCCAAAAAAGGGCAGTGACGCAGATTCTATTGGAGTAGGATTTGAATATAATTGCATAAGACACAGCCAGGCTACTTTGGGGGGTTTTGGGACATTGAGGGAACGGAGCTTGGAGGAATGCCCAGCTAACTGGTTGGCAACTTTTGATAAGAACATGATTCCTCATCTCAGTCCACCAGCTTGGAGAGAGGGGGAAAGCTCTTACAATACTCACACCTGGTCTGTTCCTGGAAGCTTTGGAGAAACTGCTGATAGGACTCCCGATTTGTCCAGGAGAGAGGGGTAGTCTTACAGGATGAATGCAGGCCCTGGGAGGGAAGGAGGATAGTTACAGAGCTTTCTCTGAATTGCAAACAAAGATTACTGCTCAGCTTGCAGAGAGCTTTGTGTATGTTTAGAGTAGCTCTCGTGGGATTAGGACACCGCCAAGGGCAGATGTCAGGTGGCAGGCTGGCCAAGAATGGAGAGTTCCTTAAAAAGCCTTTGAGGTGAGAAGTCTTGAGCTAAGAAGGCTGGGAAACAACTCCCTGTCTAGTTCCTTCCCCAAGCTCCTGCAGACCCTTGAGGACCACCTGAGGGATGACACCCTCGCTCCAGTAACTATAAAATTTCTTGAATGGGATCTGAATCTGATACAGCATGAATTAGCATTGTTTTCACCTTAGGTGGATTATTTATTTCATGTAAGTCACTTAATTATCCAGTCTTATTTTCTCATTAATCAAATGAAGGCTTTTTATAGTAAAATCTGTCTGGTATCTTGCCTGTCTAATATTTTGTGCTATAAATTATCTTTACATTCCTTTATGTTGAATTTAGGTAAACAAGTGATTGAAATCTATGGTCCCAAATTAGATGACACAGAGGTGAAACATGATTTTCTCTAGTCCGGACTCTAACCCTTACTTTGGGGATGATATATCAGACCTCTCCCACATAGTATGTGGATTATTACAGGAGTCAAACGAAATAAGTGGAAGTGCTTTGAATACTGTAAAATCCTATGCAAATGAGAAGTATTTTAAAGCTCTGGTTCAATGGTACGATTTTTACCGTTGAGAAATTCCTATTTGTCTAATACAAGCTCCTGACTACTGAAGGTATTATATCATTTCACTTAAGGTTAGATACCTCCAAGTCACAGAAACTAAAAGAAAAATTAATTTTAAAAGATATGGAGTAGCTCACAGAATCAGTAGAAAAGCTACACTCTCAAGGGTGTCTAGGCAGCCAAAACTGGTAGGTAGGTTCATCAGTGCCCTGAGTAAAATGGATAGACTCTAATAATGTTTTCTACCATTTTATTACATCACTCAAGATTCAAGATCAAAATCTAAGATTCCTGTAGTCTTGCCTAGGGGAGGACAGAGGTCCTTGTTGGCCAGTCAGCCACTTCCCTTTTGAGGAAAGGCTGATCTTCCATTGTATGCAATCTTGGTGAGCCCTTAACCATTGGCTGAGGTTTTATAATCCCCATTACACAGATTTAAAAAGTGAGGGCCCGTATGATTTACCCCTAAGTGCTTATAGCTAATGGATGGCAGAGTTTAAACCTATATTCCTTGTCACCGTGTAATATTGTATCTACTCAGAAAAAAAATTAAGCTAATTCTTTAGATTACGTTGATTGCTTGCCATTTAGAAGTAAATTTACTATAGAAATTAGGTGTTTGTCATCATTTACATAGTGACTGCCATTACAGAAGATCTGTAGTTTAATTGCTCAGATTTGAAGTTCTGCCTTTTATTAGTATAATTTATGATATCTCAGTTTTATGTCTTCTCCAACATTCAGAGCATTGCACAGGATATTCTACCAAAGGTAATTGTAGGGCAGTGATCAGTGTGCTTGGAAAGGAAGTTCATTAGTTGTTTAATCAGAGTCACTGATTCATTTCATAGAGCAGGACCAGTCGCCGTCTTGGTCTGCTTTTTGGCTGATTGATAGTATTGTAATGGTAACTCTAATCTTTGGAGTCCTAATGAACTCTGTCGACAAGGGAGTATCAAAAAGCATTATATCACTTGGTAATTCAGCTTTATATCCGTGATAGCCCTGTTTGGAATAGACCTCTCAAATCTGAAAACAATCATATTCAAAGATAAGAGGGAGAATTATTAACATATGAAGGTGCTGGAAAAAATAAGATCAAAATAGTTACTGCATTTTATGAAATAGAAACAGAATAGAAATTTGACACCTCTTGGCTTTCTGCGTGGAGAAATATAATGGCACAAAACCGTTTTAACATCCATTTCCTGCTTTTTGTATATGATTGTGTCTGACAGTATATTGACTTCAAGTCATGTTCTCTTACTTTATGAGTATGAGTCTAACAGAGGTTGTGATGAGAATTTTTTTTTCTTTCTACAAGGTGATTTGGTAGATACAAATTTGTCTACTGCCTTGAGACAGAATTGATTTATAGATGGCTCTTGTTACTTAAGGACAGGTGGTTTGGGAAGAAGGCCATTGAAAGTCAATCTATGTAGAAAGGGAGCAGAATTTCCTGAGTGGGAGGGGGGAAGGTTGATTGGGACTTCATTTCGATAAAACGAACATTTATGTTATTAGTTTTATCTAATAGATGACAGAATCTAGGTTAAAACATCAGTTAATAAATTGAATCTCAAAAAGAGTGAACCAAATGCTGAATCTTGCTGGGGGACATACATTTTATGACATTCTATGATAAAATGATGTGATATTCTTCATTTCATGTTTAACTTTTCTAGTAGATTTAAAAGGTTTTTTGAAAGAATATTCAAATGCTTCATTCATTTTCTCGAGACACTCCTTTGATACTGAAATCATTCTCTTATGAGACGCTCACCTAGTTGTCATTCTTGTCAATTTTCTTTTCTTCCACAGTGAGTGGGTCTAGCTCTTGTTAGATCTTCATCTGTCAGTGCTTTGTATATGATTGGGGGAAGTTTCAGGGCCTCCTGTCATCCTCCTCCTTTGCCAAGATTATGCCTTCTCTCTGCAGTCTGCATTTTTCCAGTATTGACATTCAACATTGAGTTGACAAGATGAATGGGGTAGACTCTGGTGTTAAGCAGGGAGCGCTGACAGTGGGGTCAGATAATTAGTGACTAGTTTCCTATTATAGTGATTTTTTGCCTCCTCATAGCTGCAAAGAATCAGTAATGAACCCTTCCATAACATATTAAGAGAACTTAACATAAAAAGATTTACCTTTCAAATAATCCAGATGTGGTTTAGCAATAGTATTTTCATTGGGTCTTTTTCAGAGGTGGGGCTTTGTTCTATTGTTGCAGTGCTTCATAAATCATTTTAATGTTTGAAGACACACTGGAAATTAGAAAAGGGGCCATAAAATAAATCCACACGCTCCTGTCTTTTCTGGGTGTTGTCATTTTCTGAAAGCATACTTTGTCACCTAACTTGTGTCCACCTATGGAAATTCATCATATTCCACATTAAATTAAATTACATTAAATTCTGTAATGGCACTTTGAATTTACTAGTCTTTCATGTATGCTGACTATATAATTCACACCTGACTATACCTCCAATTCATAGAATCAAAATTATTCAGCTTCTTAACAAATTAGATTCTGAATTGTCACCATTTTCTGGCTGGATCTTGACCATGAGACACCCACAGTGGGAAGAGGAGCCATTGGTGAGGAGGGTTGCCAATATGGACTGCCACTGGGTCCTGGCTTTAGTGACTGAAGTCATGGTTTGCTCCATCCATTTCAGACTGATCTTTTCACCCTATCAGAAGGTGATACTGAAATGGTGTACTTTGTAAGTCTGACAAAGAAAATCCCTAAAGAGTGATTGAAACCTGAAACCACGATATGGAGTGAACTATATAGTTAATGATAAACAAATAATCATACACACACAGCTATCTCTAAGAGTGTTAATTCAGGCCAGCTCTCATTTTGTTGCTACTCTGTTACTGCAGTGATCACACTGCATTTAATTCTATGCTTTCATATCTGTTTCTTCCACTAGAATCTGGAACAGGGGTCAAGTCCCAAGCCTTTGCACCTGCTGGGACCAAGGTGAAGGAGGAGGGATGAGATAGGTTTCCACAGACTTGACTAGAAAGAGAAGCTTTTGGAAGGAGAGGCACTGGATGAGTAGATTCCCACCCATGGTGCAGTTATTAATGGGTGGTTACTTCTCCCCTTGAACGGCCACTCAGCCTCCCTTTCCTGATTTAATAAAAGTGGTCAGAAAAAAAGAAAAAAAAATAAAAGTGGTCAGGATGAGAACCATCCATGGAACGTCTTGCTGGGGCTTTGCTGTATTTAGTTCTATATATATACTTCATCACAGGTGTGATTTTACATGATAAATGTTGCTTCTTAAAGGGAAATGCATGTTAAAAAGGATAAATCATCTAGATGAAAAAAGTACATTATTTTGGTTATTTTTTAAGGGATTGCTGAGACAGCAAAAGTCTGAATCATATGGGTAAACACATTATTTAAAAATATCTGTACTGGGGCGCCTAGGTGGCTCAGTGGGTTAAAGCCTCTGCCTTCGGCTCAGGTCATGGTCTCAGGGTTGTGGGATCGAGCCCCACACCGGGCTCTGCTCAGCAGGGAGCCTGCTTCCCCCCTCTCTCTCTGCTTGCCTCTCTGCCAGCTTGTGATCTCTCTCTGTCTGTGTCAAATAAATAAGTAAAATCTTTAAAAAAAAATCTGTATTGAATATGTACATATACATATTACATTATGGGCAATAGCTTTCGGATAGTCCAAAATTAATGATTTATACAAGCCCTCTTATTTTTTTTTAATACTTTATTTATTTGACAGAGAGAAATCACAACTAGGCAGGCAGAGAGAGAGGAGGAAGCAGGCTCCCTGCTGAGCAAAGAGCCTGATGCGGCACTGTATTCCAGGACCCTGGGATCATGACCTGAGCCGAAGGCAGAGGCTTTAACCCACTGAGCCACCCAGGCGCCCCCCTCTTACTTTTTAAAATAATTCTTTATACCTTGCCTTCAAATGTTCGTTTATGACTCTATGATATATCACTGTACTGTTAAAATAGCTTATTTTAATGGGCAATATTTTTTTCACAGACACATGAAATTCCATCTTTGTAAAAGTATTTCTATAGGGTTTTTCCCATAGTGAAATAATCTGCCGCCTTCAACATCTACTTGGTGACCCATGAAAGACTGTACAAAACTGATCTAACCAAACATCTTTCCCTTTCTTTTATTTTCCTTCCTCCTGTCCTCCCACCATATTTCTTTCCTCCTTCCTTCCTTCCTTCCTTCCTTCCTTCCTTCCTTCCTCCCTTCCTCCTTTTCTTCCTCACTCCCGTCTCCCTCTCTCCCTCTTGCTTCCTAAAACTTTACAAAGAAGCCTACTTGCTAGAGATTTATACCAGGAAAAAATGTTTAACACATTGTTTGGCATGTTATAGAAATGTTAAAACCCTGACTTTAGTATTCATCTAGAGAAAAGTGTTTATCATACATGATTGTTCAATGACTAAATATGGAATTGCCAAAGAACAGATTTCTAGATTTAAAAATTAGCATCAATTTTCAAAATGAAGATAAAACACTAACTAGGTTATGTAACATTACTTAGGTATAATTGAATATTCACCAGTGATGAAATATACCAGAGGTGACCATGTGGTATATTTGCGACCATGGTAACACGATCAATGCCTATCTACCCTGGGACTAGGAAGCAGTCAGGACTACCTCAGGCAGAGACCTGTACTCACCTCTATCTCCCTGTCAGCAGGGTTGCCATAGGATCACTTGAGCACCTGGAATCAGGTACTCAAAGCCTCCAAGGCAATTTTACTTAGAGTGTTCCACATGCATCAGCATTTACTGGAATGACGTGGGACCTACCCCAGCTTTACTCAGTTTCAATCTCCGAAGGTAGGACCAGGGAACCTGGGAATTTCAAGAAGCATATCAGGTGTGTCTCCCAAACTCTAACCTTTGAGACCCATTGCCCTAGAGGCTTTGCTGTCTTCTGATGATCTGCCTGGCTTGTTTTACTGCTTTGACATTTTTTATATTCTAGTTCACTTGCCTGACGTTGTCATTTTTATAGACTTTAGTGCTCCTGACTCTTGCCTAGTAATCTGATGTTCATAGCCATACTATATTTCAATTTCTTCCGTGAATTTTGTAGCTTGACTTCTTTATTTCTATCCCCAGAAGCTCTCCTGGGATTTCTAGGTAAATGAAAAAAAATTGCATGTAATTTCAAAATATCATACATTTCATTTACTTTAAAGATAAAGTCATGAGGGTTTTGTTTTGTTTTCTTTTGTTTTAGCTACAGAGAAAGGTAGATTTATCATGTAAGCAAGGGGAAAATAACACAACATTATTTTAAAAGAGACGCTTATTAAGTGTCTACTTGTACAGGGGATGGATTTGAAGTGAGAGGCATATCATGACTATACAGAAGATGGTATATACACTTGGTCAAATTTTTAATATTTCTAACATTGTATGTCTCTGTAGTTAAGAGATTCTTACTGATTTCTAGTTGCCATTGTCCTAGTAATAATGCACAGATTCAATCATGGTAAATCAAGGGCACAATGGTTCTTCTTGACCATTTACAGCTTATACACATGGTATAAAGAGAAATGCTATAGGCCATTCATTTAGAAGGAGTTTTTTTAGACAAATGTGTATGTTCAACACAGATTCCTTTAAGTGTGTAAGCAGTCCTCTGGGATTTATTTAATGGACATTTCATGTGACAGTAGTAGTTTACTATTATCTAATACTATTACTATTCTACTCTGGTAGAAGATGGTAAAGGTACCTAATGTACTGATTCTTAAAGCTGGCTGTTAAATATTAAAGACATATCATTACAGGGATAGAAACGTCTTGGTAGGATTTAGTAAAATATAATAGGAGTGATGTTATGTTTATATTGTGAGATATACTTTAAAAGATAACAAGATTGTTGGGCTCGATGTCATTACCCCACAAAGTTTCATTAATAGATTATTAAACAGATGCTTTGGGCTGTTTTTGAAAAGAAGTGTTTTACCTCACAGAGGTCAATTAATATTATTCTGGTTTTTGATCAGGAGCTAGGAGCTAATGGGAACTTATGGTAATGACTTAAACATAATGTAGTTTTTAAAGATTTTTTAAAAATTGTATTTATTTGAAAGAGAAAGAGAGCACAAGTGGAGGGACAGGGACAGGGAGAGGCAGGCTGAGCCTGACCCAGGGCTCCATTCCAGGACCTTGGGATCATGACCTGAGCTGAAAAGAGACAGTTAACCAACTGAGCCACTCAGGTGCCCCCAAACATAATGTATTTGTAATATTAGTAAGGGGTTTGAGAGTTTGCTATGATACCAATCTAGATTAAATCAAAAGTCAAACTCAGCATACAATAGAGGAAAATGATCCAGAGGCGTTTGTTGACTAATGGAGCACTTGGAATTAGCTGTAAGATGGGATTGCCATAAATGTGTTAATCCAATCTTATAGAATCAAGATATATGTTGTAGGGGTCTGGAGAAATACTGATATCACGACATGATTTATTCACCAGCTTGCATCTGGGTGGTCGTGTTCACTTCTGGAGATGTTCCGTATTGAGGGAGACCCTCACAAACTGGAGAAGGTTCAGAAGAGATCTTCAGGGATCTTGCATATCTTTCCATAGTTTGGCTATTGTGGACATTACTGCTGTAGACATTTGGGTGCATGTACCCCTTCAGATTACTACATTTGTATTGTTAGGGTAAATAGCCAGGAGTGAGAGTGCTAAGTCATAGGGTAGCTCTATTTTAAACCTTTTGAGGAACCTCTGTACTGTTTTCCAGAGTGGCTGCACCAACTTGCATTCCCACCAACAGTGTAGGAGGGTTCCCCTTTCTCCCCATCCTCTTCAACATCTATTGTTTCCTGACCATTCTCATTGGTATGGTATGGTATCTTAACTGTGGTTTTGATTTGTATGTCCCTGATGCCGAGCGATGTTGAGTTCTTTTTCATGTGTCTGATGGCCATCTGGATGTCTTCTTTGCAGAAATGTCTGTTCATGTCTTCTGCCCATTTCTTGATTGGATTATTTGTTCTTTGGGTGTTGAGTTTGGTAAGTTCTTTATAGATTTTAGGTACTAGTCCTTTATCAGATATGTCATTTTCAGATATCTTCTCCCATTCTGTCAGTTGCCTTCTGGTTTTGTTGACTGTTTCCTTTGCTGTGCAAAAGCTTTTGATCTTGATGAAATCCCAATAGTTCATTTTTGCCCTCACTTGCCTTGCCTTTGCTGATGTTTCTAGGAAGAAGTTGCTGCGGCTGAGGTTGAAGAGGTTTTGCTACCTGTGTTCTTCTCAAAGATTTTGATGGATTTCTGTCTCACAATGAGGTAGTCCATCCATTTTGAGTCTGTTTTTGTGTGTGTGGTGTAAGTAAATGATCCAGCTTCATCCCTCTGCATGTGGCAGTCCAATTTCCCCAACACCATTTGTTGAAGAGACTGTCTTTTTTCCATTAAACGTTGTTTCCTGCCTTGTCAAAGATTAGTTGACCATAGAGTTGAGGATCCATTTCTGGGCTCTCTATTCTGTTCCATTGACCTATGTTTCTGTTTTTCTGCCAGTCCCATACTGTCTTGATAATTATAGGTTTGTAATAGAGCTTGAAGTCCAGAATTGTGATTCTGCCAACTTTAGTTTTCTTTTCAACATTCCTCTAGCTATTTGGGGTCTTTTCTGGTTCCATATAAATTTTAAGATTATTTATTCCATTTCTTTGAAAAAAAATTGATGGTATTTTGATAGAAATTGCATTAAATGTGTAGATTGCTATAGGTAGGTAGCATGAACATATTCACAATATTTGTTTTTCCAACCCATGAGCATGGAACACTTTTCCATTTCTTTTTGTCTTCCTCAATTTCTTTCATGAATACATTATAGTTTTCTGAGCACAGATTCCTTGCCTCTTTGGTTAGGTTTATTTCTAGGTGTCTTATGGTTTTGGGTGCAATTGTAAATGGGATTGACTCTTTAATTTCTCTTTCTTCTGTCTTGTTGTTGGTGTATAGAAATGCAACTGATTTCTGTGCACTGATTTTATATCCCGACACTTTACTGAATTCCTGTATGAGTTCTAGCAGTTTTGGAGTGGAGTCTTTTGGGTTTTCCACATAAAGTATCCTATCTGCAAAGACTCAAGAGTTTCACTTCTTCTTTACCTATTAGGATGCCTTTAATTTCTTTTTCCTGTCTGATTATTGAGGTTAGTACTTCTGGTATTATGTTTAATAGCAGTGGTGATAGTGGACATCCCTTCTGTGTTCTTGACCTTAGAGAAAAAGTTCTGTTTTTCTCTGAGAATGGATATTGAGAATGGATATTTGCTGTGAGTTTTTCATAGATGGCTTTGATGATATTGAGGTATGTACCCTCTATCCCTACACTGTGGACAGTTATGATCAAGAAAGGATGCTGTACTTTGTCAGACGCTTTTTCAGCATCTATTAAAAGTATCATATGTTTCATGTTCTTTCTTTTATTAATGTATCACATTGATTGATTTGCAGATGTTGAACCAACCCTGCAGCCGAAGAATAAATCCCACGTGGTTGTGGTGAATAATCCTTTTAATGTACTGTTGGTTCCTATTGGCTAGTATTTTGGTGAGATATTTTGCATCCATGTTCATCAAGGATATTGGTCTATAATTCTTTTTGATGGGGTCTCTGTCTGGTTTTGGGATCAAGGTAATGCTGGTTTCATAAAATGAGTTTGGAAGTTTTCCTTCCATTTCTGTTTTTTGGAATAGTTTCAGGAAACTAAATTCTTCTTTAAATGCTTGGTAGACATCCTTAGAAGCCATGTGGCCCTGGGCTCTTGTTAGCTGGGAGATTTTTTTTTTTTAAATGAATGCTTCAGTCTCCTTACTGGTTATGGGTATGTTCAGGTTTTCTGTTTCTTCCTGGTTTAGTTGTGGTAGTTTATATGTCTCTAGGAATTCATCCATTTCTTCCAGATTGTCAAATTTGCTGGTGAATAGTTGCTCATAATATGTTCTTATAATTGTTTGTATTTCTTTGGTGTTGGTTGCGATCTCTCCTCTTTCATTCGTGTTTTTATTTATTTGGGTCCTTTCTCTTTTCTTTTTGATAAGTCAGGCCAGGGGTTTATCAATCTTATTAGTTCTTTCAAAGAACCAGCTCCTAGTTTTTTTGACTTGTTCTACTGGTTTTTTTTGTTTTGTTTTGTTTTTTTGTTTTTTTTTAGTTTCCATTTCATTGATTTCTGCTCTGATCTTTATGATTTCTCTTCGCCTGCTGGGTTTAGGCTTTCTTTACTGTTCTTTCTCCAGCTCCTTTAGGTGTAGGGTTAGGTTGTGTCCTTGAGACCTTTCTTGTTTCTTGAGAAGAGTTGTATTGCTATATACTTTCCTATCAGGACTCCCTTTGTTGTTTCCCAAGGATTTAGAACAGTTGTGTTTTCATTTTCATTTGTTTCCATGATTTTTTTAAAATTCTTTAATTTCCTGGTTGACCCATTCATTCTTTAGCATTATTCTCTTTAGCCTCTATGTATTTGAGGTTTTTTTTCCAACTTTCCTCTTGTAGTTGAGTTCTAGTTTCAAAGAATTGTGGCCTGAAAATATGTGGGGAATGATCCCAATCTTTTGATGCCAGTTGAGACCTGATTTGTGGCCCAGGATGTGATCTATTCTGTAGAATGTTCCATGTGCACTAGAGAAGTATGTGTAATCTGTTATTCTGGGATGGAATGTTCTAAATATAACTGTGATTTCCATATGTCTAGTGTGTCATTTAAAGGCTTCATTTCCTTGTTGATCTTTTCCTTAGATGATCTGTCCATTTCAGTGAAGGGTTGTTAAAGTTGCCTACTATTATTTTATTATTATCGATATGTTTCTTTGATTTTGTTATTAATTGGTGTGTATAATTGGCTGCTCCCATGTTAGGGGCATAGATATTTAAAATTGTTAGATCTTTTTGGACAGACCTTGTAAGTAAGATATAGTGTCCTTCCTCATCTCTTACTATAGTCTTTGGCTTAAAATCTAATTTATCTGATGTAGGGATTGCTATGCCAGCTTTCTTTTGATGTCCATTAGCATGGTAACTTGTTTTACACCCCCTCCTGACTTTAAATCTGGAGGTGTCTTTAGGTCTCAAATGAGTTTCTTGGAGACAGCATAACGATGGGTCTTTTCATTCTTGTTCTTTTCTCTTTTTTTTAATCCATTCTGAACCCTGTGTCTTTTGACTGGGGCATTTAGCCTACTTACATTCAGAGTAACTATTGAAAGCTATACATTTAGTGCCCTACTATTGCCTGTAAGGTTACGGTTACTGTATGTTGTCTTTGTTCCTTTCTGGTCTGTTACTTTTAGGCTCTGTCTTTGATTAGAAGACCCCTTTCAATATTTCCTGTAGGGCTGGTTTGGTGATTGCAAATTCTTTTAGTCTTTGTCCTGGAAGCTTTTTATCTCTCCTTCTATTTTCAGTGACAGCCTAACTGGATATAGTATTCTTGATTGCATATTTTCCTCATTATATTGCTCTGATTATATCATGCCAGTCCTTTTGGCATGATCTCTGTAGCTTGGTCTGCTTCCAATCTAATATTTTTACTGTTGGAGTTTACCGACCTCTTGTCCTGGGCTGCTTTCAGGATTTTCCCTTTGTCACTGGGAATTGGAAGTTTTACTATTAGATGATAGGGTGTGGGCCTATTTTTATTGATTTTTTAATTTTTTTAATATATTTTTATTTTTTTTATAAACATATTTTTATCCCTAGGGGTACGGGTCTGTGAATCACCAGGTTTACACACTTCACAGCACTCACCATAGCACATACCCTCCCCAATGTCCATAACCCCACCCCTCTCTCCCAACTCCCTTCCCCCCTATTTTTATTGATTTTGAGGTGGCTTCTCTGTGCCTCCTGGATTTTGGTGCTTGTACCTTTGCCCAATTAGGGAAATTAATTCTCTGCTATAATTTGTTCCAAAATACCTTCTGCCTCTCTTTCTTTCTTCTTCTGGGATCCCAATAATCCCAATATTATTTCATTTTATGGTATCATTTATCTCTCAAATTCTGCCCTTGTGGTTCAGTAGTTGTTTGTCTTTTTCTCAGCTTCTTTATTCTCTATCATTTGGTCTTCTAAATCACTTAATTCTCTCTTCTGCCTCATTTATCCTAGAAGTAAGAGCCTCCATTTTTTTATTACACCTCATTAAATTCTTCTTCGATTTCAACTTAGTTAGATTTTCATTCTTGTATTCCTCCAGAAAGGGCTTTTTTTCTCCAGAAAGGGATTCTCTGAGGTCTTCCATGCTTTTTTCAAGCCAAGCTAGCACCTTGATAATCATCATTCTGAACTGTAGTTCTGAGATATTATTAATGTTTGTATTGTAGATCCCTAGGCACCGGTACTGCCTCTTGTTCTCTCTCTCTCTCTCTCTCTTTTTTTTTGTGGTGAGTTTTTCCACCTTGTCATTTTTTCCAGATAAAAAAGATGTTCTCTCGAACAAAGGGTGGCAGTGATCCCAGAAAATTATATACTAACCAAGTCAGAAGAGACCCAAAACTGGGAGGAAAACAAAGGAGGAAAAAAGGAAAAAAGAAAAAATTTATATATATTAGACTGGTGAATAGAACAGACAAAATAACGGTAAATATGATGAAGGGATGGAATATGACTGTAAAGCTGAAAATTTAAAAAGATTCTAAAACAGGAAATGATAAATTCTTTGAAAAAGGAGGAAAAAAAGAGGAAAGAATGTGATCAGGCTGGAGACTAGAACAAAGACATGTGCTAGATTTAGGGTATATTTTGATCTATTAGAAGAATCTGTGTTCCAAAATTTTAAAGAAAATAAAACCTGTATATATCCAAAAAATAAAGTTAAATAAAATGAAGGGATAGAATATGAGTATAACAATGAAAATTTAAAAAGATTTTTTAAAAGGTATTGATAAGATAAAATAGTTAAAAAACGTTAAAATAAGATGGAGGAAATTTTTACAAATAGAAAAAGGAAAAAACAAAATTTAAAAAGTTAACTTTCAAAGACTAAAGAATCATGGTAAAAAAGTCATGAATTCTATGTGTTGCTTTCCCCTAGCTCTGGAGTTCTGCAGTTCTTATTGAGTAGGGGACTTATTCTTGGCTAGATGTTCTTATACATCTACTGGGGGAGGGGCCTGTTGCCATGATTCTCAGATGTCCTTGCCTGAGGTGGAACTGCACCACCCTTGCCAGGGGCCAGGCTAAGTAATCTGCTCGTGTTTGCTTTCGGGAGCTTTTGTTTCCTGAACACTTTCTGTATAGCTTTGGAGAACCAGAATGAAGATGGTGGTCTCTCAATCTCTGGCCCTGGAGGAGCTGAGTGCTTGGGGGCTCTACTGCTCAGTGCACCCCCAGAGAAAAGCAGTTAATCCCTCTGTCTCCCTGGTCTCTGGCTGCACTCCAAGCTCACCCATCCTGTGACTGAGTTTTTCTATCTCTGTGGAATGGCCCCATTTGGAGTCTCCAAACCCAGCTGATTCCAGCACTGTACTCCTATGCAGCTCCTCTTGGAGGAAGAAGGGTTTTCTCCCCTGATCTGCCCCTTGTGGGGTTCCTGCTTGGAGAGTTGTGGCCCAACTATGCCTCGGATCATGGTTTAAGGTAACCCTGAGCTTAGTTCTCCCTCCTTGGCTCTGTCTCTGCAGCCGGCTTTCCCTGCTCTATACCTGGGAGCTTTGCAACACTCAGACACCCCTGGTCTTTTTTTTTTTGACCCCGTGGGTGCTGAGACCATACTATCCCCACGAGTGATCTCCCCACCCCCACCCCCCCTACCCCTTAGCCTCTACAATGACATCCCTCAGTGGAGTGGACTTCTAAAAGTTCCTTTTTTGTGCTCTGCTGCTCCCTCTCTTGCTGGGAGCTGGCGCTTCCCCCCCAGTCTGTCTTCCCATCTGTTGCCTCAGATTCACTTCTCTGCACGTTCTACCTTTTGGAAAGTGGTCTGTTTTCTCTTCTTAGAATTACTGGTCATCTTCTCCTTGATCTCCGGTTGAATTTGTAGGTATTCAGAATGGTTTGATGACTCTCTAGCTGAATTCCTGGGACCTGATGATATTTAAGTCTTTTACTTCTCCCCCATCTTGCTCCTCCCTTGCAGCTCCCATTTAATTAGATAAAAACTTAGCTTCTTTGCTTTACTTTTTTGGGCTACCATGAGAAATAATGTAACGTGACGTATTTTGTACGTTTCGTAAAATTGTTATCAATAAAACCGCTTTCATAACATTGTATAAGTCCTTGTGCAAGAATCAATGTGATGTTTCCTTATTTCCATTTTTAATAGTATTCTATCGTAATTTTTTTCTGAGGTAGAGATAGTACTTAAGTAAGAAATCATTGCCACTGAAATTGGGATTTATATTCGAATTTGATGACAGTTTTTACTTAATTATCACATGAGGAAGGATATGAAATTGTATAAATTTTTGATAGATCTCTAATTATATGTCCACCTTTATGATGAAAGACGAGAAAAAGGGAAATGTCTTAAATCTAAAATATTTTGTAATGGATGGTCACCAGAGGGGAGGTGAGTCCGGGGGAAGCGTGAAAGAGGTGAGGGGGATTAAGAATACACTTATCGTGATGGGCACTGAATAAGGTATGGACTTGCTGAGTCACTATATTATACACCTGAAACTACTATAACACTGTTTGGTAACTCTCCTGGAATTAAAATTAATTTTTTTTAAAATTTAAGTTAAATATAAAAACAAAAAATAAAATACGTGTGTAGGGATGCCTGGGTGTCTCACTCATTTTAGCACCTGCCTTCGGCTCAGGTCATGATCCCAGGGTCCTGGGATTGAGCCTCCTTCTCCCTCTGCCTGTTGCTCCCCCTGTTTGTGCTCTCTCTGTCTCTCTCTCTCTCTCTCTCTGACAAATAAATAAATAAGATCTTTAATAAAATAAAGTTAGTAAAAAATAAAAAATAAATAAAATGTGTTTGTAATGCAGATACTCAGCACAATCACATTCTCTTAACTTCCCATTTGGGAAATTTCTTACTGACATGTATGAGTTATCACTGTAATTTAAATTTTTATAATCAGATAAACCATATCAATGATTACTGTGGAAATATGAAATTTACAATTCGTGGTCTGATTTTTAGATATCAAAAACAAAAATAAAAGCATTGAGTTGAAAAAGAATCAGAAATTTATCCTAGATTTAAAGACCAGACATATTGAAAACAGAGCATGCTTACCAGCTATCTACTGAAAACTTTTTTTGTTTTTTTTTTGTTTTTTGTTTTTTGTTTTGTCTAACTCAGTGCATTAGCTGTGATAGTTTAGGATGTAGAAACAAATACACTGCCACTTTTATAATGGCTCAAAGGACAGACTTTTAATCAGCTCACACAACAGTCCAATGCTTGTACTCTGCTTCATTGGGCAGCTTTCCTCTGTTCATGATTCAGGTTCTTTCCATCTGTGTCTCCTCTCAGTGGTTAGTTCTTGTGTGAAGACTTAGTTTTGTCACTAGTCATCTGAGCTTAGCATGCACTCAGTGAAGGCTTATTTAAGGAACAAGTGTGCCTATGCTAACTTTTACCTTGGGTTAAAGCTGTATGGAAGGTTGCTCTCTTTAAATAGTTTTTTTTCTTTAATTTCTTCTTTTTCTTCTCTCCATCCAAGGAGTGGATAAATAAGTTGAGACCCGTTAAAAATTTAGAGAATTTAATGTACTTTGTGATATATCCGTGGAGCTCTTTTCCCATACCAGGGGAAGAGAGGAGGGGGAGAGAAGTGTTAGAGACATGAATTTTATGCATCAGTTTGAAATCATCTCCTTGTAAAAGAGCATCGGTAACATGTATCATCCATGCTTATATATGCCTACGTGTGTAAGAAAGCTAAAAGAAGACCCAGAGTCTCCTAACCACAGTTGTATCTGCTGAGACTGATGAGGAGGAGTCTGGGAGGAAAAGAGACCTCCATCCAGTGTATAAATATTTATGGTGTTTCAACTTTTATTCTGTCCGTATATTGTATCTTGAAATAAAAACAGACTTTTAATGAGAAAAAGAATTACACACAAACGTTTCTGTTAAGTAATCAGACATTATCTCTCTCTCTCTTTTTCTTTTTTTTAACCTAGGAATCCAAGATCGCCGACACCTGCACTGAGATGCTAATGTGTGGCGTCTTGCTGAAAATTTCTTCTGGAAATATTCAAGAACGGGTGTTTTTTCTTTTTGATCATCTTCTGGTGTATTGCAAAAGGAAACACAGGTAAGGTGATAAACAGGTACTACTTCAGAAATAACTTACTAACCTTGGAAAATATTTTTTGAGAAAAAAGAAATTATCAGTCTCACAGTTTCAACCTTTTCCTCTGTGCTCCCTGGAACTCAGGATCTCCTCAGTAAAATTCACGTACTCTTAGCCTGTTTTCTGATTCTTCTCGTTACCTTCTTGTAAAACCTGACTGAAATGTGACAGTCGTTCAATAACACTACCTTCCCAGGAAGCTTTTGGAGGAAAAAAATTTTTTCTGTTGCTACCCGACATGCCTCAGGCTCTGTAGGAAAGGTGAATATGTCTTCCGTGTTTCCCAGTGCTGTTTCCCAGTCATTTCCTCCCCTTCCTTGGAAATATTTTCCTTGATTGCCCCATCTAATATAGCCTCCCGGCAATTTTATATCGATACCTAGAAAATTCTTGCTAATAGTTCCTTCATTATTTATTTATTTGTTGCCACCTTTGCTGGATTAGATGGTAAAGTCAATGAGAATACTGGTCTTGCTACTTATTCTGTGCTATTTCCCCAGAGACTGGACCTGCCATGTACCATGTAATAGACACTCAAGAGGTATTTGTTGAATAAGTGAATAAATGAATGAATAAGTGAATGAATGAAACCCATGCAAGTTCCTGGTATAGCTTAGTTATCATTAGTTTAAGTAATTTAATGTAGCAGTGTTACTGATGTATGTTATTTTTTTTAAAGTAGGGATATAATTTTTTCTTCAGGAGGTACTTAATATATAGGATGTTTCCTTGAACTCCTGGTGAAATGTTTTACAGATTATTTAAGCAAAATAATAAAGCTGAACTTAATTGGGAAATTTCCTGAGCCTTTCTTTACTTCTTCCTAACCATATCTAGGATACATTATTTTCAGTTGAAAGGTACTAAAAGGCTTCCTGAAATTTAAAGGTGAAACAGATGGGTTGAGGATGCTGGGTTTGCATGAGTGTTTATTCTAGGTTCAGAAATGAGGACAGTGTAACCAAAGATTTTTGGTAACATGAAAATGAGAAACTCAAAAACTGCCTGATTTCTGAGGCAAGTTTAAGGGAAGTCATTCTTCATCTTTTGAAATGGGATTTCCTAAGTCAATGAACAAGATGTCAAGAGCAAGTTCTCTGAGCTGGCAGCTGTATTGATGACATGGGAGTTCTGCCTCTTGGATTATAGTATCAGAATGCCCTAGCAGGAGACATGAGTGCAAAAATACAGTGATGCTGAGAAAGCATAGAACTACCCATGTGTCTTGCTGAAAGGGAACAGGTTTGGGTTAAAGTCAAAAGATAGTTATGGGCTGCCTGGGTGGTGCAGTTGGTTAAGTGTCTAACTCCTGGTTTCAACTCCGGTTATGATCTCAGGTTTGTGAGATTGAGCCCCATATCAGGCTCTGCATCAAATTGGTGTCAGCTTGAGTTTCTCTCTCTCTCACTCTGCCCTTTCCCAATCTCACACATGCTCTCTCTCTTTAAAATAAATAAAGAAATAATAAATCTTTCAAAAAAAGATAGTTGTTGTTAATCCCTGCCTTAATGAGCTTTTTTTTTTTTAAAGATGCTTTTTACCACATATGAAAATGAATTGACTATTTTTTTACTATGCTCTTCTAAATTCTTTGTATTTTGCAGCAAGATTGGGACTCACAGAAATACGTTTCAGGAAGATGTAGAAAAGGCTGTTAATTTTACTTGTATATAACTCATTAAAATATTATAACGTGCTTCAAGTTGTTTAGGTACAATTGTTTTTATCCAGCTTTATTGAGGACTAGTTGACAAGTAACATTGTAATATATTTTAATTGTACTACATGATGATTTGATATACATCATGAAAGGATTTTACCTATGAAGTCAATTAACACTTCCATCTAGGTGCAATTATTAAAGGCATCCATTTGAGAATGAGTTTTTTAAATTACAATTGATCTCATACATGCCTGCTTTCAAGTGCAAAGCTTTTGCAAGATTAGCCATGTACAGTGATGATATCATTTATGGTCTTATGACTTTCCTTTTTAAATTGGTAAACAACAGAAAAGATTTTGTAAAATTAAATCCTGAAGGTTTTTTTTTTATTATTTTGAGAGAGAGAGAGAGAGAGAGTGAGCAGTAGGAGGGGCAAAGGGAGAGGGAGAGAAGCAGACTCTCCCCGTTGAAGTGCAGAGCCTGACATGGGGCTTAGTCCCAGGACCCTGAGATCATGACCTGAGCCAACATCAAGAGTTGGACGCTTAACTGACTGAACCATCCAGGTGCCCCTAAAATCCTAGTTTTTGAGCAAATATCCTTAATGGGTATATAATATGGACAAAATGCATAGTGACTAGAAATGGAAATACTGCATAAAAATGATTGTCTATTCACTTCCCGAATTGAAGTAGTAAGAAGATACCATCTAGTCCCTTCATTTTAGGATACTTCATCCCCTTAATCAAGTATTATTGAAGCTCTAAAGATTATTTAGTGAGTATGAGTAAACTGAACCTTTTCCACATTTCCACAATATTTTAACTGCAAAACCTGGGGACTTGATGAATTGAATTCTAGATTTACATTCACAAAAGACAAGAGTGCTGATTAGGAATCTCAGCTCTGGAATTTACTAATGCTATTAATCTCAGGAGAAACTAGTATTTAAAAAAAATGATGTATAATAGTTAATACATAAAGCATGATATGGCTTAGTTTGGCTTGTTAATGATCTCTATAAGTATGATAATGTATTTTTCTTTCTGCAATTTATATTTTGTATACAATATAGTTTGTAAATTATTTATCCATATGTATAGGAATAGTTTATTCATTTAACTGTTGCATAATACTCCATTGGTTGAATATTATCACAATTATATTATAACAACTTAATTACTCACTCTCCCATCAGTGGACTTTAGGTTTTTATTTGTTTGTTTTAGTTTTTCTGCCATTATGAATGTTCCTGCAGTGTGTATCTGATGACCACTAAAACAATTAATTAGAAGGGAAATCAGAAAATTGGGATATCAAATATTCTCCATTAAAACATAGAGCAAAATTATTTTCAAAGCAGAAGCTTTTCAGTTGATACACTTTAATAGAACCACCTCTGAAGGGACCAAAGATCTCTCTTTTTAAGCCAAGTGTTAACAATATTGATCAGACACTTAGTGGAATTTCATACTGAGTGTTACTATCTATGGGTCAAGAGAAATTTAAAAGCCTATACAGAACTCACAAGATCACAAAGTAAATTAATGCTTTGGAAAATAGACCCAGTGTTAGATTCCACACCATGATTCTTTGCCTGTGAATAAAACTTTTTTAAAAATGATTGAAGTATGATGTATCAACTTACAAGAAACTCTCTTTTGCAAGAGACCACAATAATATGTCCTACCTGGGAGAATATGCAATTATCTACATACTAAACTTCTCGGCATTCTTCTCTATCCTGGCTTTCTATGATGCCAACTTGCATACTATATGGCCTGAATCCGTAATTGGTAGCATTTATTTAGGGTTATTAGCAAAGGACATTTAGAGGTGACTTTCATAATGAACATAGGAGTGCAAGATGGTGAAGGCCTGGGCCGACAAACCCTAATCAGGTTAACTAATCTATTTAATTAGTTTCTTTTAGTAGGGATGAAGGACTAAGTTCTGATGAGGCTTTAGACAGATGACCTAGGAACATAGATTCTCTTTCAAGGAAGGAACTCAGACTGGGACAGCACCTTGTGACCCCTCCTTGCACCTACTCCTCCTGCTTCAGGGCTGATATCTAACTGCAAGGGTGGGGAGGAGAGGGACACTGAAGTTGGTGAATATTTATGCCTTCACTTTTGTCAGATGTGTCTGTACAACAAATGGAACAAATGAATAATTATTTCAGTATACTAAATTATTAGGCAGAATTTTGTCAATGAGTCAAATGGAATAGTTCAAGTTAATTGAAATCTTTTGAGTGACTAGGTATTCTGGAATCCTCCTGAATCATTTCTTAGAATCTTTCCTCTTTAATTAAAAATCCTGTTTTTAAAATAATCTCTCCTGAATGTTCAGTGATTCAACTACAAACACATTTTGCCACATAATTCATTATTATAAATGTTCATCTATAAACCTGGATATTTTAACTTCATGTTACATTTAAAGATTAAAGACCAGTCTTAGACACACTATTCCAAAGTTCTGGAATGTTTGAGAGAGGAGGAAGCAGGCTCCCTGCCGAGCAGAGAGCCTAACACGGGGCTCCATCCCAGGACCCTGGGATCATGACCTGAGCTGAAGGCAGAGGCTTTAACCACTGAGCCCCCAGGCGCCCCCATGCTTAAAACTTTTGATGACAAGTTTAAATGTTCCCCCGCCTATTTGAATATATTATAAAAATACTAGGTATTTTTGCATACTGTAGGTATAAGTAAAATACTTTTCTAAGTAAAGGACTCCATCAGACACTGATCACAATGATTTAGCTCAAAACTTGCAGAAGAAATAATTGCGTTTGGA
Organism: Meles meles; assembly: GCF_922984935.1. Classification (NCBI taxonomy): domain Eukaryota; kingdom Metazoa; phylum Chordata; class Mammalia; order Carnivora; family Mustelidae; genus Meles; species Meles meles. The sequence goes on from NW_025721134.1 coordinate 281,697, forward strand.
ACGAGACTAAGCTTTTAGCCAGTGTGTAACTATTTAAATCTTTTGAAAAATAAACTTGATTACACTCTTACTTATAATGTTTTATAAATTGAATTACATCAGTTATATCTTAGAATACAAAAAAATAATGCAATAATGATATGACATGTAGAAATGTGAAAATTTGTTTGTTTTAATATATTGATGTTATCCATTACTGCTTATGTTGAAGGAAGATGGTTGCCATTGAGTTTGTCTCCAAATTTCTATTCCTCCATTGTCTAGACCCAACTCTCATTTTGGTTAATTCTAATTTAATTATTCTTTGAAGATTCTTTCCGAGATACTAGTTTGAACATGATGCATAAAAAGTATCCAACTTAAGACCTACCTAGGAAAGCTGTTGAACTTTCTGCAGTTAACTTCCTTGGTAATTTTCATAGTATATGCTTAGACATTCATTTGGAAAGTAACAACAGGTCATTTATATTCTTTCTTAAGAACTAATTTATTTGTGTAGTTGGAGAGAGGGCAAAATGGTAACCTTTAGAAAATGTGATCTCTAGTGGTGTTAGGCAAACCACAAATTTCAATACAATGGTCAAATTTGAATTGAATAAGATGAAAATTTTTTATTCTTTAAGGTGTTCTTTAGTGTGAATTGATTTTCTTAAGGAAATATTTCAGCTGTCATTTTCAATATAAATATTTTAGACCATTTAAAGATATTAAACTCGTTGAGTTTTTTAAATTAAATTTTGCTTATTAGAGAAAATTTGGAAATAACAGAGAAAAAATTGAAAATACTAGGTAATTTCATCACCTAAAAAGAAGTACATGAGAATTTTTAAAATTTCCATTTTCTTTTTATGCATAGATTTTTAAAATGCTGGGGCGCCTGGGTGGCTCAGTAGGTTAAAGCCTCTGCCTTCGGCTCAGGTCATGATCTCAGGGTCCTGGGATCGAGCCCCGCATCGGGCTCTCTGCTCAGCAGGGAGCCTGCTTCCCTTCCTCTCTCTCTGCCTGCCTCTATGCCTGCTTGTGATCTCTGTCTGTCAAATATATAAATAAAAAATCTTTAAAAAAAAATAAAATGCTTAAAAACATGAACCTCTATAGTTTTGTATCCTCTTTTCAGTAAAGTAGAATCATTTTTTGAATTTTAGTCATCTTTGTCTTCATGTCTTATCATCCACATAAGATATATTTATTGTTACTTAATCATCAATAAAATAGACAAACCATAATTACTTTTACAACCATGCTACTGTAGTATAAGCGCTATTGAATACTTTCTTAATAAAAAAGTAGCATAACTTTACAATGTTGAAAAGACTACCAAGAAATATTAGTTCCTTCTTGATACAGTTAAATTTTCAATGTTATTAATTTAAAGGAGTGTTCCTGGGAATTGAAAAAAGGTCAGTGGGGTCACTTCTAGTTTTAAAAGGAAAAATCTGTTACAACCTTTAAAAATTTTTTTTTTGCCATAAATAATGTCAAATGATTTTGGATGCCAGAAAATCTTCTTATGTTATTTGATAGAATCAAAGATTTATTCCAAAAAGTATTTTTTTCAGCATTAATTATTAATAATGTGAGTAAATTCTGATTTTTTAAAATTTCTCCTAGAAATTTATGCATTCACACCATTGATCATCAGGATAAGGGTTAAATACATTGTTTAGATATCAGTTTCTTGATGTTTTGAATAAATTTTTTGGCAGTTTCTTCTATTTCCTAGCTTGAGTATACAGTACGTGGCTAGCTTTCATCTCATTAAAACTCACACTATTGAAAAGATACCAGTATTTCCACTGAGAGTTATAGTAGTATCAGTTTTTGAAAAACCTCATCTCTTTATGTAAAACTATGCTGAGTTAAGAGTGAGGAATTTGCAAACTGTATAGCTTCAAAGTAATTAGTTAGTTGTTCAGGGCTGCCCCTTGGATTTTTCTCTTTTTGGAAAAAACATCGGTGCCTGGAGACAGTTCAGTTTGGATATTCTACATTTAATGAATGACAATTTTAATTCCATTCCTTTTTAACACTTCCTGTAGAATTATATTTTAGATCCATTGAAGTTTGCAAATTCCTGCATATGGCATTAATAAATTATTCTTTCATTAAAAATATTTTAAAATTTCTACTAAGGAAAAGCACTGTTGGGCTTTTCTGTGTTTTGTTTTAGGATTTAATTTATTAGAGAAAGAGAGAGGGAGAGAGAGAGCATGGAGGAGAGGGGCAGAGGGAGACACAGACTCCCTACTGAGCAGGGAGCCTGCCGTGGGCTAATGGGGCTGGATCCCAGGACTCGGATCATGACCTGAGCTGAAGGCAGATGCTTAACCAATTGAGCCACCCACACACCCCTTCCATGCTCTCTATGTTACTGTTCTTAATAAATAAGTTGAATTTGGGGCGCCTGGGTGGCTCAGTGGGTTAAGCTGCTGCCTTCGGCTCAGGTCATGATCTCGGGATCCTGGGATCGAGCCCCACATAGGGCTCTCTGCTCAGCAGGGAGCCTGCTTCCCTGTCTCTCTCTCTCTCTCTCTGCCTGCCTCTCTGTCTACTTGTGATCTCTCTGTCAAATAAATAAGAAAATAATTTCTTTACCAAAAAAATAAATAAATAAATAAATAAATAATTTGAATTCAAATTTACTTTTTGGAATGAAGTTATTAAAAATGTGCTGTGACTGAAATTATGAAGCCATTTTTATATCACTAATTCTTATTTTGAAATAAGTGGTAATTTGGTAACGGATATCATTGTGATATTTATACATTTTGAGGCCTGTTGTATGTATGTATGCATTCATGATTACACATGTTTAAAATTATTTATGATTTTTAAAATTAGTGATAGAAAGTGGCTAGCACATAAACTTTAAAAAGGAACATTATCCTTTCAATTTATTTATTTATAAAGATTTTATCTATTTGAGAAAGCAAATAGATATATATATATATATATTTTTTTTTAACCAAGAAATGGATATATAGGCTAAGAAGTAGACAAAGCGAGATAGGATTCCTGGTTTTGATGCTGAGCAAACAACTTTGGACCAATGACGAATCCTCTTTAAGTATTTTTATCCATAAAACGAAGAGGACAGTACCCTCTCATTCAAAGGGTTGCTTTGAGAATATATCCAAAATTCTAAGCACAGAATATGCCTGCCTTCAAGAAATAGCGTTCACGTAAATAATCATAGGTGAAAGAAAGAGGTGAACTAGAAACAAACTGATGGTTATCAAAGGGGAGGAAGGTGAAGGGATGGGTAAAATCAGTGATGGGGATGAAGGAGGCACTTGCAATGAGGCACTGGGTATTGTATGAAAGTGTTGAATCACTATATTGTACACCTGAAACTAACATTATACTACATGTTAACTGGAATTTAAATAAAAACTACATAGTGTTTACTATAATGCTAGATTTGCTTCACAAAATTGTATCTTTTTGGAGATATCTTTTATCTATTTGAGAGAGAGAGGGGAGAGAGAGAAAATGAGCAGGGTGAATGGCAGAAGGAGAAGCAGACTCCCAGCTGGGCAGGGAGCCTGATGTGGGGCTGGATCCCAGAACCCTGGGATCATGACCTGAGCCGAAGGCAGACACCTAACCAACCCCCAGGCATCCCCTGTCTTTCCAATTTAAATTATTAGGTGATATAACCTATTCTTTCAAAATATTATATTGCTACGCCTAACCAACCCCCAGGCATCCCCTGTCTTTCCAATTTAAATTATTAGGTGATATAACCTATTCTTTCAAAATATTATATTGCTGCAGCTATTAACCTATTACTTGACTTGGCAGAGTGTTAACAGTCAGTTACAGTCTTGCTTTCTGTTCATGACGCAATGGCCACATGCAATCTCATGCTGACTTGTCTAGCTCTTTTTTTTTAAAGATTTTATTTATTTGACAGAGATCACAAGTAGGCAGAGAGGCAGGCAAAGAGAGAGAGAGGGAAGCAGGCTTCCTGCAGAGCAGAGAGCCCGTGCGGGGCTTGATTCCAGGACCCTGAGATCACGACCTGAATTGAAGGCAGTGGCTTAACTCACTGCCACCCAGGCGCCTTGACTTGTGTAGTTCTGAGTTTAATCATTTATTTTCCAAGGGAAGTCTGAATGCACGGGTTGTAATGGCTAGGCAAGGCTTCATGAAGGACCTGGGTATACTGTAAAGGGAAGAAGGAGTTGCTTGTGGCAGAGAGCAGAGCTGGGTAGCTTGATGGGAGCGTCAGCCTGCAGAACAGGTAAGTATTGACAGGACAAGGAGAAAAGCCACAAAGGGTGGCCCGGCCACAGAAGAACGCAGTGGAAAATGGCATTGTTCGATAGGGTGGGGTCAGTTTAAGGAGAAGCACAAAAGCAAGCTTCCATGGTTTCACTTGGTTCAGTGGTGAGCTACCAAAGGCTTTTGAAGTAAGGAATGGCCTGATGAAATATTGAAGGAAGAGTCAGCAGGGTGTGGAGAGAGCAAGGCCAGGATCAAATAATCCAGGGAGGAAGGGAAGGAAGGAAGACCCAGCTTACAGGGGTGACTGGCCCAGGACTTCGGTATGCAGGGTCAAGAGCATCAGCCTGGCACATGGACTTGTGTTTCCTCCATTATTCTATGGGAAGAATACATTACGTTCGTTTTAAAATAAGTTCAATATTTTATCACTGCAGGTTGCGTGTGGTTCTTGTGATTTTCTTTACCTGGAGTATGATTAAAAGAAGAGTAGCACTAGTGGGACTGTGGGATCTTTTAAGCGGCAGTGCTGGCTTCACTCAGCTAATCTCGGTCTGATTGTGGAAGGGGGGATCCCGAGTCGGAAAAACTGATGCTAGTTTGTGATACTGGCCCTTTAAGGTTGACACATTTGTGGAGGAGGGTGTTTAGACATGTACAATGTGATCTTTTTCCCCCACCAATTTATCAGGACTTCTCACTTAGTGATTTTTTGTAAGAGGGAACAAGGCATTAAAGCCATTGATACCTATTTGACATGTATTACTAGGTAATTCAGCTAGGAAACAAAAATGCTTGTGTTACTACTAATTTCTTTACCAAATAACTGATAAGACAAAAAGCAGTGTTTATTCCTTTTTCCCAGAGACTTAGCAAAATATCTCATTGCTGATAAAATTTCAGGACACAAAGAACCCTTTCTTCCAACTTCAGAAATTTTCCCTTGAAGAACATGCAAAGCTTCTACTTCTATTAAAATATTCTTAGTACACATTTGTTTGAGAACTTCCAAAGCATTTCAAATACTTAACTCCTTTGATTGATCTGGGATGGAGAGCCTGTGAGAAAAATTTAAAACAAAGATTATGAATACATAGCTGTTTCTTTAAGTTTTGTTGAATCTAGCAATCAATTCAGATAGCATAGCAAATCATTTCGAAGGTAAAATAAATGTTTCATCAAGTTGAACCTTTATTTTTTCAGAATAGCTATGCGTATAGATAAATCTGAAGTGAAAAAGGAAGGAGGGAAAGAAGGAAGGGAAAAACGAAGAAAGCAAAGCAAGCAGACAAGCATGTTCTGTTAATTTGTTTATGTTAACAGGCTCTATTCTTACTAAAAATTATTCTGTTACTGACAAATGGTAATTCCTCCTCCATTGTAAAAAATAAAAATTCTAGTAAAAAATTTTGTAGTTAGAAGACTGAAAATAAAAATCACAGAAATCTTGTGATTTATGTAGGTCCTATGATAAAGCCACCCATTAACTTCCTTTTGACCCCTTCTCTTTCCATCCCCTATGCTCCAAATTCAGGTATTTTTTTATGGTTTTATTTATTTATGTGTGTGTGAGAGAGAGAGAACTAATGCACATGGGGAGGGGCAGAGGGAGAGAGAGAAGCAGACTCCCTGCTAAGGACTCCATCCCAGGACACTGAGACCATGACCTGAGCCGAAGGCAGGCACTTAACTGAGCTACCCAGGTGCCCTGTGGTAGAGAGCTCTGTATCTGCAACCCCCTGCCCATGCTTGATGTGCAATAAATTTGGTCTCATGCAGGCAAGAGTGAGTGAGGAGACTTTTTCAGTTACCTGTCCTTGGTTTCCTTTTCGATAGGTTTAAAATTAGGAATGGAGCAAGACACCTGGGTAATGATCTCGGAACAGGGCGAGAAACTCTACAAGATGATGTGCAAACAAGGAAATCTGACCAAAGACAGAAAAAGAAAACTGACCACATTCCTTAAATGCTTCCTTGGAAGGTAAGGTCCATAGTCTGGGTGCATGGATTTCTTTCATATTTTCACTATGTCATGTATCAGCTACCCTTCCCTCAATGATTTGCTTTTCTTCTTTCAAAAAAATATTCCGGGGCGCCTGGGTGGCTCAGTGGGTTAAAGCCTCTGCCTTCAGCTCAGGTCATGATCTCAGGGTCCTGGGATCGAGCCCCGCATGGGGCTCTCTGCTCGGCGGGGAGCCTGCTTCCGTCTCTCTCTCTGAGTACTTATCATCTCTGTCTGTCAAATGGATAAATAAAATCTTAAAAAAGAAAAACATTCCTCTGGGCATTTTTGAATATCTTTTTACTGTCAACATTTCCTGGATGATAGTGAGGTGAAGGAATGGACCTAGAGCCCGCAATCATGGAAGATTTTAGACATCTATCCATCCATCCCTGACGTCAACCATTTCAGATGTATGGTGTTCTGAGGGGGAAGCAGACACTGGGGTCAGGCAGGGCTGGCAGGAAGCAGGTTCACTGAAGGGGGAGGAAGTCTAGCAAGGATGTGAGTACAGGGCCTACAAGTCAGAGAACCAAAGAATGTAAGACACAGAGTCCAAACCCGAGATTCATCAGCACTTTGACAACTGGGCTCAGGTTGAAGGACCATTGATGAGGAATCTGAAAAAGAGGGTCCTGCAAGGGGCCTGGCACAGAGCAACAGGCAGAGAGGTTGCCTGGGTATTGAGCATAGACCCACTGTCAGTCCTCTGGGGTCTGCAGGCAGCAGCACGTGGAAGTCCCTGTCTCCATGCAAATCTGGTCCTACCTCTGGCTAGTTGAGCGATGTGGGAAGTTTAAATGTCTTTTTCCTCTCTAAACATGAAGATGATCATAGTACTTACTTGTAATGCCTACCAGAATGTCTTCTCGATAAGTTATGCAGATACCATAAAATAACCATAGGCCACACCGGCTGCCAACCCAGGTAGAAGAATATAAGCCAGGAAACCCTGGCCTGCAGGGCAGCATGGGGCTCCTCCTTCAGGGGCTGGGGTCCTCACAGCAGAGCACTCAGCTGCCAGCAAGCTGCTGTTGCTGTCCTTGGTAGGCCCCCAGCCGACGGCTCTTGTGGGAGAGAAACCCACCTCTGGGGCATAACTTCCGGGGTTGTCAGAGGAACGTGCCTGTTTTGTAGGAGTCACTTCAAGCTATAGCTTCTCACCAAGAATGTATTCATATTCCATATAGCCATCAGGAGTCATTTTGGCCATGATCAATGCTGCCTGGTAACCCAGCAGATGCCCTGCCTCCATCAGGTTCCAGGGAAACAGAGCTCCAAGGCTGACCCAGGGTCAAGTTTTCCTAATTAAAGGAGCTGAAGTATTGTTAACTAAAGTGTTAACACGTGGGTGGAGTGTGGAGAGGGTGACTGGGTGATGGACATTGGGGAGGGTTTGTGCTCTAATGAGCGCTGTGAAATGTGTAAGCCTGATGATTCACAGACCTGTACCCCTGAGGCAAATAATACATCATATGGTAATAAAAATAATAATAATACTAAAGAAAAAGAGTTAACATGATCTTACACGGCCAAAGTGCTAGTTAGTTACAATGATATGTGAGCGTTCTCCACAGTGCCTGATACACAGGAGAGACTTGGTAAATTTTAGTTTGTTCATTGTGGCTTTTTCCGTAACAGCACACTAGCTTAGTTACTAGTTACTAATTATAGACCACGTTTGAGATTGTTTTTGACTGGATCAGGATCCTTTCGCAGAGTGTTGATGGGATCTTGTGATTTCTGTAGGTCCCATGATAAAGCCAGCCAGTAACTTCCTTTCTTACCCCTTCTCTTTCCTTCCCCTATGCTCCTAATTAATAGAAGTTCTTACAGTGTGTTCTTTTCCTCATTTTAATTTGGCATATTCAGGAATCTGCTGACATCAGAACAGAGAATGATGCTTTCGCTACATACCAACCAGCTCAACCCATTTGTCAACCACTGACGTTTCATAAGTGCTCAAAATGTGCCATACTCTGTGCTGAGCTCCTGACATACATCAGCTCATTTAATCCTGTGACGGCACTGTGGAGTTGATACGCTCTTTTTTTTTCCCCAAGATTTTACTTAATTATTTGCGAGAGAGAGAGAGAGAGAGAGAGGGGAGCAGAGGGAAAGGGACAAGCAGACTCCATGCTGAGTGCAGAGCCCGATTTGGTGCTTGATCCCAGGACCTTGAGATCATGACCTGAGCCAAAGGGAGATGCTTAACTGACAGAGCTACCCAGACATCCCTGGAATTGGTATTATTATTTTTGTGCTATTGAAGAAAAAACTGAAGTTTTACTTCTTTTTAAAATTTTCTTTCTTTTGGATGGCTTTAACAACTTCTTCTGCCTTAAAATGTACTTTGTAGACTAGATATCCATTTTTAGAATTCCATGCCCCTCGGTTATTTGACTTTAGCCATAGGTGTTGCTTTTGGTTTTGAAATATATGGAAAAGTAATTTCCTGACACCTTGTATAGCTTGGCTTCTCTGACCTCTGTGCAAAGTTGAAACCATTCTAAAATGTACTCATTACTTTATGTAAAAGTTCAAATGTTATATTTTTATAACATGAGCACAGTAAAATATTTTATTATAAAATGTTTCTCTATTTAGTGTTCTTTTACTGATACCACATGGCCCAAAAAACAGTACCAAGCTGGTGCTTTCCTGTGTTATAAAATATCATCCTACTTATATGTGATGTGGGGCTCCACCCCACACCCCAAAATGGTAAAAGATGTGGTTTGTTCATCCTCCCTGGCCTTTCACAGCCACAGCAGATGGATGTGGTAGACAGTTCTGATGGGTGATTTTGTGCTGGAATATTTTTTTTAAGATTTTATTTATTTATTTGAGAGAGAGGGAGAATCAGAGAGAGAGAGCACAACAGGTGAGAAGGTCAAAGGGAGAAACAGATGTCTCAGTGAGCAGGGAACCCAATGTGGGGCTCGATTTCCAGACTCCAGGAACATGACCTGAGCCAAAGGCAGATGCTTAAGCGACAAGGCCACCCAGGTCCCTCCACCCCCACCCCCCAGATGACATTTAAATTCAAGAATGCATTTATTAAAAACCGTATTTATTAAAAAAAAACAAAAAAAAGTATTTGTTTATGTATTTTTACAGGTTTTATTTATTATCTGAGAGGAGAGAGAGAGAGAGCACAAGCATCGGGAGGGGCAGAGGGAGTGGGAGCAACAGACTCCCTGCTGAGCAGAGAGCAGGAGGTGTGACTGATCCCAGGACCCCGAGATCATGACCTGAGCCAAAACAACCAACTGAGCCACCCATGTGCCCCAGTAAATAACTTCAAAATTTGAAAACAGTATAGTAAAACTATTGGTGTGTACTAATTTTATATTGCTGCAGAATAAATAAATAACAACACACCTAGTGCCTTGAAACAACACCTATTCATTAGCTCATAATTCTATACGTCAGAAAGAAGTTGAGGGGGAGCAATGCTGGGCTGTCTGCTTAGGGTCTCACAGGTCAAAATCAAGACCAACATCAAGTGCTGAGCCTTATCTTAAGGGTCTGAAGAAAAATTCACTTGTAAGCACATTCAGGTTGTAGACAGAATTCAGTCCCCCGTGATTGTAAGAACAGGTCCTACTTCTGTGCTGGCTGTTGGCCAGGACCACTCTCAGAAGCTGCCTGTGTTTCTTGGTACATGGCCCCTCTATCTTCTAAGGCAGCAGTGAGCAGTGGCTCACTGAATCTTTCTTGTGCTTTTAATTTGTCTCTTACTCTTGTGCCACCAGCCTGAGAAAACTCTCTGGTTCAAAGTGCTCAACTGACTGGGTCAAGCTCACTTGAATAATTTACATCTTTTGAGTTCAACTGACTTGGAATTTTAGTTTCCTATACAAAATTCATCCATACCACTACCCAGATTAGGATTTGGTTACAAAACCAAGGGATGGGATTCTTGATAGTGGGGTAAGAGAACACGTTTAGAATTCCATCTACCATATGGGGTGTGCATTTTTTTGGGGTTTGCCTTCTTAGACTTCAAACACACTGGTTTTCTGTGCCTAGAAAGCCATATTCCAGTCTATCTCTTATATTCAGTCATTATTATTCTGTTTATTTTGTCTGTTTGCTATCTTTAGAATCTTGTTGTATTCTCTTTACAGTTAAAACTACTCTAAGGGCGCCTGGGTGGCTCAGTGGGTTAAGCCGCTGCCTTCAGCTCAGGTCATGATCCTGGGATCGAGTCCCACATCGGCCTCTCCACTCAGCGGAGAGACTGCTTCCCTTCCTCTCTCTCTGCCTGCCTCTCTCGTGATTTCTCTCTGTCAAAGAAATAAATAAAATCTTTAAAAAAAAAAACTACTCTAAAAATTTCCCTTTGTGTTTATTAGAGGTCTCAGTAAGTTGAATAGGTATTATATAATAGGGTTTAGGTAAGCATGAATGAATGGACATGAGTTTTCTAGGATAGAGAAAAATTTAAATAATTTGGGGCTTTGCATATGTGAAAAAATGCAAGCTTAAATGCACTGCAAATATTTCTTTATATCTGAGGCTCCTTCCAATGCTGCTTGATGAAAGCATGGTAGAAATAGACTTCTTGGGGAGGCAGGGATGGGAAAACTCTTTAACTATTTCACTGGATTTCTATTGCAGTGAATTTGTGTCATGGCTCTTGGAAATTGGAAAGATTCACAGGCCTGAGGAAGATGTACACTTTGGACAAGCATTATTAGAAAATGGAATCACCCACCATGGTAATTATTTTGTTAATTACTAAGTTATTCTCTTTGGTCACCAGTTGGAAGCATCTTGATTCTGTTAATCAATCTGGCTTATAGTAAATGTCTACATTATAGGATGCTTATGTATTTTTAACATTTCAAGTACCTAATATATATAGAACTGCAGTTCTGGGAATTTTGTGGAGTATGGGTTTATGGTGATATATTTGCTAATTTTAATGTGAATGGCTACGAAACAGGCAAAAATTAGAAATACGGGTAAGTATTTACCTGGGATAGTGGAGGAAGACATGGCAAGTTCTTTTTTATTTTTTTTTTTATAGATTTTATTTATTTATTTGACAGACAGAGATCACAAGTAGACAGAGAGGCAGGCAAAGAGAGAGAGAGGGAAGCAGGCTCCCTGCTGAGCAGAGAGCCCAATGTGGGACTTGATCCCAGGGCCCTGGGTTCATGACCTGAGCTGAAGGCAGCGGCTTAACCCACTGAGCCACCCAGGCGCCCTGTGGCAAGTTCTAATTGGAGTATTTGGGGCTGCGTTATGAGGGAAAGGGCCTCATGTAAGGCACTGTAGAATGAGTAGAACTCTGACAGGGCAGAAGGGAAGAAAACTGAAAACTGTTGGATGTGGGAGATGAGGAGTGAAGAGCAAGATCAGGTTACTGTGAGATTTCTGTCTGGTTGACAGGGATGATTATTCAGGAGAAGGAGCAGGGTGGGAGAAGATAAAGGGTTTTTGTCAGGATGGGTATAAGACATCCACAGGGGAAACCCAGCAAGAGGTTGAAAATATATGTGTAAAGCTCAGTGTATACAATCGTGGGAATCATTTCAAGAAAGCACCAGTTTCCTGAGAAGATCAGTAACAAAGAAGAATGCAGTGATAATGGGACTGAGAAGTAAAGCTTGAAGAATTTCTAATGCAAAATGTGGGAGAGGAGAAAAAGAGGGAATTATGAATAAATATAGGTATTTGACTAAGATACTTCAATGTTCTTTTTTTTTTTTTCCCAGTTAGAGTGGGATGAAACTGAACTAGATTCTCCCAGTTTTTCCTCACCATTCTGGATGCCCTGTGAATTCTTTCCACCAAAATAGATTGCTAATCAGACCACTTTTGTCACTTCCAAGATCCCCACCTTCTTCCCAGTTACAACTTCTCCTTCCTTGCTCCTGCTTTTGTCCACCATCCCTATGACACAGCCTCCAGGAAACAGCTGGAGACCTTTGAAAACAAAATGTAAGCGCAAAGCATTCTCCTGCTTATAATCATCTCCTGGCATCCCATTACACTCAAAGAAAAGTCTGGAATCTCTTCCTTACTATGGTCCAGATCTCTTACCACGGCCCACAAGGCCCCACATAATAGGGTCCCTGACTTCCTCTCTGAGTTGGCAAATAATGTTGTACCCAGCTCATTACACTGTGGCCCCTGTGGTTTTCTGTCTCTTCCTTAAACACTCTGGGATGACTCTGCATTTAGGATCTTTGCTCTTGCAATTCTCATTCAACTATTATTTATTAATTCCTAGTATATACCAGGGAGTTTTCTAGGTGCTGGAGGGACAGCAGTGAATGAAATGACAAGAGTCGCAGTATTCATGACTCATGTCTTCAGTGACACTCTTTGAGAATCTTATCCTATTACCATAAACTGTGTTTTTAATTTTTGGAAATTATCTTCATGAACTTATCACTCTCTAAAATTATCATGCTATTTTATTTGTTTATTTATTATTTCTCTCTTTACTTCCCATATTTATTCTGGCCCCCCGTCAAAATAGAAGTACTATAGGAACAGGATACCTGGAGTGCCCATCACATGTGGGTGCTCAATAAATATTTGCTCAGTGAATGAATAAAGGAGTAATTATATTGTTAGTAAATAGATGATAATAGTGATAAATTGTAGGTGATTTTGTTCTTGATTCTTTAGCACTGTGAAAATATACCACATATCATCTAGTGTGCTAAAACACATCATCCAAAAATTATAAGTAAAAATGAAAAGATGTTGAGTTAGATGACTTTCCTCTTGACTGCTTCTCTTTCCTTTCTTCTAACCCCAAGCCCAAATGTATATGTGAGTCAAGAAGGGAATATGTTGTATTTTGTCCTGCAGTCTACTGAAGCTCAAGTAGGTGGACTGGCGAGAGGTTTTACATACAATCATAGACCTTCAGAAATCAGGTGATTCCTTTCATTTAGGCTACATACTTCCAGGAACTGTGTCTTCCCAGTAGAGCAAAGAAGGGAAAATCTATTTATGAGCTATTTGTTTATTCCTTTCCTTACTGACTCTTTCCTTCATTCTGTGTGTAAGATATTATGCTACGTAGCATAAAATTATCGTGTTATGGCCTTTATTTCTTATGGCCTAATAGTTTTAACTATCTTTTTACCTTATTCATCAAGCAATCCAGGTGTTGACATATTTCCTTTCATAAAGGCAGAAATCCACCAGGATGGGATAATTAACTTTTTGCTGAGAACACTGAGAAGGAAAACTGTATTGGTTAGCAATAGCTGCTCTAACAAATTTAAACCTCAGTACAGTCCCATTCTAGAAGGTACTTTTTCTCTCAGGTAAAACCAGTCACTGGTGGAGGATGTTGGAGGCACCAGGGTTTTTTTGTCCTGGAAGACAGGCCCAAGCTCCTTCAGTGCAGGGCTCTTAACAGTCATTTTGAAGGAGTATTGGAGTTTTTGGATTGTTTGTTTTAAATGGGCCTGTACACTCCATGTTTTCCCTTACATTTGTGTGCATGTCCTTAGATGCAAGTCAGTTCCATGACCACTCCTTATTGCAAGAGAAAATTAGAAAAGTAGTGTAGGTTCATGCCCAAGGGAAATAAAAGCTAAACCAATTTGGTAAACAGCAATCCAGTGCCTGCCACTGAAGTATAGCTCTCAGGTCAGTATAAAATCTAGGGAATTATATTAAAGCCAGAGTAATCATTATATAAACTTGATGATGTTTTATCAGATATCAGCATATAATAGTCATAAAAATGACTTGTCACTCCACCATTGAACTGCTTTTTACCTTTGTCAAATCCCCATTGGACAAATTGGTGTCGGTCTATTTCTGGGTCCTTGATTCTGTTTTACTTAACTATCTTTATTCTGTTCCATTTGTCAATCCCTTCACCAACACCACACACTTCTGATTAATCTAGCTATAGATCTTGAAATTGGGTAGAAGTATTCTTTTGGTTTTCTTCTTCAGTTTTATTTCTCTTCTTTTTCTAGGTTCTGAAGCAGAGAGCTTATTGTTTTGAAATGCCTTTTGTTTTTAGACAGGGAGAGACTGAGAAAGAGAGAGAGAGAGAGACAGGGAAGGGGTGCAGAGAGAGAGAGAGAGAGAGACAGAGAAGGGGTACAGAGAGAGAGAGAGAGAGAGAGAGAGATTATTAAGAGCCTCCATTCCCAGCACTAGCACAATGCAGGTTCAGTCTCACAACCCCGAGTTTGATTATGACCTGAGTCAAAATCAAGAGTTGGACTAACTGACTGAGCCACCCATATGCTCATCCTCCTTTCTAACATACGCATTGAGTGCTCTACATTGTGCTGTCCATTGATTTAGCTGTGTCCCACAAATTTTAATATGTTGTATGTCCATTTTCCTTCACTTCAGTGCATTGAGATTCTATCTTTCATCTTTGAACATGTAGAATGTTACTTTCTCAGTGTTTGGATATTTGTTATATTTCTCATTTGGATACCTAGTTTGCTTGTTTTTTTAAAAAAAAATTTAATATTTTATTTACTTGACAGAGAGAAATCACAAGCAGGCAGAGAGGCAGGCAGAAAGAGAGGAGGAAGCAGGCTCCCCGCTAAGCAGAGAGCCCGATGCGGGGCTCGATCCCAGAACCCTGGGATCATGACCTGAGCTGAAGGCAGAGGCTTTAACCCACTGAGCCACACAGGCGCTCCCCTAGTTTGCTTTTTAAAAAGAAACTGAGTGGAAGTGTTGGGTCACTATACTGTGCACCCGAAATGCATATTATACTGCTTGTTCACTGGAATTTAAATCCAGGCCTTGAAAAAGAAAAGGAACCGTGAACTGTTTTCAAGAGTGAGCTCTATCATCTTGCATTCCCAACAACGATGCAGGAGCGATCCAGTCATTCCACATCCTGCCTTGCATTGGGTAGTGGGGTCTCTCTCTCCCTCTCCGGTGCATTTGGTTTGCATCACGGTGATAGGTGTGCAGTGAGCGCTCATTGGAGTTTGAATTTGAATTGACCCGATGGCAACTTTTTATGGGGTTTCCGTCTGTAACTCTTTGGTAAAGTGTTTCGGTCTTTTGCCCATTTTTTTGTTTTTTGTTTTTTTCATACTGGATGGCTTGCTTCTTTGGGGGTCAATTTTGAGGTTCTCTCCTTCAGAAAGGAGTCCTTTATGAGGTATGTGGTTTGCACCTATTTTCTCCCAGTTTGTAGCTTCCCTTTTGGGTTTTCTTCACAAGGTGTTTCACACAGGACAGACTTCCAATTCTGATTGTTGGATCATGTCTAATGAATCAACTTTTCCTGTATGGAAAATGATTTGATGACCCTTTGGAGGATTCTTTACCCAGGTGTCCATTCTGGAAATTGTTTCCCTGTAAGATTTATCATTTGACCTATAAGGCGGTGATTAATTTTGAGTTAATGTAACAAATTTTTTTTTTCTTTTAGAGAGAGTGAGCATGCGCATGAGTGGGGCGTGGGGTGGAGGGAGAAGCGAAAAAAGCGTCCTTAAGCAGACTCCCCAGTGAGCTTGGAGCCTGATTTTGTCCCGGGACCCTGAGAGCATGACAAGAGCCGAAATGAAGAGCTGGCTACCTCAGCTACTGAGTCACCCAGGCACCCCGAGTTAAGTTTTGTACAGAGGATGAGACTTCGATTGTGGTCCTTGTCCTCCTCGCCTCCACCTCCACCTCCTCCTCCTCTCTGCCCCTCCCTCTTCTTCTTCTCCTTCTTCTTCTTTGTCTCTGGAAGTCCACTTGCTCTAGCACCATTTATTCAAAATTCTGTCACTCCTCCATTGAATTGCTTTTCCCCTTTGTCAGAACCCCATTGACATGTTGGTTGTCGGTCTCTTTCTGGGTTTGATCCTGTTCCACTTATCTAAGTTTATACTGTTCCATTTGTCTATCCCTTCACCAACACCACACACTTTTGATGACTATAGCTGTTGATCTTGAAATTGGGTAGAAGGATTCCTTTGGTTTTCTTCTTTAGTTTTACTTTCTCATCTTTTTCTAGGTTCTGAAGCGGAGAGCTTGTTTTGAGACAAGGAGAGACTGAGAGAGAGAGAGAGAGACAGGGAAGCGGTATAGACAGAGGGGGGAGGGATTAATAAGCAGGCTCCATGCCCAGCACCAGCACAATGCAGGTTCAGTCTCACAACCCCAAGTTTGATCAAGGCCCGAGTCAAAATCAAGAGTTGTGCTAACTGACTGGGCCTCCCAGGTGCTCTTCCTTCTTTCTAACATATGCATCGAGTGCTCTACATGGTGCTTTCCATTGATTTAGCTGTGTTCCACACATTTTCATATGCTGTATGTTCATTTCCCTTCACTTCAATGCATTGAGATTTGATCTTTGATCTTTGTTCATCTAGAATGGTACTTTCTCAGTGTTTGGATATTTGTTATCTTTCGCCTTTGGATACCTAGTTTGCTTTTTAAATTTTTTTTTTTTTAATCTTTTAATTGTACTTCCGAGAAATTGATCGATAGGGTTGTATTTGTTTCAGGTGTACAATATAGCGATTCCCCTCCCCTACCCCAACTGCTGTCAGCTCCTGTTGCAGGCACTGATGTGCCTTGGAGACTCAGGTGCACCTCCCCCACCCCTCCTCCCTTCAGCTCCTGTTGCCAGGCACTGGTTTGCATTGGAGATGGAACACTCGTAGGGGTTCCAAGCACTTCCTAGTGGCCCAGAAGACACTGGTGATAAGAGACAAAGCCACAACGCTCTTTGGAGCCAGCGGGTGGCCATCCAAATGCCTCCCCACACAGTTCTGGAGCCGCTGTGGGCTGTCCTGGAGCAGCTGTGAGCTGCTGGGTTGGTGATAGACGAACGTTGGCCACATGTGCCACGAGTCTCTGGGTTTCGCTGGGAGATCCTGGTGTGCACTGCAGTGGTGGTGTTCCTGCACTCAGCTTCCGAAGAAGAAAGGGGCATTGTGCCCAGAATGAGGAAGTCTCAGGAAAAGGCATGGAGAAGACCGAACCGGACGCACAAGCCCGTGGAGCTGTCGCGTCATCGGAGCAGAAGGCCAGTCCTCTCCCGTTCCAGCTTCTTGCTCTGGCTGCCCTGAATCAAGATGCCGGGTATTGGTCAGTGGGAAACACCACGCAACTGCTGAAGGGAGTTCGGGAAAGGCTGTTGAAGAGCCCTCAGCAGCTGCCTCCTGAAAATCCCATCTGTGGAGCAGCCCAGGAAGATGGAGAAGCCCTGGTGAGGAAAACACCAGAAGGCTTCAAGGACAGCCGTGATCTGCAGGCAAGTGCAGACCCGCTGGTTCAGGAGATTGGCAGCTGTGGACAGAGAGTGCAGGACGAGGCAGGGCAGGCAGGCAGGCCAGAGCTTCCTGAAGGAGGAGTGCGGCGGCAGGCCAGCGCTGAGGGCCAGAGCCAACAGCACACCCTCAGCCAGATCCTCCTGAAGGGGATGCATGTGCTAGAGCTGCTTGGAGATCATCTGGAAGGTGGGGGCTCAAGGAGGCAGGTGGAGACTGGCTCCTCCTCTCCTGACCACGTGCCCTCAGGCGGGAGCCCCGTGAACCAATTAAAGCCGTCCAGGGCACTGAAGAAGGCACGTCAGAGGAATGAAGAGCTCCCAAGAAACCCAACAAGCCACCAAGCTGAGCAAGGACCTGTTCACCTTCGGAACACCCTCCTGGACGGTGAGATTCCGAAGTTGCGCCTGAAGCTTGAGGCAGAGCCGAAGCTGTGCGAAGAGCACCTCAGACACCTGGAGAGGAAGATGATGGAGAAGAAGGCACGCTGCCTGCAAGTGAAGAACGAGCTTGCCAAGGTGCGCAGGAAGGCGGATGCTGCCCACTGGCACTTGGGCCTCTATAGGAACATGGCCGCCGACCTGCACCGAGAATGGCAGCAAATCGCCTCCTTGCATGAGCGGGAGCGCCTCCTGGTGGAGAAGAGGAGTGAGGAGAGCCAGAAGGCTGTCCTGTGGGCAGAGAGGGAGTTCCAAAGGCTCCAGGCCCAAAACCATTGCCTCAGGCAGAAGCTGGCCAACTCTGGGCCCAAGGTCCAGCCTGTCTCCGGGGGGCCTCCTGCCCCTGCTCCTGCTGTTCCGGGCACAGCCTCCAAATACCCTCAAGGGCCAAAGGCTCCCCTGAAACCCAGGAAGCCCAAGAAGGGAGCAAGGATGCACTGGCCAGACTCCAAGTTCTCGGGTCCCCTGCAGGTCTGATTCCCTTGCCCAGCAGCCACCAACACTCACAACCAGAGCACCAAAGCTCCTGTGCTTACCCCTTCAGCCATACCCATGGCTCCTTTGAGTTGAGATCCACCCCATCCTTTAGCCTGATGCTCCATATTCCCTGGAGCCGTATGAGTGTGAGAGAATATTTTTCAGTGTTCAGCGTAACACAAATAAAAATAAAAATATCCAATGGCTGAGACTACTGCTACTGAGAATGGATTTGAGTAAGGGATTCTATGCCAAGCAAGGGACGGTTTGAAGTGTCTTTTATCGATCCCTTAATCGTCCCAATAACCCAGTGTGTCATGTCTGACTGAGGTTCAGACAGGGGAAACAACTTGCCCCAAGATCACACAGCTAGTGAATTTCAGAGCTCCCGTTCCAAACCAGGGTTGTCTAATGATCACCTGCTGTGCCAATAACTTCTACTACTATGCCTACTACTGTTCTTCTTCTTCTTCTTCTTCTTCTTCTTTGGAGAGACAGAAAGGGTGACGGCGCACACATACACACACACACACACAAAGGAACGCACACACATGCAGGCGGGGGAGGGGCCGAGTTAGAGAGATTCCTCGACAGGCTTGGGACTCAAGTGCTGAACCAGACGCTGGTCTGGATTTCCCAGATCAAGTGATCAGCCCTGAACCGAAATCAGGAGCCAGACACTGAAATGACAGGCACCCTTGGGCAAGGAACTTCTAGGCAAGCTGCTGAAGGATCCCAGAAGGGCTTGGTAAAATGTTCCCCTCGTTCACGTCCTAGGATGTGATGATTCTATGCAAAGATAATAGTGCATATAATATAATCTAACATAATATATAATAATATAAGGATGCAGAGATTATAGTGGTGGCTAGCTGAGGTCAAGTCCCAGCCAAGTAGGGAGGGCAGCCTTTAAGGGTCTCCAACGATTCCCATCTTGGGTACACATCGTTTTGTGTTCCATACTCCACCTCTTGATTCGAGTCAGAACTACTGACTCCCTTGTAAAGGACAGAATGTGGCCAAAGTGATAGGATGTCCCTTCGGAGGTGAGTTTACAAAGAGACTGGTCTCCTCTTGGGCTTGCCCGCCCTCCGTCCCTCCCTCCCTCATCTGTTCCCAGGGAAGCCAGCTGCTCCTTGGGAGCTTTATGCTGGAGAGGCCCATGGGGCAAGGAATGACTATTTCTTGCTTCCAGCAATGGAGGGCCTCTGGCTGCTCACAGCCAGCTGAGTGAGCTCAAAAGCAGACTTACCCCCAACAAGCCCGCAGATGACTGAAGATCCAGAGGCCCTCTGGACTGCAGCCTTGTGAGAGATCCTGAGCCACAGGGACCTGGCTAGTTGCACCTGGATGGCTGGCCCACAGAAACCATATCAGGTTATGAATGTTGTTTTAGGCCCATTGGTTCGGGGAAAACCTTCAAGAAAGACAGGAGTGGGAAGCCAAATGTTTGGCTGCTGACCACCCCCCTCTCCTGGGGTTGAAATTCCAGGGAAATGAAGAGATGGTAGAATCGCCTGAGAGATGAGGGTAAATAATGGAAGAGAGAGGACGTCTATTCTGTTGGCCATGGATCTCTCTGAGAGGACATCCTCTCACTTGATCCTCCCGTGTCGATAGGTGGCAAATGCAGGACGAGACACCTGGCAGGGTGGTCCAAGTCGGCTGAGAGCACTCGACCCAGCCCCGCAGAGCCTCCTAGAAGGCAGAGAAAGAGTCCAGAAGTTCCCTGGGGCCCCTAGAGAAGGCACAGAAATTAGATGAGTTGAAAGCCCAGGACCTGGTCATTGGACTTCTGGGCTAGAGGGGAGATGGCCTGTGGAAGGGCCACTGCCCGCAACTGCTGTTGGACCAGACCCCTCCTGTCTGCTTTGGGAGACTGGGGGTGAATAAGAGAATGATTTCGTGTAGAAGAGATGGTGTTCTAATGCTTGGCAGGTTTCAACTCCTTGAAATCGTTGACATTCCTTTTCTCCTTGTCCCCAGGACCACCATGAATGGGAAGGGGCCTTCAAAGAAGCAAGATGAGAACATCTCTTACAAGGCTGTCCAGTGTCAATATCCAACCACTGCAGTCACTTCTACCCCCTTGGCAGCCCCACTGCTTCCATCAGGACACAGATCCGTTCCTGTCCAGGTTTTTGAGCAAACGTAAGTTTGGATTTCTCTCAGAGAAATGCCAAGAGTGCAATGACTGGGGTCCTAGGGTGGTTGCAAGTCTAGTTTTCAGAGAAACTGTGTGGAGGGTTGGGTCACTCTACTGTGCACCCGAAAAGCATATTCTATTGCTTGTTCCCTGGAATTTAAATCCAGGCCTTGAAAAAGAAAAGGAACTGTGAACTGTTTTCAAGAGGGAGCTCTATCCTCTTCCATTCCCAACAGCGATGCAGGAGCGATCCAGTCGTTCCACATCCTGCCTTGCATTGGGGAGTGGGGTCTCTCTCTCCCTCTCGGGTGCATTTGGTTTGCATCATGGTGATAGGTGTGCAGTGAGAGCTCATTGGAGTTTGAATTTGAATTGCCCCGATGGTATCTTTTTATGGGATTTCCATCTGTATACTCTTTGGTAAAGGGTTTCGGTCTTTTGCCCATGTTTTTGTTTTTGTTCTTTTCAGACTGGATGGCTTGCTTCTTTGGGGGTCCACTTTTGAGGTTCTCTCCTTCCGACAGGAGTCCTTTATCAGGTATGTGGTTTGCACCTATTTTCTCCCAGTTTGTAGCTTCCCTTTTGGGTCTTCTTCACAAGGTGTTTCACACATTACAGACTTCCAATTCTGATTGTTGGATCATGTCTAATGAATCAACTCTTCTTGAACGGAACATGATTTGATGTCCAGTCGGAGGATTCTTTACCTAGCTGTCCATTCTGGACATTTTTTCCCTATAAGATTTATCATTTTACATAGAAGGCGGTGATTAATTTTGAGTTAATTTAACAAAATTTTTTTTTCTTTTTGAGAGAGTGAGCATGCGCATGAGTGGGGCGTGGGGTGGAGGGAGAAGCGAAAAGAGCGTCCTTAAGCAGACTCCCCAGTGAGCTTGGAGCCTGATTTTGTCCCGGGACCCTGAGAGCATGACAAGAGCCGAAATTAAGAGCTGGCTGCCTCAGCGACTGAGTCACCCAGGCGCCACGAGTTCAGTTTTGTACAGAGGATGAGCCTTCGATTGTGGTCCTCGTCCTCCTCTTCCTCCACCTCCACCTCCTCCTCCTCTCTGCCCCTCCCTCTTCTTATTCTCCTTCTTCTTCTTTGTCTCTGGAAGTCCACTTGCTCTAGCACGATTTATTCAAAACGCTGTCACTCCTCCATTGAATTGCTTTTCCCCTTTGTCAGAATCCCATTGACATGTTGGTTGTTGGTCTCTTTCTGGGTTTGATCCTGTTCCACTTATCTATCTTTATACTGTTCCATTTGTCTATCCCTTCACCAACACCACACATTTTTGATTACTATAGCTGTAGATCTTGAAACTGGGTGGAAGGATTCCTTTGGTTTTCTTCTTTAGTTTTATTTTCTCATCTTTTTCTAGGTTCTGATGTGGAGAGCTTATTGTTTTGAGACAGGGAGAGACAGAGAGAGAGAGAGAGAGAGAGAGGGAGAGAGAGACAGGAAAGGGGTACAGAGAGAGAGAGATAGAGACGGATTATTAAGCAGCCTCCATGCCAGCACCAGCACAATGCAGGTTCAGTCTCACAACCCCGAGTTTGATCATGACCCGAGTCCAAATCAAGAGTTGGACTAACTGACTGAGCCTCCCAGATGCTCCTCCTCCTCTCTAACATAGGCAGTGATTGCTCTACATGGTGCTGTCCATTGATTGAGCTGTGTCCCACACATTTTCATATGTTGTATGTTCATTTACCTTCACTTCAATGCATTGAGATTTGATCTTTGATCTTTGATCATCTAGAATGTTACTTTCTCAGTGTTTGGATATTTGTTATCTTTCTCCTTTGGATACCTAGTTTGCTTTTTAAATATATATTTTTTTTAATGTTGAAATTGTACTTCCGAGAAATTGATCGATAGGGTTGTCTTTGTTTCAGGTGTACAATATAGCGATTCCCCTCCCCTACCCCACCTGCCGTCAGCTCCGGTTGCAGGCACTGATGTGCCTTGGAGACTCAGGTGCACCTCCCCCACCCCTCCTCCCTTCAGCTCCTGTTGCCAGGCACTGGTTTGCGTTGGAGACGGAACCCTCGTAGTGGTTCCAAGCACTACCTAGTGGCCCAGAAGACACTGGTGATCGGAGACCAAGCCACAAGGCTCTTTGGAGCCAGCTGGTGGCCATCCAGATGCCTCCCCACACAGTTGTGGAGCCGCTGTGCGCTGTCCTGGAGCAGCTGTGGGCTGCTGGGTTGGTGATAGACGAACGTTGGCCACATGTGCCACGAGTCTCTGGGTTTCGCTGGGAGATCCTGGTGTGCACTGCAGTGGTGGTGTTCCTGGGAAAGAGTGCACTCAGCTTCCGAAGAAGAAAGGGGCAGTGTGCCCAGAACGAGGAAGTCTCTGGAAAAGGCATGGAGAAGACCGAACCGGACACACAAGCCCGTGGAGCTGTCGCATCATCCGAGCCGAAGGCCAGTCCTCTCCCGTTCCAGCTTCTTGCTCTGGCTGCCCTGAATCAAGATGCCGGGTATTGGTCAGTGGGAAACACCACGCAACTGCTGAAGGGAGTTCGGGAAAGGCTGTTGAAGAGCCCTCAGCAGCTGCCTCATGAAAATCCCATCTGTGGAGCAGCCCAGGAAGATGGAGAAGCCCTGGTGAGGAAAACACCAGAAGGCTTCAAGGACAGCCGTGATCTGCAGGCAAGTGCAGACCCGCTGGTTCAGGAGATTGGCAGCTGTGGACAGAGAGTGCAGGACGAGGCAGGGCAGGCAGGCAGGCCAGAGCTTCCTGAAGGAGGAGTGCGGCGGCAGGCCAGCGCTGAGGGCCAGAGCCAACAGCACACCCTCAGCCAGATCCTCCTGAAGGGGATGCATGTGCTAGAGCTGCTTGGAGATCATCTGGAAGGTGGGGACTCAAGGAGGCAGGTGGAGACTGGCGCCTCCTCCCCTGACCACGTGCCCTCAGGCGGGAGCCCCGTGAACCAATTAAAGCCGTCCAGGGCACTGAAGAAGGCACGTCAGAGGAATGAAGAGCTCCCAAGAAACCCAACAAGCCACCAAGCTGAGCAAGGACCTGTTCACCTTCGGAACACCCTCCTGGACGGTGAGATTCCGAAGTTGCGCCTGAAGCTTGAGGCAGAGCCGAAGCTGTGCGAAGAGCACCTCAGACACCTGGAGAGGAAGATGATGGAGAAGAAGGCACGCTGCCTGCAAGTGAAGAACGAGCTTGCCAAGGTGCGCAGGAAGGCGGATGCTGCCCACTGGCACTTGGGCCTCTATAGGAACATGGCCGCCGACCTGCACCGAGAATGGCAGCAAATCGCCTCCTTGCATGAGCGGGAGCGCCTCCTGGTGGAGAAGAGGAGTGAGGAGAGCCAGAAGGCTGTCCTGTGGGCAGAGAGGGAGTTCCAAAGGCTCCAGGCCCAAAACCATTGCCTCAGGCAGAAGCTGGCCAACTCTGGGCCCAAGGTCCAGCCTGTCTCTGGGGGGCCTCCTGCCCCTGCTCCTGCTGTTCCGGGCACAGCCTCCAAATACCCTCAAGGGCCAAAGGCTCCCCTGAAACCCAGGAAGCCCAAGAAGGGAGCAAGGGTGCACTGGCCAGACTCCAAGTTCTCGGGTCCCCTGCAGGTCTGATTCCCTTGCCCAGCAGCCAGCAACACTCACGACCAGAGCACCAAAGCTCCTGTGCTTACCCCTTCAGCCATACCCATGGCTCCTTTGACTTGAGATCCACCCCATTCTTTAGCCTGATGCTCCATATTCCCTGGAGCCGTATGAGTGTGAGAGAATATTTTTCAGTGTTAAGCGTAACACAAATAAAAATAAAAATATCCAATGGCTGAGACTCCTTCTACTGAGAATGGATTTGATTAAGGGATTCTATGCCAAGCAAGGGACGGTTTGAAGTGTCTTGTATCGATCCCTTAATCGTCCCAATAACCCAGTGGGTCATGTCTGACTGAGGTTCAGACAGGGGAAACAACTTGCCCCAAGATCACACAGCTAGTGAATTTCAGAGCTCCCGTTCCAAATCAGGGTTGTCTAATGATCACCTGTTGTGCCAATAACTTCTACTACTATGCCTACTACTTTCTTCTTCTTCTTCTTCTTCTTCTTCTTCTTCTTCTTCTTCTTCTTCTTCTTCTTTCTTCTTCTTTCTTCTTCTTTCTTCTTCTTCTTCTTCTTCTTTGGAGAGACAGAAAGGGTGACGGCGCACACATACACACACACACACACAAAGGAACGCACACACATGCAGGCGGGGGAGGGGCCCAGTAAGAGAGATTCCTCGACAGGCTTGGGACTCAAGTGCTGAAGCAGACGCTGGTCTGGATTTCCCAGATCACGTGATCAGCCCTGAACCGAAATCAGGAGCCAGACACTGAACTGACAGGCACCCTTGGGCAAGGAACTTCTAGGCAAGCTGCTGAAGGATCCCAGAAGGGCTTGGTAAAATGTTCCCCTCGTTCACGTCCTAGGATATGATGATTATATGCAAAGATAATAGTGCATATAATATAATCTAACATAATATATAATAATATAAGGATGCAGAGATTATAGTGGTGGCTAGCTGAGGTCAAGTCCCAGCCAAGTAGGGAGGGAAGCCTTTACGGGTCTCCAACGATTCCCACCTTGGGTACACATCGTTTTGTGTTCCATACTCTACCTCTTGATTCGAGTCAGAACTACTGACTCCCTTGTAAAGGACAGAATGTGGCCAAAGTGATAGGATGTCACTTCGGAGGTGAGTTTACAAAGAGACTGGTCTCCTCTTGGGCTTGCCCTCCCTCCGTCCCTCCCTCCCTCATCTGTTCCCAGGGAAGCCAGCTGCTCCTTGGGAGCTTTATGCTGGAGAGGCCCACGGGGCAAGGAATGACTATTTCTTGCTTCCAGCAATGGAGGGCCTCTGGCTGCTCACAGCCAGCTGAGTGAGCTCAAAAGCAGACTTACCCCCAACAAGCCCGCAGATGACTGAAGATCCAGAGGCCCTCTGGACTGCAGCTTTGTGAGAGATCCTGAGCCACGGGGACCTGGCTATTTGCACCTGGATGGCTGGCCCACAGAAACCATATCAGGTTATGAATGTTGTTTTAGGCCCATTGGTTCGGGGAAAACCTTCAAGAAAGACAGGAGTGTGAAGCCAAATGTTTGGCTTCTGACCCACCCCCCCCTCTCCTGGGGTTGAAATTCCAGGGAAATCAAGAGATGGTAGAAACGCCTGAGAGATGAGGCTAAACAATGGAAGAGAGAGGACATCTATTCTGATCGCCATGGATCTCTCTGAGAGGACATCCTCCCACTTGATCCTCCTGTGTCGAAGGGTGGCAAATGCAGGAGGAGACACCTGGCAGTGTGGTCCAAGTCGGCTGAGAGCACTCGACCCAGCCCCACAGAGCCTCCTAGAAGGCAGAGAAAGAGCCCAGAAGTTCCCTGGGGCCCCTAGAGAAGGCCCCTAGAGAATGAGATGAGTTGAAAGCCTGGGACCTGGTCGTTGGACTTCTAGACTGGAGGGGAGATGGCCTGTGGAAGGGCCACTGCCCGCAACCCCTGTTGGACCAGACCCCTCCTGTCTGCTTTGGGAGACTGGGGGTGAATATGAGAATGAATTCATGTCGAAGAGATGGTGTTCTAATGCTTGGTTTCAACTTCTTGAAATCTTTGACATTCCTTTTCTCCTTGTCCCCAGGACCACCATGAATGGGAAGGGGCCTTCAAAGAAGCAAGATGAGAACATCTCTTACAAGGGCTGTCCAGTGTCAATATCCAACCACTGCAGTCACTTCTACCCCCTTGGCAGCCCCACTGCTTCCATCAGGACACAGATCCGTTCCTGTCCAGGTTTTTGAGCAAACGTAAGTTTGGATTTCTCTCAGAGAAATGCCAAGAGTGCAATGACTGGGGTCCTAGGGTGGTTGCAAGTCTAGTTTTCAGAGAAACTGTGTGGAGGGTTGGGTCACTATACTGTGCACCCGAAAAGCATATTCTATTGCTTGTTCCCTGGAATTTAAATCCAGGCCTTGAAAAAGAAAAGGAACTGTGAACTGTTTTCAAGAGGGAGCTCTATCATCTTCCATTCCCAACAGCGATGCAGGAGCGACCCAGTCGTTCCACATCCTGCCTTGCATTGGGGAGTGGGGTCTCTCTCTCCCTCTCGGGTGCATTTGGTTTGCATCATGGTGATAGGTGTGCAGTGAGAGCTCATTGGAGTTTGAATTTGAATTGCCCCGATGGTAACTTTTTTTTTTTTTTTTTTTTAGATTTTTTTTTTTTATTTTTGTTTATTTGACAGAGAGAGAGATCACAAGTAGGCAGAGAAGCAAGCAGAGAAAGAGGAGGAAGCAGGCTCCCTGCAGAGCAGAGAGACCGACACGCGGCTCGATCCCAGGACCCTGAGATCATGACCTGAGCTGAAGGCAGCGGCTCAATCCACTGAGCCACCCAGGCGCCCCCGATGGTAACTTTTTATGGGATTTCCATCTGTATACTCTTTGGTAAAGGGTTTCGGTCTTTTGCCCATTTTTTGGTTTTTGTTCTTTTCAGACTGGATGGCTTGCTTCTTTGGGGGTCAACTTTTGAGGTTCTCTCCTTCCGACAGGAGTCCTTTATCAGGTATGTGGTTTGCACCTATTTTCTCCCAGTTTGTAGCTTCCCTTTTGGGTCTTCTTCACAAGGTGTTTCACACATTACAGACTTCCAATTCTGATTGTTGGATCATGTCTAATGAATCAACTCTTCTTGAACGGAACATGATTTGATGTCCAGTCGGAGGATTCTTTACCTAGCTGTCCATTCTGGACTTTTTTTCCCTATAAGATTTATCATTTTACATAGAAGGCGGTGATTAATTTTGAGGTAATTTAACAAAATTTTTTTTCTTTTTGAGAGAGTGAGCATGCGCATGAGTGGGGCGTGGGGTGGAGGGAGAAGCGAAAAGAGCGTCCTTAAGCAGACTCCCCAGTGAGCTTGGAGCCTGATTTTGTCCCGGGACCCTGAGAGCATGACAAGAGCCGAAATGAAGAGCTGGCTGCCTCAGCGACTGAGTCACCCAGGCGCCACGAGTTCAGTTTTGTACAGAGGATGACTTCGATTGTTGTCCTTGTCCTCCACCTCCACCTCCTCCTCCTCTCTGCCCCTCCCTCTTCTTCTTCTCCTTCTTCTTCTTTGTCTCTGGAAGTCCACTTGCTCTAGCACCATTTATTCAAAATGCTGTCACTTCTCCATTGAACTGCTTTTCCCCTTTGTCAGAACCCCATTGACATGTTGGTTGTCGGTCTCTTTCTGGGTTTGATCCTGTTCCACTTATCTATCTTTATACTGTTCCATTTGTCTATCCCTTCACCAACACCACACAGTTTTGATTACTATAGCTGTAGACCTTGAAATTGGGTGGAAGGATTCCTTGGGTTTTCTTCTTTAGATTTATTTTCTCACCTTTTTCTAGGTTCTGACGTGGAGAGCTTATTGTTTTGGTTTTTTTTTTTTTCCATTTTATTTATTTTTTCAGCGTAACAGTATTCATTCTTTTTGCACAACACCCAGTGCTCCATGCAAAACGTGCCCTCCCCATTACCCACCACCTGTTCCCCCAACCTCCCACCCCTGACCCTTCAAAACCCTCAGGTTGTTTTTCAGAGTCCATAGTCTCTTATGGTTCGCCTCCCCTCCCCAATGTCCATAGCCTGCTCCCCCTCTCCCAATCCCACCTCCCCCCAGCAACCCCCAGTTTGTTTTGTGAGATTAAGAGTCATTTATGGTTTGTCTCCCTCCCAATCCCATTTGAGACAAGGAGAGACTGAGAGAGAGAGAGAGAGAGAGAGGTAGACAGGGAAGGGGTACAGAGAGAGAGAGAGAGAGACAGATTATTAAGCAGCCTCCATGCCCAGCACCAGCACAATGCAGGTTCAGTCTCACAACCCTGAGTCTGATCATGACCCGAGTCAAAATCAAGAGTTGGACTAACTGACTGAGCCTCCCAGATGCTCCTCCTCCTTTCTAACATCGGCATCGAGTGCTCTATATGGTGCTGTCCATTGATTGAGCTGTGTCCCACAAATTTTCACATGTTGTATTTTCATTTTCCTTCACTTCAATGCATTGAGATTTGATCTTTGATATTTGATCATCTAGAATGTTACTTTCTCAGTGTTTGGATATTTGTTATCTTTCTCCTTTGGATACCTAGTTTGCTTTTTAAATGCTTTTTTTTTTTTAATGTTTAAATTGTACTTCCGAGAAATTGATCGATAGGGTTGTCTTTGTTTCAGGTGTACAATATAGCGATTCCCCTCCCCTACCCCAACTGCTGTCAGCTCCTGTTGCAGGCACTGATGTGCCTTGGAGACTCAGGTGCACCTCCCCCACCCCTCCTCCCTTCAGCTCCTGTTGCCAGGCACTGGTTTGCGTTGGAGACGGAACCCTCGTAGGGGTTCCAAGCACTTCCTAGTGGCCCAGAAGACACTGGTAATCGGAGACAAAGCCACAAGGCTCTTTGGAGCCAGCTGGTGGCCATCCAAATGACTCCCCACACAGTTCTGGAGCCGCTGTGGTCTGTCCTTGAGCAGCTATGGGCTGCTGGGTTGGTGATAATACGAACGTTGGCCACATGTGCCACGAGTCTCTGGGTTTCGCTGGGAGATCCTGGTGTGCACTGCAGTGGTGGTGTTCCTGGGAAAGAGTGCATTCAGCTTCCGAAGAAGAAAGGGGCATTGTGCCCAGAACGAGGAAGTCACTGGAAAAGGCATGGAGAAGACCGAACCGGACGCACAGACCCGTGGAGCTGTCGCATCATCGCAGCAGAAGGCCAGTCCTCTCCCGTTCCAGCTTCTTGCTCTGGCTGCCCTGAATCAAGATGCCGGGTATTGGTCAGTGGGAAACACCACGCAACTGCTGAAGGGAGTTCGGGAAAGGCTGTTGAAGAGCCCTCACCAGCTGCCTCCTGAAAATCCCATCTGTGGAGCAGCCCAGGAAGATGGAGAAGCCCTGGTGAGGAAAACACCAGAAGGCTTCAAGGACAGCCGTGATCTGCAGGCAAGTGCAGACCCGCTGGTTCAGGAGATTGGCAGCTGTGGACAGAGAGTGCAGGACGAGGCAGGGCAGGCAGGCAGGCCAGAGCTTCCTGAAGGAGGAGTGTGGCAGAAGGCCAGCGGTGAGGGCCAGAGCCAACAGCACACCCTCAGCCAGATCCTCCTGAAGGGGATGTGTGTGCTTCAACCATACCCATGGCTCCTTTGACTTGAGATCCACCCCATTCTTTAGCCTGATGCTCCATTTTCCCTGGAGCCGTATGAGTGTGAGAGAATATTTTTCAGTGTTAAGCGTAACACAAATAAAAATAAAAATATCCAATGGCTGAGACTACTGCTACTAAGAATGGATTTGATTAAGGGATTCTATGCCAAGCAAGGGACGGTTTGAAGTGTCCTTTATCGATCCCTTAATCGTCCCAGTAAGCCAGTGTGTCATGTCTGACTGAGGTTCAGACAGGGGAAACAACTTGCCCCAAGATCACAAAGCTGGTGAATTTCAGAGCTCCCGTTCCAAACCAGGGGTGTCTAATGATCACCTGTTGTGCCAATAACTTCTACTACTATGCCTACTACATTTCTTCTTCTTTTTCTTCTTTAGAGAGACAGAAAGGGAGAAGGCACGCGCACACACACAACACACACACACACACACACACACACACACACACAGGCAGGTGGGGGAGGGGCAGAGAGAGAGATTCCTAGACAGGATTCAGACTCACGTGCTGAAGTGGACGCTGGACTGGATTTCCAAGATCACGGGATCAGCCCTGAACCGAAATCAGGAGCCAGACACTGAACTGACAGTCACCCTTGGGCAAGGAACTTCTAGGCAAGCTGCTGAAGGATCCCAGAAGTGCTTGGTAAAATGTTCTCCTCGTTCACGTCCTAGTAAGGATGCAAAGATTTTAGTGGTGGCTAGCTGAGGTCACTTCCCACCTAAGTAGAGAGGGCAGCCTTTAAGGGTCTCCAACGATTCCCATCTTGGGTACACATCGTTTTGTGGTCCATACTCTACCTCTGATTCAAGTCAGGATATACTGACTCACTTGGAAAGGACAGAATGTGGCCAAAGTGATAGGATGTCACTTCGGAGATTAGTTTACAAGGAGACTGGTCTCCTCTTGGGTTTCCCGCCCTCCATCCCTCCCTCCCTCATCTGATCCCAGGGAAGCCAGCTGCTCCTTGTGAGCTTTATTATGGACAGGCCCATGGGGCAAGGAATGACTATTTCTTGCTTCCAGCAATGGAGGACATATGGCTGCTCACAGCCACCTGAGTGAACTCAAAAGCAGACTTAGCCCCAACAAGCCTGGAGATGACTGAAGATCCAGAGGCCCTCTTGAATGCAGCCTTGTGAGAGATCCTGAGCCACGGGGACCTCGCTTGTTGCACCTGGATGGCTGGCCCACAGAATCCATATCAGGTTATGAATGTTGTTTTAAGCCCATTGGTTCGGGGAAAGCATTCAAGAAAGACAGGTGTGTGAAGCCAAATGTTTGGCTTCTGACCCACCCCCCTCTCCTGGGATTGAAATTCCAGGGAAATCAAGAGATGGTAGAAACGCCTGAGAGTTGAGGGTAAACAATGGAAGAGAGAGAACGTCTATTCTGTTCGCCATAGATCTCTCTGAGAGGACATCCTCTCACTTGATCCTCCCGTGTCGATAGGTGGCAAATGCAGGAGGAGACACCTGGCAGTGTGGTCCAAGTCGGCTGAGAGCACTCGACCCAGGCCCGCAGAGCCTCCTAGAAGGCAGAGAAAGAGCCCAGAATTTCCCTGTGGCCCCTAGAGAAAGCACAGAAATTAGATGAGTTGAAACCCTGGGACCTGGTCATTGGACTTCTGGGCTAGAGGGGAGATGGCCTGTGGAAGGGCCACTGCCCGCAACCCCTGTTGGACCAGACCCCTCCTGTCTGCTTTGGGAGACTGGGGGTAAATAAGAGAATGAATTCGTGTAGAAGAGATGGTGTTCTAATGCTTGGCAGGTTTCAACTTCTTGAAATCATTGACATTCCTTTTCTCCTTTTCGCCATGAGTGGGAAGGGGCTTTCAAAGAAGCAAGAGGATAACATCTATTACAAGCCTGTCCAGTGTCAATATCCAACCACTGCAGTCACTTCTACCCCCTTGGCAGCCCCACTGCTTCCATCAGGACACAGATCCGTTCCTGTACAGGATTTTGAGCAAACGTAAGTTTGGATTTCTCTCAGAGAAATGCCAAGAGTGCAATGACAGGGTCATAGGGTTGTTGCAAATCTAGTTTTCAGAGAAACTGTCTGGAGGGTTGGGTCACTATACTTTGCACCCGAAAAGCCTATTATACTGCTTGTTCACTGGAATTTAAGTCCAGGGCTTGAAAAAGAGAAGGAACTGTGAACTGTTTTCAAGAGTGAGCTCTCTCATCTTCCATTCCCAACAGCGATGCTGGAGCGTTCCAGTCATTCCACATCCTGCTTTGTATTGGGTAGTGGGGTCTCTCTATCCCTCTCGGGTGCATTTGGTTTGCATCATGGTGATAGGTGTGCATTGAGAGCTCGTTGGAGTTTCAATTTGAATTGCCCCAATGCCTACTTTTTATGGGATTTCCGTCTATATACTCTTTGGTAAAGTGTTTCGGTCTTTTGCCCATTTTTTGTTTGTTTGTTTGTTTGTTTTTCTTCTGACTGGATGGCGTGCTTATTTGAGGGTCAACTTTTGAGGTTCTCTACTTCAGACAGGAGTCCTTTATCAGGTATGTGGTTTGCACCTATTTTCTCTCAGTTTGTAGCTTCCCTTTTGGGTCTTCTTCACAAGATGTTTCACACAGGACAGACTTCCAATTCTGATTGTTGGATCATGTCTAATGAATCAACTTTTCCTGTATGGAGAATGATTTGATGTCCAGTTGGAGGATTCTTTTTTTTTTTTTTTAAAGATTTTATTTATTTATTTGACAGAGAGAAATCACAAGAGAGGCAGGCAGAGAGAGAGGAAGGGAAGCAGGCTCTCCGCCAAGCAGAGAGCCCGATGCGGGACTCGATCCCAGGACCCTGAGACCATGACCCGAGCCGAAGGCAGCGGCCCAACCCACTGAGCCACCCACCTAGCTGTCCATTCTGGACATTTTTTCCCTATAAGATTTATCATTTTATATGTAAGGGGGCGATTAATTTTGAGTTAATTTAATTTTTTTTTTTCTTTTTGAGAGAGTGAGCATGCGAATGAGCAGGGCGTGGGGTGGAGGGAGAAGGGAAAAGAGCATCCTGAAGCAGACTCCCTAGTGAGCTGGGAGCGGGATTTTGACCCAGGACCCTCACAGCATGACAAGAGCCGATATCAAGAGCTGGCTGCCTCAGCGGCTGATTCACCCAGGCGCCCCGAGTTCAGTTTTATACAGAGGATGAGACTTCGATTGTGGTCCTCGTCCTCCTCGTCCTCCACCTCCAACTCCTCCTCCCCTCTACCCCTCCCTCTTCTTCTTCTACTTCTTCTTCTTTGCCTCTGGATGTCCATTTGCTCTAGTTTATTCAATTTATTTGAATTGATAAATTGATAAATTAATGCATTTATTCAAAACGCTGTCACTCCTCTATTGAACTGCTTTTCCCCTTTGTCAGTATCCCATTGGACATATTGGTTGTCCGTCTCTTTCTGGGTCCTTGATCCTGTTCCACTTATCTATGTTTATTCTGTTCCAATTGTCTATCCCTTCACCAACACCACAGAGTTTTGATTTCTTTAGCTGTAGATCTTGAAACTGGGTAGAAGGATTCCTTTGTATTTCTTCTTTAGTTTTATTTTCTCATCTTTTTCTAGGTCCTGAAGCGGAGAGCTTATTTTTGAGACAGGGCGAGACTGAGAGAGAGAGAGAGACAGGGAAGTGGTCCAGAGAGAGAGAGGGATTATTAAGCAGCCTCCATGCCCAGCACCAGCAAAATGCAGGTTCAATCTCACAACCCCGAGTTTAATCATGACCCGAGTCAAAATCAAGAGTTGGACTAACTTCCTGAGCCTCCCAGATGCTCCTCCTCCTTTCTAACATATGCATCGAGTGCTCTACATTGTGCTGTCCATTGATTTAGCTGTGTCCCACAAATTTTCATATGTTGTATGTTCATTTTCCTTCACTTCAATGCATTGAGATTTGATCTTTGATCTTTGATCACCTAGAATGTTACTTTCTCAGTGTTTGGATATTTGTTATCTTTCTCCTTTGGATACCTACTGTGCTTTTTATATTTTTTCCTTAATGTTTAAATTATATTTCCGAGAAATTGATCGATAGGGTGGTATTTGTTTCAGGTGTACAATATAGCGATTCCCCTCCCCTACCCCAACTACTGTCAGCTCCTGTTGCAGGCACTGATGTGCCTTGGAGACTCAGGTGCACCTCCCCCACCCCTCCTACCTTCAGCTCCTATTGTCAGGCACTGGTTTGCGTTGGAGATGGAACCCTCATAGGGGTTCCAAGCACTTCCTAGTGGCCCAGAAGACACTGGTGATCGGAGACCAAGCCACAAGGCTCTTTGGAGCCAGCTGGTGGCCGTCCAAATGCCTCCCCACACAGTTCTGGAGCCGCTGTGGGCTGTCCTGGAGCAGCTGTGGGCTGCTGGGTTGGTGATATACGAACGTTGGCCACATGTGCCACGGGTCTCTGAGTTTCGCTGGGAGATCCTGGTTTGCCCCGCAGTGGTGGTGTTCCTGGTAAAGTGTGGACTCAGCTTCAGAAGAGGAAAGGGGCATTGTGCCCAGAATGATGAAGTCTCTGGAAAAGGCATGGAGAAGAGCGAAACGGACGCACAAGCCCGTGGAGCTGTCGCATCATCGGAGCAGAGGTCAGTACTTTCCCGTTCCAGCTTCTTGCTCTGGCTGCCCTGAATCAAGATGCCGGGTATTGGTCAGTGGGAAACACCAGGAACTGCTGAAGGGAGTTCGGGAAAGCTGTTGAAGGGCCCTCACCAGCTGCCTCATGAAAATCCCATCTGTGGAGCAGCCCAGGAAGATGGATAAGCACTGGTGAGGAAAACAGCAGAAGGCTTCAAGGACAGCCGTGATCTGCAGGGAAGTGCAGACCCGCTAGTTCAGGAGATTGGCAGCTGTGGACAGAGAGTGCAGGACGAGGCAGGGCAGGCAGGCAGGCCAGAGCTTCCTGAAGTCAGAGTGCGTCGGCAGGGCAGCAGTGAGGGCCAGAGCGAACAGCACACCCTCAGCCAGATCCTCCTGAAGGTGATGCATGTGCTAGAGCTGCTTGGAGATCATCTGGAAGGTGGGGGCTCAAGGAGGCAGGTGGAGACTGGCTCCTCCTGCCCTGACCATGTGCTCTCAGGCGGGAGCCCCGTGAACCAAGGAAAGCCGTCCAGGGCAAAGAAGAAGGCACGTCAGAGGAATGAAGAGCTCCCAAGAAACCCAACAAGCCACCAAGCTGAGCAAGTACCTGTTCACCTTCGGAACACCCTCCTGGACGGTGAGATTCAGAAGTTGTGCCTGAAGCTTGAGGCAGAGCCTAAGCTGTGCGAAGAGCACCTCAGACACCTGGAGAGGAAGATGATGGAGGAGAAGGCACGCTGCCTGAAAGTGAAGAACGAACTTGCCAAGGTGCGCAGGAGGGCGGATGCTGCCCACTTGCACTTGGGCCTCTACAGGAACATGGCCACAGACCTGCACTAAGAATGGCGGAAAATCTCCTCCTTGCATGAGCGGGAGCGCCTCCAGGTGGAGAACAGAAGTGAGGAGAGCCAGAAGGCTGTCCTGTGGGCAGAGAGGGTGTTCCAAAGGCTCCAGGCCCAAAACCATTGCCTCAGGCAGAAGCTGGCCAACTCTGGGCCCAAGGTCCAGCCTGTCTCCGGGGGGCCTCCTGCTCCTGCTCCTGCTGTTCCGGGCACAGCCTCCAAATACCCTCAAGGGCCAAAGGCTCCCCTGAAACCCAGGAAGCCCAAGAAGGGAGCAAGGGTGCACTGGCCAGACTCCAAGTTCTCGGGTCCCCTGCAGGTCTGATTCCCTTGCCCAGCAGCCACCAACTCTCACAACCAGAGCACAAAAGATCCTCTGTTTACCCCTTAAACCATACCCTTTGCTCCTTTGTCTTGAGATCCACCCCATTATTTAGCTGATGATCCATATTCCCTCGAGCCGTATGAGTGTGTGAGAATATTCTTCAGTGTTAAGCTTAACACAAATAAAAATAAAAATATCAAAATGCTGAGACTCCTGCTACTAAGAATGGATTTTATTAAGGGATTCTATGCCAAGAAATGGAGGGTGTGAAGTGTCTTTTATCGATCACTTAATCTTCTCAATAACCCAGTGTGTCATGTCTGACTGATTTTCAGAGAGGGGAAACAACTTGCCCCAAGATCACACAGCTAGTGAATTTCAGACCTCCTGTTCCAAAAGAGGGTTGTCTAATGATTCACTGCTGTGCCAATAACTTGTACTACTATGTCTACTACTTTTCTTCTTCTTCTTCTCCTTCTCCTTCTTCTTCTTCTTCTTCTTCTTCTTCTTCTTCTTCTTCTTCTTCTTCTTCTTCTTCTTCTTCGGAGAGACGAAAGGGAGAAGGCACACACACACACACACACACACACACACACACACACACACACACACACGCAAGCGGGGGAGTGGCAGAGAGAGATTCCTAGAGGGGCTTCCGACTCAAGTGCAGAACAGGATGCTGGGCTGGATTTCACAGATCATGTGATCACACCCTGACCGAAATCAGGAACCAGACCCTGAACTGACAGGCACCCTTGTGCAAGGAACTTCTAGGTAAGCTGCTGAAGGATCCCAGAAGGGCTTGGTTAAATGTTCTCCTAATTCACATCCTAGTAAGGATGCAAATATTATAGTGGTGGCTAGCTGAGGTCAAGTCCCACCAAAGTAGGGAGGGCAGCCTTAAAGGGTCTCCAATGATTCGCATCTTGGATGCACATCATTTTGTGTTCCATACTCTACCTCTTGATTAGAGTGAGGAACTAGTGACTCACTTCTAAAGGACTGAATATGGCCAAAGTGATAGGATGTCACTTCGGAGTTTAGTTTACAAAGAGACTGATCTCCTCTTGGGCTTGCCCGCCCTTCCTCCATCCCTCATCTTTTCCCAGGGAAGCCGGCTGCTCATTGTCTGCTCTATCGTGGAGAGGCCCATGGGGCAAGTAATGAAGATTTGTTGCATCGAGCTATGGAGGACCTCTGGCTGCTCACATCCCCCTGAGTGACCTCAAAAGCAGATTTCCCCCCAAGAAGCCTGGAGATCACTTAGGATCCAGATGTCATCTTGACTGCACCCTTGTGAGAGATCCTGAGGCACAGGGACCTGACTAGTTGCACTTGGATGGCTGGCCCACAGAAACCATATGAGGTTATCAATATTGTTTTAGGCCCTTTGTTTTGCGGAAAACATTCAAGAAAGACAGGAGTGTGAATTCAAATGTTTGGCTTCTGACCCACACCCCCTCTCCTGGGCTTGAAATTCCAGGGAAATCAAGAGATGGTAGAAAGTACTGAGAGATGAGGGTAAACAATGGAAGAAAGAGGACCTCTATACTGTTTGCAATGTATCTCTCTGAGAGGACGTCCCCTCAATTGATCCTCCCGTGTCGATAGGTGGCAAATGCAAGAGGATACAACTGGCAGGGTGGTCCATGTCCGCTGAGAGCACTTGACCCAGCCCCGCAGAGCCTCCTAGAAGGCAGAGAAAGTGCCCAGAAGTTCCCTGGGGCCCCTAGAGAAGGCACAGATATTAGATGAGTTGAAAGCCTGGGACCTGGTCATTGTACTTCTGGGCTAGAGGGGAGTTGGCCTGTGGAAGGGCCACTGCCCGCAACCGCTGTTGGACCAGACCCCTCCTGTCTGCTGTGGGACACTGGGGGTGAATAAGAGAATGAATTCGTGTAGAAGAGATGGTGTTCTAATGCTTGGCAGGTTTCAACTTCTTGAAATCATTGACATTCCTTTTCTCCTTGTCCCCAGGACCACCATGAATGGGAAGGGGCCTTCAAAGAAGCAAGATGAGAACATCTCTTACAAGGCTGTCCAGTGTCAATATCCAACCACTGCAGTCACTTCTACCCCCTTGGCAGCCCCACTGCTTCCATCAGGACACAGATCCATTCCTGTACAGGTTTTTGAGCAAACGAAAGGTTTTTTTTTGTTTGTTTGTTTGTTTACAGCAATACAGTGTTCATTGTTTTGGCATCACACCCAGTGCTCCATGCAGTATGTGCCCTCCCTATTACCCACCACCTGGCTCCTCAACCTCCCACCCCCCCCGCCCCTTCAAAACCCTCTGGTTGTTTTTCAGAGTCCATAGTCTCTCATGGTTCATCTCCCTTTCCAGTTTCCCTCAACTCCCTCTCCTCTCCATCTCCCCATGTCCTCCGTGTTCTTTGTTGTGCTCCACAAATAAGTGAGACCATATGATACTTGACTCTCTCTGCTTGACTTATTTCGCTCAGCATAATCTCTTCCAGTCCCGTCCATGTTGCTACAAATTTGGGTATTCATCCTTTCTGATGGAGGCATAATACTCCATTGTGTATATGGACCACATCTTCCTTATCCATTCATCTATTGAAAGGCATCTTGGTTCTTTCCACAGTTTGATGACCGTAGCCATTGCTGCAATAAACACTGGGGTACAGATGGTCCTTCTTTTCACTACATCTGTATCTTTGGGGTAAATACCCAGCAGTGCAATTGCAGGGTCATAGGGAAGCTCTATTTTTAATTTCTTCAGGAATCTCCACACTGTTCTCCAAAGTGGCTGCACTAACTTGCATTCCCACCAACAGTGTAAGAGGGTTCCCCTTTCTCCACATCCTCTCCAACACACGTTGTTTCCTGACTTGCTAATTTTGGCCATTCTAACTGGTGTCAGGTGGTATTTCAATGTGGTTTTAATTTGAATCTCCTTGATGGCTAGTGATGATGAACATTTTTTCATGTGTCTGATAGCCATTTGTATGTCTTCGTTGGAGAAGTGTCTGTTCATATCTTCTGCCCATTTTTTGATATGATTATCTGTTTTGTGTGTGTTGAGTTTGAGGAGTTCTTTATAGACCCTGGATATCAACCTTTTGTCTGTACTGTCATTTGCAAATATCTTCTCCCATTCCGTGGGCTGCCTTTTTGTTTTGTTGACTGTTTCCTTTGCTGTGCAGAAGCTTTTGATCTTGATGAAGTCCCAAAAGTTCATTTTCACTTTTGTTTCCTTGGCCTTTGGAGACATATCTTGAAAGAAGTTCCTGTGGCTGATGTCGAAGAGGTTACTGCCTATGTTCTCCTCTAGGATTCTGATAGATTGCTGTCTCACGTTGAGGTCTTTTATCCATTTCCAGTTGATCTTTCTGTATGGTTTAAGAGAATGGTCGAGTGTCATTCTTCTACATATCGCTGTCCAGTTTTCCCAGCACCATTTATTGAAGAGACTGTCTTTTTTCCATTGAATATTTTTTCCTGTTTTGTCGAAGATTATTTCACCATAGAGTTGAGGGTCCATATCTGGGCTCTCCACTCTGTTCCACTGGTCTATGTGTCTGTTTTTATGCCAGTACCACGCTGTCTTGGTGATCACAGCTTTGTAGTAAAGCTTGAAATCGGGTAATGTGATGCCACCAGTTTTGTTTTTGTTTTTCAACATTTCCTTAGGAATTCAGGGTCTCTTATGATTCCATACAAATTTTAGGATTATTTGCTCCAGCTCTTTGAAAAATATCGGTGGAATTTTGATGGGAATGGCATTAAAAGTATAGATTGCTCTAGGCAGTATAGACATTTTAACAATGTTTATTCTTCCAATCCAAGAGCATGGAGCAGTCTTCCATCTTTTGGTGTCTTCTTCAATTTCTTTCATGAGTGTTCTGTAGTTCCTCGAGTACAGGTCCTTTACCTCTTTGGTTAGATTTATTCCCAGGTATCTTATGTTTCTTGGTGCTATAGTAAATGGAATCGATTCTCTAATTTCCCTTTCTGTATTTTCATTGTTAGTGTATAAGAAAGCCACTGATTTCTGTACATTGACTTTGTATCCTGCCATGTTACTGAATTGCTGTATGAGTTCTAGTAGTTTGGGGGTGGAGCCTTTGGGGTTTTCCATATAAAGAATCATGTCATCTGCGAAGAGAGAGAGTTTGACTTCTTCCTTGCCAATTTGGATACCTTTGATTTCTCTTTGTTGTCTGATTGCCATTGCTAGAACTTCTAATACTATGTTGAACAAGAGTGGTGAGAGTGGGCATCCTTGTCGTGTTCCTGATCTCAACGGGAAGACTGCAAGCTTTTTCCCATTGAGGATGATATTTACTGTGGGTCTTTCATAGATAGATTTTATGAAGTTCAGTATATCCCTATACTTTGAAGCGTTTTCATCAGGAACGGATGCTGGATTTTGTCAAATGCTATTTCTGCATCAATTGAGAAGACCATGTGGTTCTTCTCTCTTCTCTTATTGATTTGTTCTATCACATTGATTGATTTGCGAATGTTGAACCATCCTTGCAACCCAGGGATGAATCCCACCTGGTCATGGTGGATAATCTTTTGAATGTGCTGCTGGATCCTGTTTGCTAGGATCTTGTTGAGAATCTTTGCATCCATATTCATCAGTGATATTGGTCTGAAATTCTCCTTTTTGGTAGGGTCTTTGCGTGGTTTGGGGATCAGGGTAATGCTGGCTTCATAAAAAGAGTCTGGAAGTTGTCCTTCTGCTTCAATTTTTTGGAACAGCTTCAGGAGAATTGGTGTTATTTCTTCTTTGAAAGTTTGGTAGAATTCCCCAGGGAATCCGTCAGGTCCTGGGCTCTTGTTTTTGGGGAGGTTTTTGATCACTGCTTCAATCTCGTTACTAGATATCGGTCTATTCAGGTTGTCAATTTCTTCCTGGTTCAATTTTGGGAGTTTGTAGCTTTCCAGGAATGCATCCATTTCATCTAGGTTGCTTAGCTTATTGGCATATAACTGTTGGTAATAATTTCTGATGATTGTTTCTATTTCCTTGGTGTTCGTTGTGATCTCTCCCTTTTCAGTCATAATTTTATTAATTTGGGCTTTCTCTCTTTTCTTTTGGATTAGTGTGGCCAATGGTTTATCGATCTTATTGATTCTTTCAAAAAACCAGCTTCTAGTTTCTTTGATACATTCTACTGTATCTCTCGTTTCTACCTCATTGATCTCTGCTCTAATCTTGATTATTTCCCTTTTTGCATGTTGAGTTGGTTTGATTTGTTGTTGATTCTCCAGTTCTTTAAGGTAGAGAGACAGCTGGTGTATTCTGGATTTTTCAATGTTTTGGAGGGAGGCTTGGATGGCTATGTATTTCCCCCTTAGAACCACCTTTGCTGTATCCCATAGGTTTTGGACCGAAGTGTCTTCATTCTCATTGGTTTCCATGAATTGTTTAAGTTCATCTTTGATCTCCTGTTTTATCCAAGCATTCTTAAGCAAGGTGGTCTTTAGCTTCCAGGTGTTTGAGTTCTGATAGCTGTTAGATCTTTTAATTTACAAAGTTGATTATACTTGTTTACTAGCTTTTATAAGAGGATTTTAATGATGTACATAGCATAGTAAAATTTTATTTGTGATAATAACTTATTAATTTCTAACCTCTTAAAAAAT
Source organism: Meles meles (assembly GCF_922984935.1). Classification (NCBI taxonomy): domain Eukaryota; kingdom Metazoa; phylum Chordata; class Mammalia; order Carnivora; family Mustelidae; genus Meles; species Meles meles. The sequence continues at coordinate 322,805 of NW_025721134.1, forward strand.
CATGTTCGATTTTACTTTTGTCATCTGGAGACCCATATTTCTAAGTAAGAATTTTTGTGCCATTAATAATAATCCATCACTGAAATAAAACAGAATTATATATGATGAATTACAATGTAGAAGTAATAATAAATATCTTGAAATTATATTCTTTGTTTTATTTTTTAAAAGGCTTTTCTTGCTTTATCTACCAGCTATCCGGGGAATATCAAACATTTAATTGTTTCTATATTGAGTTGAGAGTATTTACACTTAAACAGTTGTGATGTCATTGTTTTTGTGTCTTTATCACTATCTGAATTTTTTGTAGGGTGGGTCTGCTTGATTTTATATCCCTGGCATTAATCAGTTTGCATATAAATTGAGTCAGCTTTGATTTTAATATTGCTTTCTTATGAAATATTAATGTTTTTATTAAATCTTTACTACTGCCAGGTACATTGAATGTTATGGAGAGATTGTAAAATGAAAATTGGAATTAGTCTAATGCCTTGTCTTGAAGTACATGATGAATTAGAGTGGTTTTCCTCTGAAGCTGGGATGATGTTACCATGGTGAGAGCTTCTGTTGCCATGACATTTGCTTGCATATTTTGATAGGTCTTCATTTGAAGAAGGGCTCTGTTTCCTGGCAGACTGGAAAAGTGTCATTCTATCTTTTCCCCAAATGTGTTATTTTTTACTGAAAAATATAATAATTTCCAAAGAATTGTAATAGTGAAGTGCCAAGAAAGAAAATATACCTTATTTTAAATTTTTTCCCTTGTTCAACTTTTGGAATATAGCAACATAGTCTTAGCTTGCTTTGTATGAGAAGGAAGAACATCATTTTTCTAGTTTTCTTAATAAATAGAATACTGTATTTCCATTGGATTGTGTTGACAAAATAAGCAGCTAAAGATGAATTATTTGTAATCAGTCTCAGTTGGATATAGATATATAATGTTATTGTACAACCAAAGACATGGCTAATGATGATATATTGGTAGCAGAGCAAGGGGAAATAAATATAAATAAGGATTTCACAAAAAATGAATGAATCAGTGAATTCCAGTAGGGTAAATATATAAAGTGTAAAATCAGTTTTCATATAAATGATAAATATTAAACACAATGAATTAAGGATAGTTCTTTCTTACTCATAACGTAGGTTTAGTGTTGAAACATTAATGGTAATTTTTTTAAAAAAATGTATTTGACAGTGGTATGTTTTTAATTTTTAATTGCTCTCCCATATCATCTCTTCCTCAGTTACTGACTATTGCTAGTTTTTAACTTTTTGTGTTTCTTTATGCATTTATAAACAATTACAAGTATGTTAATACATTCTTATTCCCACCCTACTTTTCAAGAAAGGCAGCATATTATTTTGTGCTTTGCTTTTAAGAATTTGTCCATCCATGTTTTTAAATGTGTATTTTGTTAGTGCTTTAATTTTAGCATATGGGGACATGTTGGGATCAGCACAAAGATAGGGGTTATTTTAGACATCTCCCATCCTTTATGCTTGAGGCAATTCAGAGTTTTAGAAGAAAATATTTAAAAGTACACATTCTGTCAATTAAGAATGAAAAAAATTGATTTTCATTTTGTTGTTGAAGTTCAGTGATGACTTCAGTGGCTTTTTCTACTGGTAGACCAATTTGTTTTGTAAAAGGTATAAATTGAAATGTTCTGTAATGAGTACATATTTATACAAGCTATTTTTTTTTCTGCTTCAAATTGTTTTCTTCTTTCCTCTATTACTCCCATTCATCCTTCGAATGTGAAATTAGGTGTTGCTTGGGGAAGCCAGGTCTGGCTAGGTGAGTGTGACTCTGCCCTGCTACCACAGTACTCTTGTTGGCTCCAAATCATTTAACACCATATTGTGATTTTTAGTTATTTTAAGAATTCGTTTTTCCCTAACTAGACTATAAATACCATGAAAGCAGAGACCATATTTGTCTCATTCACAGTGATATTTTTAGTACCTATAACGTAGTAGGTTCTCAGAGGATGACTATTAGGTGCTGTGTTTTGTATGTATACATTCTAAATGTCTCAGTTCCTGAGATTCACTGGACTTTCTCTTATTTCTGTTTATATTCATTCTTCTTCCCTAGAACTCTCTGTTTAAATTTTACTTCCTTTGAGAAGCTTCTCTTGATCTGTTTGATTATATGCTGTATTCTATATTACATACCATCATAGTTCTGAACTGCACATTTGGTATAGTTCATAATCTATTGTAATTGCTTATTTGTCTGAAATCCTCCCATTACCTTCATCTCTCTGGCCTCTAGTGTAGAGGTTGACACAGACCTACTAGTTGATCGGTAGATATTTGTTGGAGAAAAAAGGAATGAATGCATACTCTAGACAGTGGTTCTCAACTGGGGCCATTTTATTTGCCAGATGACATTCGACAATGTCTGGAGACATTTTTGATTATCACAGATGAGAGGGGGTGAATCAATGTTGGTGCTGGTGTCAGTGAGCACTGGCCAGGGATGCTGCTAAATCTTCTACTATGCACAGGACAGACCTCCCCTGGCCCCATTCCATGCTGTGCCCCAAGCAAACACTTATCTGGACTACAGATGAAGATTTGGAAGTAGGTTTTTTTAAAAAATATTTTATTTATTTGACAGAGAGAAATCACAACTAGGCAGAGAGGCAGGCAGAGAGAGAGAAGGAAGCAGGCTCCTTGTGGAGCAGAGAGCCCCATGTGGGGCTCGATCCCAGGATCCTGGGATCATGACCTGAGCTGAAGGCAGAGGCTTTAACCCACTGAGCCACCCAGGCGCCCCTGGAAGTAGTTTTTAGCTTAGGTGTATTTGGAGCTCTAGAGGAGTGGGTCATAATGCAGTGAGTAACAGTGAGAAAAGGCAGAGAATAGATACTTGAAGAATGTATATTCAAAATTGATTCCAATGTTGAAATTTACCCCAAGTGACACAATTTTTTAAATCTCTGATAAATATTTAATGTTAATGTTTCTCTGATGGTTTTTAGTGAAGCAGAATAAGCCTGTATAGTATTATATATTGACTTTTTTGCACATTCCCTGTCTGCCATGCCCTGTTGTGTGATACTTGTATGTGTTTTCTTTCTGTTCCTTGCTTTCTGTCATTCAAGGGCTGTGTGTGTGTGTGTGTGTGTGTGTGTGTGTGTGTGTGTGTGTGTGTTGTGTGTTTCATGTTGAGTAATGTAACGTAAAATTATAAAATTATTTTTGTTATGAAGTTTTTGAGAACTTCTTTGCTTCCTGAGATAATTAAAACTCTTGGAGTTATTTATTAAATAAATGATTTACAAAGAAATTGAGTTGTTCTCTTAAACAGAAATATTGACAAGAGGGCAAAATTACTCCCATTGCCTTTTTTAACTAAATTATCTGCCTTCCAACTGAGAGCACTGCCTATCGTATCAATTCTTCATACCAATGTTAGGAGCACAGAAGATTGTTTTAATGGTATATGTAGTACAAATTACTAAGAAGGAGCTTAATGTGGTTGATGTATAGAGTAACTAGGTTGCAGGTGTTTATTGTATCTAGAGTTTGATCAACTGTCAGTAGACTGCTTTGATTTAGACTTGTGTCCACCAGAGAAGAAGAGAAACTGTGAAAGTCTACTATCTTGAAAAGTTAATGGATGTTTTTAATCATATGACAGTAATCTTAGATATTAAGTGGGAATTAATCTGGAGTTGTGGAATGTATTAGCTCATTCCTTCGTCTAATAAGTTGGGTACTTACTATACATCATATACATTGCTGAGTTTTGGAAATGATAAAAATGGATAGAGGCGAGGTGTCTGCCCACAAAGCACTTGCATTCTGTGGAGAAACTTGACATAGCAGCATGTTACATTACAGTGTATAAGGTGAAAGGGTGCAGACTGATGGAGCAGGGGAGGTTCTCTGGTGGGCCCAGAGAGTAGGATCAGGGTACATGGGGAGATTAGGCCCATGTTAAAGTTAGGTATAGATAGTTGGCTTAGTAGGCTTTCACCATTAGTAGAGATGAAATAAGTGGTTTGGCTTCTGAAGAAGTTTAGGTGCTGAGCTCTTTTCCTGCTATCCAGGACTCTTGCCAGTTGCTTTCTCCTCCCACTCATCCCTCCCCACAAAACTAGAGTCATTAGAAAACCACTGACTTAAAATTGGTTTCCTTTGAACCAGTTTTATAATCTTTTCTCTTGACATCATTTAATCCAACCTTTTCAACCTTTAATCGTTTGTTTTTGGACAAATGATACATTTTATTATGTTAATGGCATGAAGATTTTTGTACTACTGTGATTTGGGAATTTTTTTGGACAAGTTGTAATCATTCTGGTTATCAATTTGTTTATCTGTAAAAGGGGGAGTTTACTGCATGTTGTCAGGGCCTTTCATTTTTCTAGTATTTTTGTTTGGGTCTATTAACTGGTCTTGATGCTGAGTATTTTTATTTAACCTTTTTTTTTTAAAGATTTTATTTATTTATTAGAGAGAGGGAGAGATGAGAGAGAGCACACAAACAGGGGGGACAGCAGAGGGAATGGGAGAAGTTGGCTCTCTGTTCAGCAGGGAGCCTCATGTGGTGCTTGATCCCAGGACCCTGACATGAGCCGAAGGCAGATGATTAACCAACTGAGCCACCCAGGCACCCCTGACCTGTCATTATCCCAGTTTCCTTATTGTCTAAATTTTAAAATCACTGTAGTTCTATGGAACCGCCTAGATACAGATACTAAAGCTGAAGTTTCAGAAGTCTTTGTATAATTATAGTTTTTTCAGAAGTTGTTTCATTAGAAATGTAAGCCACGGGTTATTTTATTAAAACAACAGCAAGAAGAAATTAATTAGACTTGTGAATAAGATAGTAGAAACAGTAATCTGAATGTTTTTGAGTAACCTGAATAAACCAAGAAACTAAATCAGTTCTCTTATAATTTTACTCTCAAATTACAACTTCAATTTCCAGAAGTATCAGTAAAACTTTGTAAGTAAATGAGAAATGTCCGCAAGCTTTTGGGAACTGAGAAGTCTCCATTTTCTTCTCTGAGTCTTTCCATGATACCTCTCCTTACTGTCTCTACAAAGTTTGTCACCTTTCAGAAATGGAATACAAAATGATTGCCTTGACACAGTTTTATTGAGAGAATGGTTCTCCCCTCCCCCCATTTTACATCAATAAGAACAGCATAGAGTAGTGAGCCAATTTAGTCTCAGAAGACTTGAACTAACTTCCCCTCAATTCAGATTATATTCCTGGTCCCATTACTTAGAATCTTGTAAACTGATTGTTTTTAAAAATTCATTTTATGCATTTTTCTTATTCACAAAGACTTCCTTTCACCCATCCCTCTGATTTTAATGTCTTTGTTGTACTTCCTTAGCAACTCTTCCTTTAGTTTTTTTTTTAATACCTTTATTATCTCTTGCAGATTAGATTAAAAGCCTCACTGTGGTTGAGGTCACTGTTTTGTTACTTTGTGTCTTCTCCAGCTAGTGTGGTACTAGGCACAGACTATTTAGTTAGTATTGAATGAATAACTTATCTTCCATACAGGGTATTTATATTTGTCGATTTTGCATCAGAGATATTTGCTATTTTCTTTTCTGTGATCTAACTAAGCCACTAAGTCTGGCGTTGTTTTACTCTTCTGTCCTGTAGCATTATACCTAATTATACCAGTTAGGATTTCTTCTGTTTTCCTTAAAACTAAATGCTAGGACAATAAAAATAAAACTAATATTATGGTAAGACCAGGGATCTTTCTTAGCTTCAAGGTGTGATCCTTGTAAAGAAGGCATTCTGTCTCAGGTTTCAGTGTATGGCCTAGATGGGATATGATGACATAATTGCTGACATTTTACTAGTCTCAAGCCTTATTGCAGCCTCCCACATATCAAGTATTTATTGAGGATTTTACTAGGGGTTTTGTAGGCACATAATTAGACATGCTTTTTGCAAGAGTAGAATGTAAATTCTAATAAGTATTTAATACATTTTACTCATAAAATCTATGTCATTATAGAATTTACATTCAGTAATTGAGAACTACGGTATTTTAAAGTATAATTTTCTAAAATCTATTATGAATTTCATTAATTTTCATAAAGGTGCTTTGAAATTCCCAATAATATCAAGTCTATTATTTCAAATTAATAAATGGTTTGGTGTGCAATGAGATGAGGAATGACTTAAATTTCTGAATTATTGCTGTGAAAGAAACAGAATTAGTACATGCTGTTTTCTCATTAGATTGAAATTTCCAGAGAGAAGAATTGAAGGATATTTAATGTTTATTATACAAATAATATTATAGATTTAAAATTCTTTTCAGAATTTGTCATTAGCTACCTGTTATGAAATATTTTCAAACTGTACACCGTTAAACTTTCCTATATTTAATAACTTAGATTGGTATTGGTTTTTAAGTGGTCCCCTACTCATAGTTGTAAATAAACAGGGAGCAGAAGCAAAGTCTCTAAGGATGACAGTCCTTTGGCAGAGGTTGTAAATGGTGTTAAGGTGGGGTGCTGAATTTACTTTCTTCCCTTACTTTTTTTTAACCCCTCAGTAGCAACAGCGAACCACTCTCACCAAAAGGTCTATGACATTTCTGTCAGGTGTACTTTATTAGAAAAAAGATTAAATTTTATCAGATTGTTTTCATTAGTGGGTTGAGAACTGGAAAATTTTACAGCTTTAGCATTTAAAAAACTTTATATTCAGTAAGTTTAAAGGGATTTATGTGTTCTTACCCCGAAGGAAATATGTTACCTAAATGAATCTTTCAGGGCAAAGAAATGGATGAAATTTCCACTGAAATAGTATATATTTGATTTTATATTCATTCATGTTTAAGCACAAGACTTGGGGGAAATAGCATGTATTCTTAAATTTGCTACAGATAAAATATCTTTCCTTTCAAGGCCAGTGGTTTGCCTTTGTAGTAAATCAAGTCATACTAAATTTGTCATTATGTGGATTTCTGTTTGAAATAAGTAATCCCATGACTAGGGTTTTTGCAGTTTTTCTCAGATTTATAAAAATGTATTAGAATGCAATTTGACTTTTACATTTAAGAAAAATACTAGTAGTAGAGAATTCTTAGTCATTTTTCCTTCCTGATGAGTATCTTTCTCATAATACGGCTCCATTCTTAATGCCCTTGCTGAATATATATACTTGCCTCTCCTTCAGTAGGTCCTGTATTTTTCTACTCCTATGTTTTACCATGTTTATTTCATGCTCTGGTCTACATAAGTGAATGTTATCCATCTGTCAAGGCTTATAATGATCATTCCTCTATAATCAGTTACTAATTCACTCAGGTAAAATATTTCCTCTTTTTACTATGTTCCCAGAATATATTTAAACGTTTTTTTTTTTCCCTATAGTCTCTTTAATTGCATGGATAGCAATAACTTATATTTGCCCCACCCCCTAGCTCCTTGTACCTCTTATCACTATGAATTTGCCTATTCTGGATATTTCATGAAGGTGTAGTCATACAGTTTTTGTCTTTTTGTGTCTGGCTTATTTCACTTAGCATAGTGTTTTTGAGATTCATTCATTTCGTAATATGTATTAGAACTTCATTTCTTTTTATGGCTGAATACTCCATTGTATGTACATAGCATATTTTGTTTATCCATTCATATGGTGATGGAACTTAGGTTTCCACCTTTTGACTATGGTGAATAATTCTGCACCAAACATTTGCATATGTAAGTATCTGTTTGAGTCCCTGTTTTCAATTTTTTTTTTGGCTGTGTACCTAAGTTAGGGTTGCTGAATCATAGGATAATTCTGTGTTTAACTTTTTGAGGAACTATCAAACTGTTATCTGTAGTGGCTGCATCATTTTTTATTCTGTATAGTAATATATGCCGGTTCTAATTTCTCTGTACTCTGTCTAACACTTGTCCCCCACTTTAAAGACAAATGAAAGCCACCCTAGTAGGTATGAAGTGGTATCCCATTGTGATTTTGATTTACATTATTTTCATGGCTTAGCTTTATGTGCTTATTGGACTTTTTATATCTTCTATGTAGAAATGTCTATTTGATTCAAATGTGGGGCTTATACTCAGGATCCTTATAACAAGAACTGAGCTGAGATGAAGAGTTGGATGCTCAATCGACTGACCACCCCAGGCACCCCTGACAATTTTTAAATTGTATTGTTTGTCCTTTGTTATTGAGTTGTAGGAGTTCTTTATATATTTTGGGTATTAAATCCTTATTAGATAATGATTCGCATTTTCTCTTCCATTCTGTAGATCGTTTTTTCATTTTCTTGATAATGTCTTATGATGTACAAGTTTTTTAATTTACTTTCTTAATCTTTATTTTTTCATTTTTTTCCATTTATTTTATTTTATTTCTTTTCAGTGTTCCAGAATTCATTGTTTATGCACCACACCCAGTGCTCCGTGCAGTACATACCCTCCCTAATGCCCACCACCAGGCTCACCCAACCCCCCACCTTCCTCCCCTCTAAAACGCTCAGTTTGTTTCTCAGAGTCCACAGTCTCTTACGGTTTGTCTCCCCCTCCGATTTCCCCCATCTCACTTCTCTCCATCTCTCCATGTCCTCCATGTTATTCGTATGCTCCTCAAGTAAGTGAAGCCATATGTTAATTGACTCTCTCTGCTTGACTTATTTCACTCAGCATAATCTCTTCCAGTCCCATCCATGTTGATACAGAAGTTGGCTATTCATCCTTTCTGATGGAGGCATAATACTCCATTGTATATATGGACCATATCTTCCTTTTTTAAAAAATAATTTTCTAATTTTTTATAAACATATAATGTATTATTAGCCCCAAGGGTACAGGTCTGTGAATTGCCAGGTTTAAACACTTCACAGAACTCACCATAGCACATACACTCCCCAATGTCCATAACCCCACCACCCACTCCCTAATCCCTTCCCCCCTCCCCTGCCGGGAACCCTCAGTTTGTGTTGTGAGATTAAGAGAGTCTCTTATGGTTTTGAACAATATCTTCTTTATCCATTAGTATTTTGAAAGGTATCTTGGTTCTTTCCATAGTTTGGTGACTGTGGCCATTGCAGCTATGAACATTGGGGGTATATATGGCCCTTCTTTTCACTACATCTGTATCTTTGGTGTAAATACCCAGTACTGCAATTGCGGGGTCATAGGGTAGCTCTATTTTTAATTTTTTGAGTAATCTCCACACTTTTTTCCAAAGTGGCTGCACCAACTTGCATTCTCACCAACAGTGTAAGAGAGTTCCCCTTTCTCTGCATCTTCTCCAACACTTCTTGTTTACTGACCTGTTAATTTTGGCCATTCTAACTGGTGTAAGGTGGAATCTCAGTGTGGTTTTGATTTGAATCTCTCTGATGGCTAGTGATGATGAACATTTTTTCATGCGTCTGTTAGCCATTTGTATGTCTTCTTTGGAGAAGTGTATGTTCATGTCTTCTGCCCATTTTTCGACATGATTATCTGTTTTGTGTGTGTTGAGTTTGAGGAGTTCTTTATAGATCTTGGATATCAGCCCTTTGTCTGTAGTGTCATTTGAAAATACCTTCTCCCATTCCGTGGGTTGCCTCTTTGTTTTGTTAACTGTTTCTTTTGCTGCACAATAGTATTTTAATTTGATGAAGTTCAGTTTACTTTTATTTTTTTCTTTTATTTCTCGTGTTTTTTGTCTCATATCTGAGAATCCATGATTATAAAAATGTGCCCATGTTTTCTTCTAAGAGTTGTATGGTTTTAGTTGTTATATTTAGGTTATTGATCCATTTAAAAATATATACTTATTTATTTTAGAGAGAGAAAATGTATTTATTATAATTAATTATAAAATTATTTATTTTATTATGATTAATTATAAAATTGTTTATTTATAAATAATTTACTTTAGAGAAAGCAAGGAGAGGGGCAGATGGAAAGGGAAAGAATCTTCAAGCAGACTCCCCACTAAGCATGGAGCCTAATGGAGGACTTGATCCCACAACTCCAAGATCATGACCCAGAACAAAATCAAGAGTCAGATGCTCAATTGACTGAGCCACCCAAGCCCCCAACATTGGTCCATTTTTAATTAGTTTTTTTATATAGTGGGAGATAGCAGTCCAACTTCATTATATTTTGCATGTGGAAATCTAGCTATCCCAGCATCATTTGTTGAAGAGAATATTCTCTCCCCAGTGAATAAACTTTGCATCCTTGTAAAAAAAAAAATTCATTGGATATTACCATATAGTTTATTTCTATACTCTCAGTTCTTTTCCATTTGTCTGTGTTTACCTTTATGCCAGTATTTCTGTTTTGATTGACAGTAGCCTTGAACTAAGGTTTGAAATTGCGATGTCTGAATCCTCCAACTTTGTCATTCTCTTTTAAATATTGTTTTGGTTTTCTTGGGTCTCTTGTAATTCTATATGAATATGGGGATCAGCTTTTTTATTTCTATGCAAAAGCCTGTTGGAATTTTGATAGGGATTATGTTGAATCTACAGATTGCTTTGGGTCGTATTGACATCCTAGCAATATTCAGTCTTCCTAAATTGATACCTAAATTGAGACCATTTCCAGTATGTGATGTGTATGTGGGTTCCCCACATCAACAACTAATTCTAAGACACCAGCTGGGTGTCCTATAATCCAACTCAATTCTGACACTTGGACGTAGTATCAGATTCCACAGGTTGAAGACTCAGTCCTACAAGATTTCTGCCTTCCCCCTTCCCTTTGGAAGCCAGTGGCAAGCCCAGTTATTACCTGTACTTCTGACCAACTGACTGTAAATCTGAGGTTTCCATGACCCTCTCCTCAGGTCTGATTAATTTGCTAGATGGAATCCATCCATAGACAAAGGAATTGGGAAGGGGCACGGAATTTTTATGCCCTTTCTGGCCTTGCCACTCTCCCCGAATCTTCACATGGTCACCAACCTAAAAGGTCTCTGAACCCTCTCCTTTTGTTGTTGTTCGCACGTGTGTGTGTGTGTGTGTGTGTGTGTGTGTGTGTGTTTCCCCCTATGGAGTCTTTATTACATAGGCATGATTGATTAGATTAGTGGCCATTGGTGATTGATCTAATGTCCAGCCCTTCTCTATTCCCTAGAAGTCAGAGGGGGAGGGACTGAAAATTCCTACCCTCTAATCACATGGTTGGCTGCTTTGGCCACCAGTCCTCAACATTAATTAAGTGCTTTCCAAAATCCACCTCACTTGACAGAACAAAAGACCTTTATTGTACTCATCACTTAGGGAATTCCAAGGGTTTTAGGAGCTCTGTGCCAGAAGAAGGATGAAGACCAAATATATATTTCTTACTTTAAATCATAATATCATACTATGTATGAACACTGGATGTTTTCCAACTTTTAGGTCTTTAACTTTTTCAGTAAGGTTTGGCAGTTTTCAGTATAAAGATCATTTACTGCCTTGGTTGAATTTATTCCTAGGCATTTTGTTCTTTTAGATGTTATTATAAATGGAATTGCTTTCCTTTTTGGATTGTTTTCATTGCTTTTGTATAGAAACACAATTGATTTTTATATTGATAATTCAACCAAAATATTAAATTATGAGGAATGAATTTAAGAAAAGTTGCCTTAAGATTCACATATTGAAAACCAGACAACATTGCCGAGAAAATTTTGGAAGACCTAAATAAATATATTTGCAGTGTTCATGAATTGGAAGATTCAGTGTTAAGATGACATGTCTCTCCAAATCGACCTTTTGATTCAGTGCAATCTTAAATAAAATTCCAGTAGATTTATTTTTTACAGAAATTGATCAGCCAATTTTAAAATTTATGTGGAAATATAAATGCAACCTTAGCTAAGAGGGTTTGGGAAAAGAACAATGTTTAAGGACTTACACAATGAGATTTCAAAACTTATGATAAAGCCACAGTAATTGAGACTTCCTGTGTTTACTGCAGCATTATTCATAGTAGCCAAGATATGGAAACCACCCAAGTGTCTATCAACAGATGAATAGGTAAAATATAGTGTGTGTGTGTGTGTGTGTGTGAGAGAGAGAGAGAGAGAGAGTGTGTGTGTGTGTGTACACACATATACTTAGGAAATATTATTCAGTCTTAAGGAAAGAAGGAAATTCTGCCATTTGTGACAACATGGATGAAGGTGAAGTACTTTATGCCAAATGGAATAAGCTAGACAAATATCACATGATCTCACATAAATGGAATCTTTAACAAAAAGAAAAAAGAAAAGTTGAACACATCATAACAGAGAGAGGACATAGTTACTAGAGACTGAGGATAGGTGAGAAGAGAAGATACTGATCAAAGGGTAAAAACTTTCTATCACCTTGACCCAAAACTAGACAAAGACCCCATCAAAAAGGAGGAATAAAGACCCATATCCCTGATGAACATGGATGCAAAAATTCTCACCAAGATACTAGCCAAGAGGATCCAACAGTACATTAAAAGGATTATTCACCATGATCAAGTGGGATTTACTCCTGGGCTGCAAGGTTTCAACATCTGTAAATCAACAGTGTGATACACTACATAAATAAAAGAAAGGACAGGAGCCATATGATCCTCTTAATAGATGCAGAAAAGTATTTGACAAAGTACAGCTTCCTTTCTTGATTAAAATGCTTCACAGTATAGGGACATAGGGAACATACCTCAATATCATAAAAGCCATCTATGAAAAGCCCACAGTGAATATCATTCTCAATGGGAAAAAATGGGGAGCTTTTCCCCTAAAGTCAGGGATGTCCACCATCACCACTGGTATTCAACATAGTATTAGAAGTCCTAGACTCAGCAGTCAGACAACAAAAAGAAGTAAAAGGCATCTGAATCGGCAAAGAAGAAATCAAACCCTCATTCTTTGTCGATGACACAATACTCAAAACCCAAAGAACTCCACCCCAACACTGATAGAACTCATATAGGAATTCAGCAAAGTGGCAGAACATAAAAATCAATGCACAGAAATCACTTGCATTTCTATACACTAACAATGAGGCACAATAAAGAGGAATTAAGGAATCAATCCTATTTATAATTGCATGGAAAACCATAAGATAGCCAGGAATAAACCTAACCAAAGAGGCAAAGAATCTGGACTCAAAAAGCTATAGAACACTTATGAAAGATATGGAGGAAGACACAAAGAAATGGAAAAATATTCCATGATTATGGATTGGAAGAACAAATACTATTAAAATGGCTATGTTACCTAGAGCAGTCTGTTCAATGCAGTCCCTACCAAAATACCATTGACATTTTTCACAGAGCTGGACTAACAATCCTAAAATTTGTATGGATCCAGAAAAGGCTCCAAATAGCCAGGGGAATGTTGAAAAAGAAAACCAAAGCTGGGGGCATCAGAATGCCTGACTTCAAGCTCTAGTGCAAAGCTGTGATCATCAAAACAGCAAAATACTGGCACAAACAGACATTTAGATCAGTGGAACCGAATAGAGAACTTAGAAATGGACGCTCAACTCTATGGTCAACTAATCTTCAACAAAGCAGGAAAGAATATCCAATGGAAAAAAGTCAGTCTCATCAATTGAAAATTGGACAGCCACCTGCAGAGGAATGAAATGGGACCATTCTCTTATACTGTACACAAAGAAACTCAAAATGGATGAAGGACCTAAATGTGAGACAGGAATCTATCAAAATCCTAGAGGATAACACAGATACTAACCTCATCGACCTTGGCCACAGAAACTTCTTGCAAGATACATCTCTAAGGCAAGGGAAACAAAATCAAAAATGAACTACTGGGACTTTCATCAGGATAAAACGTTTTGCACAGCAAAGGAAGCAGTCAACAGAACTAAAAGGCAACATGTGGAATGGGAGAAGATATTTGCAAATGAGATCAGATAAAGGGCTGGTATCCAAGATCTATAAAGAACTTAACAAACTCAACACCCAGAGAACACATAATCCAGCCAAGAAACGGGCAGAAGATATGGAAAGACACTTCTCCAAAGAATACTTATAGGTGTTCAACAGACACATGAAAAAGTGCTCCACATCATTTGCCATCAGAGATATACATATCAAAACCACAATGAGATACCACCTTACACCAGTCAGAATGGCTAAAATTAACAAGGCAGGGAACAACAAATATTGGCAAGGATGTGGAGAAAGGGGAACCCTCTTACAGTTTTGATGGGAATGCAAGCTGGTACAACCATTCTGGAAAACAGTATGGATGTTCCTCAAGAAGTTAAAAAATAGAGCTACCCTATGACCCAGCAATTGCACTACTTGTTCTTTACCCCAAGGATACAGTTATAGTGAAAAGAAGGGCACATGCACCCCAATGTCCATAGCAACAATGTGCACAATAGTCAAACTATGGAACAAGCTGAGATGTCCTTCAACAGGTGAATGGATAAAGAAGATGTGGTTCATATATGCAATAGAATATTACTGAGCCATCAGAAAGGATGAATACCTGCCATTTACATCAATGTGGTTGGAACTGGAGGGAATTATGCTAAGTGAAATAAGTCAAGCAATAGAATATTACTCAGCCATCAGAAAGGATGAATACCTGCCATTTACATCAATGTGGTTGGAACTGGAGGGAATTATGCTAAGTGAAATAAGTCAAGCAAAGAAAGACCATTACCACATGGTTTCACTCACATGTGGATTATAAGGAATAGCGCAGAAGATCATAGGGGCGGGAAGGGAAAACTGAATGGGAAGAAATCAGAGGGGGAGACAAACCATGAGAGACTCTTGACTTTGGGAAACAAACTAAGGGTTGGGGAATGGGAGGTGGGTAGGAGGATGGGGTAAATAGGTGATGGGCATTAAGGATGGCACACGATGTGATGAGCAATGGGTCTTATATGCATCTAATGACTCCTTGAACATTATATCAGAAAATAATGATGTATTATATGTTAGCTAATTGGATTTAAGTAAAAAATGAAAAAAAATGAAGAAAAGATCTTTCATTAGAGAAACACAAATTAAAATTATGAAATACACTTCTGAATTAAAATGACCAACAGTACCTAGTCCTGGAGTTGATACAGAGAAATTGACCTCTCATATATTACTAGTGGGAATGGAAAATGTTATGGCCACGTTTTAAAACAATTTGACAGTTTCTTATAATGTTAAATATATATTTACCATGTGACCCAGCCATTCTGCTCCTAGATATTTACCCATGTTAGTAAAACATGTCGACAGAAATGTTCAGAGCAACATCATTCATAATTTCCTAAACCTGGAAACAACCCAAATAGGCATTAGCCTGTAAATGTGTAAACAGTTTGTGGTATATACATAAAATGGAATCCCATTCAGTAGTAAAAGGGATCAAACTGCTTATATATGCACCGGCACTGATAGATCGCAAAACCTTAGGTTAAAAATTTCTTATGAGGGGCGCCTGGGTGGCTCAGTGGGTTAAAGCCTCTGCCTTCGGCTCAGGTCATGATCTCAAGGTCCTGGGATCGAGCCCCGCATCCGGCTCTCTGCTCGGCGGGGAGCCTGCTTCCCTTCCTTTCTCTCTCTGCTTGCCTATCTGCCCACTTGTGATCTCTGTCAAATAAATAAAATCTTGAAAAAAAAAAAAAGAATTTCTTATGAATTCTAGAACAGGCACAGGTATAGT
This sequence comes from Meles meles, assembly GCF_922984935.1. Taxonomy (NCBI): domain Eukaryota; kingdom Metazoa; phylum Chordata; class Mammalia; order Carnivora; family Mustelidae; genus Meles; species Meles meles. Next base: position 338,424 of record NW_025721134.1, read on the forward strand.
GTAAGAAGAAGGTCTCTGTTGCCAGAGAGTTGGAAGAAATTGAGTGCAGATGTCAGGAGGGAACTTTGGGGTGATTGAGTGCTATAGATCATTATTTTGATAGTGATTATATACTTATATCCATGTGTTAATAGTCAATTGTTAGGGGTATCTGGGTGGCTCAGTCAGGTAAGAGTCTACCTTTGGCTCAGTCATGATCCCAGAGTCCCGGGTTGGATGGAGCCCCATGTCGGGCTCCCTGCTCAGCCAGGAATCTGCTTCTCCCTCTTCCTCTGCCCCTCCCCATGTCCTGACTTTCTCTTTCTCAAATAAATAAAAATCTTTAAAAAAATCACTCATTAATTTTATTCTTTGTAAATTATCCCACAATAAAGCTGAACAAGAAAAAACAACTTTTAAATAAATGATCAAACTCCTTTAAGTCATAGAATGATTGGAGAGAATAACAGGTTTCATTTTTTTCTGGACTTTCACAAACGAGGGTGTGCATGCTTTGGCAGAATGGAGAAAGGCTATCACCAAGCAGGTAGGTATCTAGCTTTGCTCATCAGTTGGAGATAAAACTTAAATTCAGAAAAGAAGTAGTAATTTCGCTTAAAATAAAACAAAAATAAAATTTCACTTAAGAGTCTCAAATTTCCAATTATAAAAGAAATAAGTAACAATGATACAAAGTACAGTCTAGGGACTATAGTCAGTAATACTGTAATAATTGTGTGGTGACAGATGGTAACTGCACTTTTCGTGGTGAGCAGCGTGTTTGTAGAATATGTAAAACTGTCAAACTTCTATGTTGCATACCCAAAATGTACATAAGATTGTCTATCAACTGTACTTCAGTTTAAAAAAGTACAAAGCGGGTGCCTGGGTGGCTCAGTGGGTTAAAGCCTCTGCCTTCGGCTCAGGTCATGCTCTCAGGGTCCTTGGATCGAGTCCCGCATCAGGCTCTCTGCTCAGCCGGGAGCCTGCTTCCCCCTCTCTCTCTGCCTGTCTCTCTATTTGTAATCTCTGGCTATCAAATAAAATCTTTATCAAATAAAATATTTTTTAAAAGTACAAAGCAGACATCCAGATGGCCAACAGACACATGAAAAAGTGCTCCACGTCACTTGGCATCAGGGAAATACAAATCAAAACCACAATGAGATATCACCTCACACCAGTCAGAATGGCTAAAATTAACAAGTCAGGAAATGACAGATGCTGGCAAGGATGCGGAGAAAGGGGAACCCTCCTCCACTGTTGGTGGGAATGCAAGCTGGTGCAACCACTCTGGAAAACAGCATGGAGGTTCCTCAAAATGTTGCAAATAGAACTACCCTATGACCCAGCAATTGCACTACTCTGTATTTACCCTAAAGATACAAACATAGTGATCCGAAGGGGCACTTGTACCCGAATGTTTATAGCAGCAATGTCTACAATAGCCAAACTATGGAAAGAACCTAGATGTCCATCAACAGATGAATGGATAAAGAAGGTGTGGTATATATACACAATGGAATACTATGCAGCCATCAAAAGAAATAAAATATTGCCATTTGCGACGACGTGGATGGAACTAGAGCGTATCATGCTTAGTGAAATAAGTCAATCAGAGAAAGACAACTTTCATATGATTTCCCTGATATGAGGACATGGAGAAGCAACATGGGGGGTTAGGGGGATAGGAGAAGAATAAATGAAACAAGATGGGATTGGGAGGGAGACAAACCATAAATGACTCTTAATCTCACAAAACAAACTGGGGGTTGCTGGGGGGAGGTGGGATTGGGAGAGGGGGAGGGGGCTATGGACATTGGGGAGGGTATGTGCTATCGTGAGTGCTGTGAAGTGTGTAAACCTGGTGATTCATAGACCTGTACCCCTGGGGATAAAAATACATTATATGGGGGCGCCTGGGTGGCGCAGTGGGTTAAAGCCTCTGCCTTCGGCTCAGGTCATGATCTCAGGGTCCTGGGATCGAGACCCGCATCGGGCTCTCTGCTCAGCAGGGAGCCTGCTTCCCTTCCTCCCTCTCTGCCTGCCTCTATGCCTGCTTGTGATCTCTGTCTGTCAAATAAATAAATAAATAATCTAAAAAAAAATACATTATATGTTTATTAAAAAAAAAAAATTTGGAAGGGGAGGCAAACCATAAGAGACTATGGACTCTGGAAAACAACCTGAGGGTTTTGAAGGGTCAGGGGTGGGAGGTTGGGGGAACAGGTGGTGGGTAATAGAGAGGGCACGTTTTGCATGGAGCACTGGGTGTTGTGCAAAAACAATGAATACTGTTATGCTGAAAAAATAAATAAAATGTAAAAAAATGTAAAAAAGTACAAAGCATATTATAAAAACTAGTTGATATATCTAACTTTTTAGCTCTTATTAACCATTGTCATTTTAATTCATTTTAGAAATACAAACCCGGCCGATGTGATGATATTTTGAAATGGAAGCCTCCCAGTCTAAAATTCTGTGGATTTCTGCCTAAAGATAACAAGAATGGGAGGAGAAGGGTAAGTATACACTTTTGCCATTTTTACATGAAATATTGCTGTTCGTATAAGGCTTCACTGTCTACTGGATACTTGACATATACTTTACCCTCTCAAAAGTAAAGTACTTTATTTTTACAATATACATACATACCTGTACATCTGATTTTCAGCTGTTAGAACTAACATTTTGTATCCTAACATCTGATTTTCAGCTGTAAGAGCTACTAACATTTTGGTCTTCAAAAGTACAGTTATTTCTAATACAAAAAAAATGAACTTTGTTAAATTGTAAAAGTGAAAATAGATTTTTCTATTCCTGCCAACTGAATTATAAATTAAGATATGATCATGGTTGTTACATCTAAGTTTTTTGAAGTAGGCCTTTTTACTTCAAAAGAAACTACTTCAGGCTTGCATTTGGATAGCAAAAACATTTCTTCATGGTTTAATTGTTGACTTTCATTAAGATTTTTCATAATTAGGGGCACCTGGGTAGCTCAGATGGTTAAGCATCTGCTTTTGCCTCAGGCCCTGATCTCAAGGTCCCGGGATCAGGCCCCACAAGGGGGACACATATAATGGGTTACTAGTTTCAGAAGTAGGCTTCAGTGATTCATCAGTCTTAGGTAATATCCAGTACTCATTACATCACATGCCCTACTTAATGTCCATCACTGCAGCAACCCTCAATTTGTTTCCTATGATTAAGAGTCTTTTATGGTTTGTCTTCCTCTCTGATTTCATCTTGTTTTATTTTTCCCTCCCTTTCCCTATGCTCTTCTGTTCTGTTTCTCAAATTCCACTTACAGTGAGATTGTACTATAATTGTCTTTCTCTGATTGATTTATTTCACTTAGCATAATACCCTCTGGTTCCATCCAGGTCATTGCTAATTGCAATATTTCTTTTTCTTTTCTTTTTTTTTTTTTTGATGGCTACATAGTATTCCATGGTATATATACATACCACTTCTTCTTTATCCATTCATCTGTTGATGGACATCTGGGCTCTTTCCATAGTTTGGCTATTGTGGACATTGTGGCTATAAATATTGGGTGCAGGTGCCCCTTTGGATCACTAGATTTGTATCTTGGAGGTAAATACCTAGTAGTGCAGTTGCTGGGTTGTAGGGCTTTGTGTGTGTTTTATTTATTGTTGAGTTTTGAAAAATTATTTTGTTTTCCTTTTTACAGATAATTCTTAGCATTGAAAAGCTACATGAGGCTGTATATAGAATGTGCATTTTCTAGGTAGCAAAAATGGTAATACTAATTTTTTTCTTGCAGTTCCCCACTGCAGTTAAATACAGCAAAATGTTTAGTAGTTTGTCATCCCAGTTTTGCTTTGTTCTTAGTATATTTTAAACTATATTTTATTCTTTTAAAATTTTACCTATTTTTAAATGACTTCTTACAAAAAAAGAGGAATTACTTTTACTTCTGGTACATCTTTAAAACACACCACAATATTAATACTTAAGGTGATTTTATGATAGGAATGTGTAAGTTATATTTGTGTAGGTACATAATTTATTTATGTAACATGGGTTTCAGTTTTCAAAAATAGGGTATTTAATATGAAATACAGTGTAATAATATTACATAAAGCATGTATTATTCAGTTAGCTAGAGTAGTATGATTTTTTAATGTAAAGAATGTTATGTATTATAGCAGTTTTCACTAAATAAATGAGCTTACATCTAATGCCTATGTTAGATGCTGTATGTTAGAGGGCATTTTAAGAAATATGCCTTTAATAGTTTGAAAGGAGAGTAGCCATTTATCTAAATTATAAGAATCTGAGCGACCAGTGTAAGTGGTTTAAGATATTAAAATACCACGAGACAAGCTCATTTCTTTTCTTGATTGCACTTCTAAATATTTCTGAATCTAAAAGTTAATCTAATCTAAAGCTTAGAATGGAGTGGAATGTCTTAAAAAGTGCAATATAAGTACCAATCCTTAAAAATGTCTCTGGTTGGTTTTATTTATTTAATGAACTCTTAGATTTTCAAAGTATGTTTTTAAGTTTTATCCAGCTGCATTACAGCAATAAAGTGGGTATAGTAGAGATTCTTGTTAGTTTAAAATTTAATACAAATAGAAAAATGTATTGTTAAATGCCCTACAATGGCAATTAAAATCTAAACTTCACCTTTTTTTTTTCAAACTCCTTTTAGTATCATTTCTAAAGTATATTAACTTTGATTTATCATGGCTGTGTCCCACAGATTTAGAACCGTTGTGTTTTCATTATCATTTGTTTCCATGAATTTTTTCAATTCTTCTTTAATTTCCTGGTTGACCCATTCATTCTTTAGAAGGATGCTGTTTAGTCTCCATGTATTTGGGTTCTTTCCAGCTTTCCTCTCATGATGGAGTTCTAGCTTCAGAGCATTGTGGTCTGAAAATATGCAGGGAATGATCCCAATCTTTTGATACCAGTCGAGACCTGATTTGTGACCCAGGATGTGATCTATTCTGGAGAATGTTCCATGTGCACTAGAGAAGAATGTGTATTCTTTTGCTTTGGGATGAAATGTTCTGAATATATCTGTGATGTCCGTCTGGTCCAGTGTGTCATTTAAGACCTTTATTTCCTTGTTGATCTTTTGCTTGGATGATCTGTCCATTTCAGTGAGGGGAGTGTTCAAGTCCCCTACTATTATTGTATTATTATTGATGTGTTTCTTTGATTTTGTTATTAATTGGTTGATATAGTTGGCTGCTCCCACGTTAGGGGCATAGATATTTAAAATTGTTAGATCTTCTTGTTGGACAGACCCTTTGAGTAGGATATAGTGTCCTTCCTCATCTCTTATTATAGTCTTTGGCTTAAAATCTAATTGATCTGATATAAGGATTGCCACCCCAGCTTTCTTCTGATGCCCATTAGCATGGTAAATTGTTTTCCACCCCCTCACTTTAAATCTGGAGGTGTCTTCGCGTCTAAAATGAGTTTCTTGTAGGCAGCATACTGATAGGTTTTGTTTCTTTATCCATTCTGATACCCTGTGTCTTTTTATTGGGGAATTTAGCCCATTAACATTCAGGGTAACTATTGAGAGATATGAATTTAGTGCCATTATATTGCCTGTAAGGTGACTGTTACTGTATATTGTCTCTGTACCTTTCTGTTCTACTACTTTTAGGCCCTCTCTTTGCTTAGAGGACCCCTTTCAACATTTCCTGTAGAGCTGGTTTGGTGTTTGCAAATTCTTTCAGTTTTTGTTTGTCCTGGAAGCTTTTTATCTCTCCTTCTATTTTCAATGATAGCCTAGCTGGATAGAGTATTCTTGTCTGCATGTTTTTCTCGTTTAGTGCTTTGAATATATCATGCCAGCTCTTTCTGGCCTGCCAGGTCTCTGTGGATAAGTCTGCTGCCAATCTAATATTTTTATCATTGTATGTTACAGACGTCTTTTCCTGGGCTGCTTTCAGGATTTTCTCTTTGTCACTAAGACTTGTAAATTTTACTATTAGGTGACGGGATGTGGACCTATTCTTGTTGACTTTGAGGGGGGTTCTCTGCACCTCCTGGATTTTGATGCTTGTTCCCTTTGCCATATTAGGAAAATTCTCACCAATAATTCTCTCCACTAGACCTTCTGCTCCCCTCTCTCTTTCTTCTTCTTCTGGAATCCCAATTATTCTAATGTTGTTTCGTCTTATGGTGTCACTTATCTCTTGAATTCTCCCCTCGTGGTCCAGTATCTGTTTGTACCTCTTTTGCTCAGCTTCTTTATTCTCTGTCATTTGGTCTTCCATATCACTAATTCTTTCTTCTGCCTCATTTATCCTAGCAGTGAGAGCCTCCATTTTTGATTGCACCTCATTAATAGCTTTTTTGATTTCTACTTGGTTAGATTTTAGTTCTTTAATTTCTCCAGAAAGGGCTCTTATATCTCCAGAGAGGGTTTCTCTAATATCTTCCATGCCTTTTTCGAGCCCAGCTAGAACGTTCAAAATCGTCATTCTGAACTCGTGATCTGACATATTACCAAAGTCTGCATTGATTAGGTCCCTAGCCTTTGGTACTGCCTCTTGTTCTTTTGTCTGTGGTGATTTTTTCCGCCTTGTCATTTTGTCCAGATAAGAGGATATGAAGGATCAAATAAAATATTAAAAGGGTGGCAAAGACCCCAGAAAAATGCGCTGTAACCAAATCAGAAGACACCCCAAATTGTGGGGGATTTTTTCCGCCTTGTCATTTTGTCCAGATAAGAGGATATGAAGGATCAAATAAAATATTAAAAGGGTGGCAAAGACCCCAGAAAAATGCGCTGTAACCAAATCAGAAGACACCCCAAATTATTTTTTAAATTTTTAAATTTAAAAAAAATTTAAAAAATAAAACAAATAAAGAAAAAATATAAAAAAGAAAGAAAAAATATATATTTTAGATAAACTAGTCAAAAAACGTTAAAAAAGAAAAGGGTAAAAGTTTTAAAAAATTTAGCAGAAGAAAAAAGAAAGAAAAAAATTGAAAAAAAAATTGAATTAACCGCAAGACTAAAGAATCATGGGTAGAAAGCCGTGAATTCCGTGCTTTGCTTTCTCCTCCTCTGGAATTCCGCTGCTGCCTTAGGTATTGAACCTGCTTTCCTTGATAGATGAACTTCGTCCTGGCTGGATATTTTGTTGATCTTCTGGAGAAGGGGCCTGTTGTAGTGACTCTCAAGTGTCTTTGCCCGAGGCGGAATTGCACCACCCTTACCGGGGGCGGACTATGTAATCCCCTCGGGTTGGCTTTTGGGAGCTTCTGTTCCCTGAACGCTTCCCGTAGAGTTCCACTGGATGGGAATGAAAATGGCGGCCTCCTAGTCTCTGGCCTGGAGGAGCCGAGAGCCTGGAGCCCCACTCCTCAGTGCGCCCCCAGAGGACAGCACCCAATCACTCCCGTATCCCCAGCCTCCAGCCGCGCTCCGAGCTCACCCAGCCCGCGACCAGTTCAAGGTAACCCCGAGCTGAGGGTTCAGTCCTTGGCTCTGTCTCTGTAGCCGGCTTCTCTGTTCTAACACCTGTGAGCTGTGCGACACTCCGACACCCCCGATCCTTCTGTGACCCTGCGGGACCTGGGACCACACTGACCCCGCGTGGGCTTCACCCTGGGTTAGCCTCTGGAGCAATGTCCCTCAGTGGAACAGACTTTTAAAAGTCCTGATTTTGTGCTCCGTTCCTCCGCCGCTTGCCGGGAGCTGGCCCCTCCCCCCGCGGTCTATCTTCCCGTCGTTTTAGATTCACTTCTCCACTAGTCCTACCTTTCAGAAAGTGGTTGATTTTCTGTTTCTAGAATTGCTGTTCTTCTTCTCTTTGATCTCCCGTTGGATTTGTAGGTGTTTGCAATGTTTAGATAAGCTATCGAGCTGATCTCCTGCTACCTGATGTAGTCTCAGCCTGCTACTTCTCCGCCATCTGGACTCCTCCCCCCTTAAAATAGATTTTAAAATCCATATTTCCTTTTTGTTGCTCCTGCAATTCTTTTGTTTGCTGAACTGTGTAAGTTCAGTTTTCTATGTGAATTATTTCCCATTTGATTGCAATCCCTATTAACTTTTCCCTTTTAAAATGAATATATCTTCATCTTATTTGTGTAATTAATCATAAATTGTTAAACACCTGGAGAACAAGAACATAATGTTGCAAAACTTATTTGTAGATTTTTTGGGTAAAAAACGTCTTAAAAGAACCTTGGCAATATGTGTAGTGGTTAAGAACACAGGTCTACTGGTTAAGAACATGGGTTCTTGGCCCAGCCTGCACAGAATCAAATCCTAGCTCCAGTCCTTTCTTGCTGCTATTACTTTCTTACTAATATTTCTAAGCCTCCTCATCTGTAAAGTGCCCACAGTAATAGTTTTTAATATCTTGTTGTGAAGATTTGCTTATACTTTATAAAATTTTCAGGAGTTAACAAAGTAAATATGGGTTCTGCTGTTATACACTTGGTATTTACGAGCTATTGAGTTAAAATGCAAAAATAATACTGCTTTTTGAGATTTGGTAGGGATTAAATAAAATGATACATGTGAAGAATACACAATAGAATCTAATAAATGTTTATTTTTGTCATTGTTGATGGTTATAGTTATTAATTTAACCTCAGCAGACTGTGTAGTCATATCATGCACTAAAAGTATGCCCTGCATAATCATGTGGTGGGGGGGAAGTGCTCTGAAGGAAGAAGCTGCACTTTTCTGTGAAAAGATATAGATGTTTGCTCTTTCTAGTAGAAAATTCTAAAATCACAGTGAAGTTTAAGTTTTATCCATCACATTGGCAAATATTAACAATGTTCCTTTTGATTGGGTTGATTGGGGTGTGAGCAAATAGACACTCTGCTATTCTGTCTGATAGGAATGCAAATTGGTACAACTCTTCTAGTGGGCAATAAGGTAGCATATGTCCTGAGGAAGTATGCTTCAAGTTTTGTGAAAGGAGAAGTCTTATTTGTCTTCCGCATAGTTGTATTTCTAGTACCTGGTGTGGTAACTTGTACATAATAGATACTCAAGAAATATTAAAAGGCGTAATATATATGTGTGTGTGTGTATACACACACACATTTTATTATATATATGTACATAAACAAAAATACCAAAAGGTGTATGTATAAGAATTCTGTTGAAGTATCACTTGTAATAGGGAAATTAGAAATATTCAGTGTCCTTTTTTATTACTGTATAAATCTTTTGAGATATCTATATATTCATGTGTGTTTCTAGGAGAGTTGCTAAGAATGTTATAAATAGTGTCTTTTACAAATAGGTCCAGTCTGTTGAGTTATAAGATTTTCTCAGAGGTTTGAAACTGAACTCAGACCTACTGTCCAGCTTTGTTGTTTGATTTTATATTCACACATAGTTTATATGATATTAATAGATACATCATTTTGGTTATAGGAAAAAACAAAACCACAACAATTACTTTAACAGAATTAATTTAATATGAAGAACTATAATCAGTTACTAAAGAACTGAAAAGGCAAAGAAGTGTTGAAGAGATAGTAACTTCAGGAAGGACCTACCATGCAAGGAACAGAGGAACGAAGGTGAATTACTAAAATATAAAAGTTTGGAAGGGGCCCTGTAGAGCTCATTAGAAGTTTACTGCCAGCTGGTCGTGGTGTTGCCTCAAGATCTTGGAGGATTATGGCTCTGAATTTTGACATCTGAGGAAGGGTACAGCACTGGCAAGGAGGTGCTGATTTTTCAGAAGGGGCCAAGTGAAGCTGGTTCTAGAACTGTGGGAAAAACTAGTGGAGCCAACTGGTACTGCTGGAATCAGTTGTCACTCCAGGGTAGAAAACTTGTGCAAACAGGAGAGAGTACATTCTTTCTTTCTTCTTTAGTCTTTTAGTACCCTTGCTCACCCACCAGGAGTTCTAGAATAACAAATTGGAGCATAGAGAGTGAGTTTGAAGCTAGATGACAATAGCTTAATATTAGCTCAGTGCACTTCTTTAGTTACTTGTCTATTTAATTCTACACATACTTGAATTTCCATAGAACAGCAAAAAAATTTTTTCACTTGAGAGGCATATATTCTCTTGCTATTCAAAGTGTACAGACAGGGGTCTCAATTAACCATTTACCCATTTCTGGGAGATACTCATGATATCTATCTCTGGGCAATATTAATCACTCCTCAAATTCAGTCACAGTTCTGTACAGATGGGATCGTGCACATTCAGGGTGTTATGGCTGTAGACAGTCACAGTTCTATACAAATACCTATTACTTAATGACTGAATCGTTAAGTTAGTCAACATCAGCAGTCCTGACAGTGGTCATGAGACAATGGCTGAAGTTCTCTTTCTGTCCATTTCATTTTTCCTTTGTTCTGAGATGATCCAGGCTTTTTACTTGGTGGGGTGACACAATACCTTTATTCTGGACAGATTTGATCTGCAGTGGTTTTACAGGCTTTTTTGTTTATATAGTTTTCCATTAACTTTTACTGTTGGACATGGAAATACTAAGAGACATAGGTACCTCAGAGAATACTCTAGGTTCCAGAAGTATTCCTCCCTAATGCTTTCTGTAGCAGCAGTCTAACTCTTCTTTGGGAACAGAATTGGTCACTTTAGACAGTAGTCAGTCAGTCAATTATTCAATCTCTCTCTCTTTTCATTTTTTGGTTCAGTTACATGAGAAGCACAAAATGGTCCACTAGCAGTTTTGGTTTCCAATTCAGTAAGACATTCTTGTGTTCCTTGATACAGAAGCATTCTTACTTGCAAACCAAAATTTCTACTCCAGAGTTGCTGGGATAGGAAAAAAAATTCTGTGAGTGGATAGTTAGAAATCATATTGAGATGAAGACAGTTCTTTGACTCACGTATTTTGGCTAAGGGAGAAATTACACCATATATTTGGATACAGATTTAAACCATGTCCCACATCCAGTGAGAACACAGCCTTTTAAAGTTTGGTCTTCTAACTGGTGTTGCAACTGAATTTTCAGTTGACCATCCTACTTGTTCTGTTAAGTCAGCTGCTTCTAGGTGGGCAGTAAGACCAGTGAATTTCAAGGCTATGAGCCTGTTGCCTCACTTATTTTTGCTGTGAAGGAAGTTTTATGGCAACCTTTATTAATGTATAAGATATCCCACAGGAGGTAATGTTAGAAGAACTGTTAAAGAATAGAAAAAATTTTTTTGAAATCTAGGATGCTTATGTGATCTGGTAAGGATTTATCCTCTCTATGGTAAAAGAAGTCAGTGTAATCAGCCTACCATAATGACCTAAAATATGCTATCAGCCTAGCATAGTGATCCTTACTCTATGGGTCAGTGTCTGTCTAATTCTCCTGGGGAACGATGCTGTGTCAAGGGCCTCATTGTAGTTGAGACTGAGTAGTTGAGTTGAGTTGGTAAATTGAGCACTTAGTGGTAGCTGGTGCCAGATGAGCTATGGTGAGGAAAGAGCCCCTGCATAGCCTCTATCCCTTCCACTTTTGTCATTTTTTTGTAAGGTTTCATTGAATAAACTCTAGGATGGCTGGAAGAAATAAAAGAATTGACATTTAGAATGGGTCACTTAGGACACCTGATTATTGAGAGCCTCCTTTGAGCTGGATACCTATTTCATCATAATCTGTGCCTCTTTTTTTTTAAGATTTTATTTATTTATTTGACAGACAGAGATCACAAGTAGGCAGAGAGGCAGGCAGAGAGAGAGGGGGAAGCAGGCTCCCTGCTGAGCAGAGAGCCGGATGCAGGGCTCGATTCCAGGACCCTGAGAGCATGACCTGAGCCAAAGGCAGAGGCTTTAACCCACTGAGCCACCCAGGTGCCCCATCCACTATCCAGAGCTTTGGGCAAGCCCCAGCAAGAGAATCATACAAGTTCTCAGGGTTTTAGAGTAAAACCATGCCATTTCCTAAAGATCATTATTCTTTTGAGAAACAGATCTTAGCTTGTTATTGGACCTTGAAAGATACTGAAGGTCTAATCACGGGAAACAATAACCATAGGATGACTTAAATCACCCATGATGAAAGGGGTACTATTTCACCCTTGAAACCATGAGTACAGGGACAGTTGGAACAAACTATCCAGTAA